>NC_045957.1:36609254-36973040 GCF_010909765.2 Amblyraja radiata | reverse complement strand
GTGGTTGACTTTATTGGAGGTAAAGATAATAATTTGTTCATTGGTAAGTTCCAATGAAGTGAACCCTTCCCTTCATCTGAAGGAATTGCTCAAGTTTCTGGAACCTCTCCTGCACCACCACTTGCTGCGTATTGTGGGCCGGTGATTTGATCTGCAAAAGGGAAGAAGAAAAATAACGAGTGTCTTTTCTCTTGGAGTTGCTGCAGGCTGCAACTCACGGTGGGACAGGATCTGAGACTCTGCATTGACACAAGTCTGGATCTGGGAAGGATTGGAGAAACTCCGTTGAGGTATTGGACGCGCTGGTTGCTGGGCACGGCAGCGTCTGAAACACTGAAGAAGCGTATTATTCCCTGTAGGACCGCGCCGACAATGCTCGCTTTGTGACTCCCAGCCGGGATGGAGTGGAAAGTCGGGTGTCAGGGTAAATAAAACAGTCAATACAAGCTCAACATCAAATTGCTGGATGAACTCAGCGCGCCAGGCGGCATCTGGGCAGGAATCGGACCAGGATTGGGAAGAGTGCAAAGTCATCAACGTGTTACTTCATTTCAAAGAGCTGCCTGGTCAGCTGAGTTACTCCAGCGCTCTGTGCTTTGCACAAGATTCCACCAACTACACTCACTCGTGGCTCTATTCCTCTGCTCCGTTGCTAATGGGGCTTTTTCACGGGGCGAGTTGACGCAAGATGTCACCAGAGTGAAGTGGTCGTGGTCCAGCACGACTCGCACGATATAACGGGGGGTAGATAAAGAGTTCCCACGGTACTCGGCATTTCTGTTATTTGTGCGAGTGACTTGTCCGTCTCCCGAGCTTTCGCGTTAAATCTTGCATGAACATCGTGAACTACACGTGACACAAATGATGTAACTTTTTTTTTCACACACTATAAATATCCTCCCTTGGTTGAATTGGCTCATTTGGAGACATGCCTATACTAAGTAATTTCGAGTACAGGATGGTGGTTTTTTTCATTGACGCGCTGTCTGCGACTTTTTTACTTTGCAGCTGCAGGGCACAGACAGACTTATAAGAGAAGTTTAAGTTAACTGCAAACACAGCACTTTTACATCAATAGCAATGTATGTTTTTAAATCTTGGCTAACATTAAATGGTTCTCCTCTTGATGAACTTATATATCGTTATATAAACTCACATGAGCACTCGGGAAACTCGGCAGCCTTCGTCTCCAGCAGGTTCCTTTTTCTCTCCCTGTTTCTATAATCCTCTCTGGATTTATCGTAGAGAATCTCGTTAAATTGGTACCATTCTACAAGTTCCCCCTCTTGTTCCCTGGTGAAGTTATATGGCCTTACCTTCTGCCATCTTCCCTTTACATAAGCGTCTGTAGAGGCTATTCCTACAACAGCTACTGGGGAGGCAATCTGAAATCCGCCTTGCTCAACCTCTCCCTGCTCCAAGGAGCCCACAGGCAGTGTTATCTGTGGCATCTCCTGTTGCCTCTCCACCTGTCTCTCTTGCTGCGTCTCCTCCTCATTCTCCTGCATGGCAAAAACATCTCTGACACGCTTTACCCCCTTTCTTTGAGATTTTCTGGGAGCCATCTCTGCAAGTGTTCCTGTTAAAAAGATTATCCAACAATGACAATTAGGTGGGACGTCCTCGAAGGACACATGTTCCCTTGTCGATATTGAGACCACCTTTTTTACTCACCTTCTGTCCCCTCTGTCCAGCTTCCGGGTTTACCATTCGCAGGAGTTCCCACGCGCTATTTGATTTGATTTGGTGATTTGATTATACCTTTAATAATCCTTTACAGGAAATTACAGTGCCACGACAGCTTCAAGACAGACATAACACCACACATTTCCTCAAATGGTTTCCATACTTAACAAGTTAAAATACAAGTTAAAATACAAGTTAAAATACAATTAATTTAAAAAAAGTGCAGTTATTTATGCGCATTATATAACCTTATAGCAGCTGGTAAACAGGACTTCCTATGTCTCTCAGTTTTGCACATTGGTGCAATCAGCCTCTGACTGAAGATGCTGCTCTTGATCACCTTCAGGGCATGGAGTGGGTGAGTGGGGTTGGTCATTATTGAACCCAGTTTGTTCAGAGTTCTGGCCTCTGCCACCTGCTGGACCGTTCGTTGCTCAGCCCCGACCACTGAGCCGGCCTTCCTGATTAGCTTGTCCAGTCTGTTTTTGTCCGCTATGCGGGCGCCATCTCCCCAACAGGCCACAGCAAAAAACATATCTCTAAATCTGAAGTTAGGTAATGTCTAAAGGAACTGCAGACGCTGGTTAATGCTGGTTAATACGCACAGAAGGACACAAAATGTTGGTGTAACTCAGCAGGTAAGTCAGATCTGGGAAGAAAAACATAAAAAGCTAGAGTAAGTCAGCGGGTCAGGCAGCATCTCTGGAGAAAAAGAATAGGTGGCGATTCGAATCGGAACCCTTCTTCAGACAGCCTAATCGGAATTGAGTCTGAAGATGTGTCTCGTCCCGAAACATCAGCTATTTTTCTCCAGAGATGCTGCTTGACTCGCTGAGTTACTCCAGCTTTTTGTGTCTGTCTTCGGTTTAAACCAGCATGTGCAGTTCACTCCTTACACGGGTCTCTGTACAACATTGATTGGTAGCGTTCCGGACCCTGCTTCGGAAAGGCATCGATCGCTAGTCGGCGAGGACTCCGACCTGTATCTCTCAAAGAAGTACATGTGAAAAATTTCTCACGGACCATAAAAATGCGTAACCTTTCAGTAAAGTCCCTTTTAAAGTCCCTTTTAAAGATTATAGTTATTTTCTTGAATCTCATTAACATAACTCATGAATAAGTTGATGTCCATATGCGGATGCAAATCTTTATTTTTATTTATTTTTTAAATTCAATCCCACAGAAGACAATTTTTACTCACCTTCTGTCCCCTCTGTCCAGCTTCCGGGTTCACCGTTCGCAGGAGTTCCCACGGTACCCGCAAGAGTTATTACGGATATCGCACTGGCCACTATGTTCATACAATGTTGCAATGCTCAACCACAAATGTACAAGTCACTCTTGGAGAAATTCAAACTTTCTTGAATTTTCTCCCGAGTGACCAAGTTACACGATTACCTGCCGTTAGCGCTACGGTGGTCCACGGTGGTCCACGGATGCCGTACTGTTATCGCACGAGGTTCCCACGATGTTAAACTCTGGTTAACTCTTGCGTCAAGTCGCCCCGTGAAAAGGCCGCTTAAATCTCCTCAAAGGTACTTTGAAGAAGTTTTCCAAACCAAGCTCCCGTCCTGAAACGTCACCTGTCCATTCCACTTCCCAGATGCTGACTGACCTGCTGCGTTCATCCAGCATGTTGCGTTTTTGCTCAGGTTCCCAGTTTCTGCAGTCCCGTGTGTCACAATTCCTAAAACTCAACTCTGTGAGTCCAAAGAAGGGTTCCGACCCTAAACGACACCTATTCCTTTTCTCCAGACACATGCTGCCTGACTCCGCTGAATTACTCCAGCACTGAATTACTCCAGCACTGAATTACTCCAGCACTGAATTACTCCAGCACTGAATTATTCCAGCACTGAATTACTCCAGCACTGAATTACTCCAGCACTGAATTACTCCAGCGTCTACCTCTGTTTCATGAACTCGCCCACAAGTCCCTTTAGTCACATGAGCGCCTAAATTGGGGCATTTGTGTTGGGAATTGTTACAGCACTGCGGGTACAGATTGCGACCCTTAGGTCAATCAGAAAGGACCGTGTCCAAACCTAGAATTCGCCTTCCAATTAAGAATCCCAGACCCTGTTGCGAACCATACATTTGAACCCAGATTCTAAATCTACACCTGAGTCCCAATTGAAATTCCTAACTCAAACCCATGGCCTAATCCCAATCCAGATCTCCATTCCATTCCAGGTCTTTTCATCTCCCCCATCCTTCATTCATGTTTGTGTGCTCACACCACGGATTTATTTGCAGTATTGAATACAAGAACATGGCAGCACTCCCATCCCCTCTCTGAAACACTTACTGCATTTTCTAATCCATGCATCAGTTCTTTCCAGAAGCTCCTCCTCATGCAGTGATGGTCAGAGTTGTGTGCACCAGTGCTGAACGTGCACAGAGCAGGTTAGAGACCCAGTCTACCCCAGTGATGCTGTCTGACCCGCTGAGTTCCTCCAGCGCTTTGAGTTTTGCTCAGGATTCCAGCATCTGTAGCCCCCTTGTGTCTCCGTTCGTAAAACCCAACTGGGAGAGGCAGAGTTATTGGAAACAAACTCAGCGGAGGTACAACAGATGGAGTTGGCAGACTCGTGTCGTATTGACTCCAGCACTCACGCGAAAAGACGGGATTCTGAGCAAGAAACAGACAGCGAAAGGGGGGGGGGGGGGGGGGGGGGGGGGGATGTGGAATTAATTAATCTTCACTGCACAAATTCTGACTAGAAGGCAGTCAAATGCTAAAGGCCATTGCACTGATTGGATCAAAGCGGCGTATCTCTGTTGTATCTCTGTTTCTCCGAATCGAGAACCAAGGTTTAAGGTGAAGGGGAAAAGATTTAATAGGTGTTTAAGAAGGAACTGCAGATGCTGGAAAATCGAAGGTACACAAAAATGCTGGAGAAACTCAGCGGGTGAGGCAGCATCTATGGGAACGATGGAGATATGCAACGTTTCGGGCCGAAACCCTTCTTCAGACTTAATAGGAATTTAATCTTCAGATTTAATAGGAATCTGAGGGGTAACTTTTTCACACAAAGCGTGGTGGATGGATGGAACAAGCTGGCAGACGAGGTAGTTGAGGCTGGGACTATCCCAATGTTTACACATCAGTTGGACATGTACATGGATTGGACAGGTTTGGTGGGATATGGACCAAACGCAGGCAGGTGGAATTAGTGTAGTTGGGGCATGTTGGCCGGTGTGGGCAAGTTGGGCAGAAGGGCTTGTTTCCAAACTGTATCACTCTATGACGCATGAGTGTCTGAAATGGGACACTTGTGTTACAGCCCTGCGGGAACAAAATGCGACCCATAGGTCAACCAGAAAAGTCTGTGTCCAACACTAGGATCCGCCTTCAAATTATGAATCCCAGATCCTGTTCTAAACTATACATCTTAACCCAAATCTGGTCTCCACACCAGTCCAATGTTTCAGGTTGGGACTCTTCTTCAGACTTAGACAGCATTTCGGGTTAGTAGATGTGGAATCAAGGGACTGCAGAAGCTGTTTTATAAAAGAAAGACACAAAATGCTAGAGCAACAGCGGGTCAGGCAGAGTCCCTGGAGAACGTGGATAGGCAATGTTTCGGGTTGGGACGCCTGCAGTGGAGGAGTAGTGCAACAGCTGACAGGATGAAGTGTGGAAAAAGAGATATGTTTCAGTATCTTGAGGCGTCAGGGATATTTACCATAAAGAGATATTTATTGTCACCAGTAGACACAAAATGCAAGTGTAACTCAGCGGGACAGGCAGCATCTCTGGATAGAAAGAATTGGTGATGTTTCGGGTCGATACCCTACTTCAGACCCTTCTTCTTCACCAGTTCATACTGAGGTTGGTGGGCATTGATTGCAGTTAAACACCCTGTCTTGTTCATCCTTCTCTCAAACGTGACAACATCACCTGGCCAGGCCAACCCATGCAACTCCAACCCAGTGTACAGAATAGTGAAAGGCTTGGATAGAAGTGGATGTGGAGAGAATGTTTCCACTAGTGGGAGAGTCTAGGGCAAGTAGTTAGAGCCTCAAAATTAAAGGACATTCTTTTAGGAAGGAGATGAGGTGCATTTTCTTTAGTCAGAAGATGGTGAATCTGTAGAATTCTTTGCTACAGAACGCTGTGGAGGCCAAGTCGGTGGATATTTTTAAGGCAGAGATAGATAGATTCTTGATTAGTACGGGTGTCAGAGGTTATGGGGAGAAGGCAGGAGAATGAGGTTACAAGGGAGAGATAGATCAGCCATGATTGAATGGCGGAGTAGACTTGATGGGTCTAATGGCCTAATTCTACTCCTATCACTTATGACATTGACCAGTGAGGCCACCAGGACAATGGGCCTTTAAGGCTCAGTTAAGGCTAACATTTTTAACAACTTTGAACCTGAAAGGTAAAAGGTGTCACTGGAAATGTGGTGACTCTTGTGTACTGTCTCAGTGTAACCTCTTATACACACACTCTTGTTCTTAAGTAGGATTGTGCCTTTCTACAGTAAGGTTTTTTACTGGATGCACGAAAGGAATTTCACTGTACCTAGGTATATGTGACAATAACGTATAATAGAGCAATTGATCCATTGAATGTAGACAGACAGGGATGACCCGTTGAGCTGCTCCAGCATACTGCATCCTATTAATCAGCTTGGAACAACTTCTTCAGACTGATGAGAATAACCTGTCCCTGTTCCTCTGGACCCGGTGTTAACTTAAAATAAGTTTATTACCTTTATTAACTGAATTAAATAAAATCAGCCAAAATGGAATCTGCTCACTAAAATCCACTGTTAATTCAACTATGAACTCATCATTAGTGTTCCTAGTACACATTGTGGAAATTAAATATAGTTGTATTTTTTATATATTTTAGTTTGGGGGATGTGAGCACGATGCCAGCTTTTATTCTCTCTTCATATTTACCCCTGAGGTGAAGAGGCTGTTAACATAGAAACATAGAAAATAGGTGCAGGAGTAGGCCATTCGGCCCTTCAAGCCTGCACCGCCATTCAATATGATCATGGCTGATCATCCAACAGTATCCTGTACCTGCCTTCTCTCCATACCCCCTGATCCCTTTAGCCACAAGGGCCACATCTAACTCCCTCTTAAATATAACCAATGAACTGGCCTCAACTACCTTCTGTGGCTGAGAATTCCAGAGATTTACCACTCTCTGTGTGAAAAATGTTTTTCTCATCTCGGTCCTAAAGGGTTTCCCCTTTATCCTTAAACTGTGACCCCTTGTCCTGGACTTCCCCAACATTGGGAACAATCTCCCTGCATCTAGCCTGTCCAACCCCTTAAGAATTTTGTAAGTTTCTATAAGAACCAATTATACAGGTAGATCTAACATTACATACACTAAATAAAACATAATGCCAGATATATTTAATTATTTGAATATAAATTAATTTACCTTCAGTAGCGGGAATCAAACTCATGTCTCTGAAATGAAGGCCCAGATATCTAGGGCAACCAAAACTGAGCACAATACTCCAGATGCAGTCTTACCAATGTCTTGTAGAACTGTAATATAATGTCCCAACCTTTATATGCAGTGCCCTGACTAATGAAAGCCAATGTACCAAAAGCCTTCTTGACCACCCTATCTGTCCGCGATTCAGGTTGGAAGACTCCATTGTTTATCTCCTCAGCACGGCACATTGACACAGCAGTAGATTTGCTGCCTTACAGCGCCAGAGACCCACGTTCGTTCCAGACCATCTGTCTGTGTGGAGTTTGCACATTCTGCCTATGACCACGTGAGTTTTCTCCAGGTGCCCTACTTTCCTCCCAAAATACAAATCCGTGCATTTTTGTAGGTTAATTGGCTCCTGTGTGTGTAGGATAGAACAACGATAGATCATTGGTCGGTGCGGACTCGGTGGGCCGAAGGGCCTGTTTCCACACTGTATCTCTAAACTAAACTAAACTCAACTAAACCAGGATGTTGTTTGGATCAGAACGTTTTCAACTTTGACCACTGCGAATATGATGCTAGGCAAATTTCTAGACAAAAAAGCCTTCAAGGAGAATGTGAAAAAGGCAGGAATATGACATTGAGACAGAGGATCCATCATGATTGCATTGAATTGTGGAACAGGCTTGAAGGCTAAATGACCATCCCTTGTTCCTATGTTTCTGCATATCTATATAATTAAAAGTCTCATCTTGACCACTTCCTGTTTGCACTGCATATTGATTTTAGAAAAAAAGCTACCACTTACGGCTGTGATTTTTGGCCATCTTACTCAGAGTCCCCCTCCTCTGCGCAGGACAAGAGGATGTTTCCCATCGATGAAAAATAAAAGAATTATTAATATTTTAAAAATGTTGAGATTCTCTCTTCTGTCAATCACGCCACGAAGGCCACGTGCAAAGACGGTCCCGGTGGACTGAGTGGAATAAACCTGCAGAATAACACACTGACCAAGAAGGCAATGCCCAGCACTGCACTGTGGGGTGCACTGAACACTGAAGAAGACCTGGCCATCCACCGAGGCCAAAGAAATGCCTCACAGTGCCACTGGACATTGATCTCTGTGCAAGAGGCTGAGGTTGCTCCAGTGTAATAGCTTCCCCTCCCTCCCTTAATCCATTTCACACACAGGTTTTGTGCAACTCTTCACTTCACTCCACATCAACATCTCTTCTCTTTCCGCTCTCCCCAATCCCTGCAGTGATGGGGCGACAAATGGAGGTTACTAAGTGCTGGGGCAATTCAGTGCGACAGACAGCATCTCTGGAGGAGATGAATAGGCAATGTTTTGGATCGGGAGCCATTTTCATGTGTGTTGCTGGTCTCCAGAGATGCTGCCTGCCCAATTGAGTTACTCCAGAAATTTCTGTCTACTGTTGTAATCTAGCATCTGCTATACCTTGTTTCTGCACTAAACTGGGCTCTGTGTGTGTAGTTGAAACCAATTATAACAATTGTAGTCCCTTGAGTGAATGGGATATTGTGACAGCATATTGCAGACAGCAAAGTTTTGAATGAGTTCCAGTTAATGAAGTATGCAAGTAGCAAAGTTGGCTCGTTGAGCACATATCCTTGAATCTATAGTATCAAACATGTGCAGGAAGGTTTAGGAAAATGACTGGGTTGGAAGGAAGTTATCTCCTGAAGGTGATAATCTCAATTTGTGGCACTGTTGAACTAACTAGTACAACAGGGATCTGAATTATTAAGTTCAGCCTCTGACAATGACAAGGGAGAGGAACGAAGTTGTAATGTACATACTCACCAAGTCCAAGTTGGCAGCAGTGGAAGCTGAAGAGGGAAGTTGACAGCTGTGCCTAAACTCATCTCCTATGCCCTCAGAAGGCACCCCAAAGTTTGGTAATTGGTTTGGCAAAGCCAGGCATGGCGATCTCGGCACGTGGAAGCGGAAGGGCAACTGCTAGACGTGAAGGGCGGCGCATTGCGATGGTAGTGGTTTGTGGTGTTGGTGGAATTGGCTGCAGAAGGTTGTACAGCAGCCGGGTGAGTGAATTGGGTGCAACTTGTGCCAGCCACATGGAATGACAATGGAAAAGCCGATGGCATCATGCTGGGCCAGGCCGACCCCAAACTCAAAGATCCAGTGCCGCCAGGGCACCGGGCCTTAAAGTGAGAATTAAAATAATTTGCAATCTCCTTAGATCAAGATCTATTTCTTCAGGGACTTGCAAGTAGAAAGATGGCGCCGAAACATGGCAACTCTCTGCGTACTGATGTATAGATGATATATGTCGGAAGGAACTGCTGATGATGGTTTAAATCGAAGAAATCGGAGTCTGAAGAAGGGTCTCGTCCCGAAACGTCATCCATTCCTTCTCACCAGAGATGCTGCCTGGCCCGCTGAGTTACTCCAGCTTTTTGTGTCTCTCTATAGTATGATATGTCTGGATAGCATGAAGAACAAGCATTTCAATGTACATGGGACATAAATAAACCAGACTAAACTGAAAATCCATGGTTCTGTTGCCCATATTAAGTTCACACAATGAATTCAGATTCTCCATTGTCCAGTGCATGAAACTTGGTGACAGATTGGAACTCAATGTTCTGACCAGGATCACGCCTGCTCAACATTTCCCCATCGAGGTACATGAACCCCCAGACTGATGAAACCATCCAGTGTTATGAAAGTCCGTGATAAGACTAACATATCGATTGAGTGACAAATGAATGCAAAAGTACCGATAATAAAAATGATGATTTTACTGGACGTTTACAGAAAAGATGCAATATATTAATGGAATGAATACTCTGATTTTCAAATGTCTTCATTTCACAGACATCTCACAGGGGCGGCACGGTGGCGCAGCGGTAGATTACGGGCGCTGTCTGTACGGAGTTTGTACGTTCTCCCCGTGAACTGCGATGGTTTTCTCCGGGTGCTCCGGTTTCCTCCCACATTCCAAAGATGTACAGATTTGCAGGCTATTTGGCAGAGTTATAAATGATCCCCAGTGCGTGGTAGGATGGTGTTAGTGTGCGGGGATCACTGGTTGGCGCAGACGCGGTAGGCCTGTTTCAGCGCTGCCTCTCTAAAGTAAATTAAACTAAACTAAACTAGTACAGATAGACACAAAATGCTGGAGTAATTCGGCAGGACTGGCAGCATCTCCGGAGAGAAGAAATGTGTGATATTTCGGATCGAGATCCTTCTTCAGACTGTCCCGCTGAGTTCCTCCAGAATTTTGTGTCTATCTTCGGTGTAAACCTGCATCTGCAGTTCAATGTTGTTGAATAAATAGATTAATCAAATATCCTCCTCAATCAAATATACTCCTACAATACAATACTGATGAACAGGATTAACAATTTTATTAACTCATTGAAAGGTTGTGAATGTTAGTAATGACAGCATTTAATTTTTATTATAGTTCCTTCTTATTTCACGAAGAATACCTCTACATACTTTATGCACGACCTCCCAGGCACAACGACTGTTTTTCTGTTAAGAGGAAAATGAGGGACACATTTCAATGGCAATATTCAATATAAATTGCAATAATTATTCCCCAGAACCAAGGGATATGGGGAGAAAGCAGGAATGGGGTACTGCTTTTGCATGATCAGCCATGAACATATTGAATGGCGGTGCTGGCTCGAAGGCCCAAATGGCTTACACCTGCACCTATTTTCTATGTTTCTGATTAATATTTAATTTATCATTTCAAAAATTCTGAAAGTAGCTGACCATATTTGAACGAATACTTTGCAATCACAGTCATTATCATTTCATAAATTCTGAAAGTAGCTGACCATATTTGAACGAGTACTTTGCAATCACAGTCATTATCATTTCATAAATTCTGAAAGTAGCTGACCATAATTGAACGAGTATTTTGCAATCACAGTCTTCCCGGTACAAACTGATGTAATACAAAGGAGAATTGGATGCAAAGATGATTATGGACTCGATTGCAGGCAAACGTTCTAATTCGTTTATTAGGACGTTGCAATTAATTGAATTCTTACCTTCGTCTGAAGGAATTGCTCAATTTTCTGGAACCTCTCCTGCACCACCGGTTTGTGCGTATTCTGGGCCGGGGGGGCTCTGATCTGCAAAAGGGAAAGAAACAAATTGACTTTCATGTCCTTACTTCTGGACCCGCTGCAGCTCTCAGTGGCATGGGGTTTGAGACTCTGCACTTACACAGTTCTGGACCTGGGCGACGATTCTAGTGCCTGTGGCGACGAAGTCGTGGCGCTCGTTCCTGGGCAGCGCAGAGTTGGAAGAACTAAAGAGTTGCTTCATTTCCTCCAAGATCGCGACGACGGTGCTCGCTTTGTGACCCCCAGCCTGGATGTGGTGGAAAGTCGGGTGTCAGGGCAAATAAATCACTTTGTCAAAGCTCAACTCAACATCAAAGTGCTCCTGCAAAACATCGGAGTCCGGCGACATCTGGGGAGGAAAGGGACCCGGAATTGGAAGAGTGCACACTAAACAACATGGTACTTCATTTCAAAGGAACAAAAGGGCTTCCTGGTCCACTATATTACTCCATCACTATCTTTTGCTCAATATTCCACCATCTGCAGTCACGTGTGTCTCTATTTCACTGCTCTACTGATAAATTTCCACAGCATAGTATCCAAGGAGAGATCGCTGAAAGGATAGCAAATTGGCTCCATGGAAGGAAGCAGAGGGTGATGGTGGAAGTTTGCTTCTCGGACTGGAGGCCTGTGACTAGTGGTGTGCCTCAGGGTTCGGTGCTGGGCCCGTTACTGTTTGTCATCTACATCAATGATTTGGATGAGAACAAACAGGGCAAGATTAGCAAGTTTGCTGATGATACAAAAGTGGGTGGTTTTGCAGATAGTGAAGATGGTTGTGAAAGATTGCAGCAGGATCTGGATCGATTGACCAGGTGGGCTGAGGAATGGTTGATGCAATTTAATACAGAGAGTGACAATGCACATATGGGGCAACATCGTGGGTACAAAAACCTGTGACTTTGGCACACAGACCCAGACAATGCAACACCTACTGCAATGCCCATTGCTGGATAATCCATGTACTACAGCATACCTTGCGCTTAACACTCCAATAGCGCAACGATGTGTGCTGCAGTGGCGAGCCACTATATAGCATGACACGAAAGAAGAAGAAGAATACAGAGAAGTGTGAGATGTGGCATTTTCGAACGTTGAACAACACTCCCCTACCTCTGGGGAGTGTTGAAGAGCAGAGGGATCTAGCTGCCTCTGCGGAATGCTGTAGAGCAGAGGGATCTAGGAATGCAGGTGCATGGTTCCTTGAAGGTCGAGTCACAGGTACGTAAGGTGGTCAAAAAGGCTATTGGCACATGGACCTTCATCAGTTAGAGTATTGCGTATAGAAGTTGAGAGGTCATGTTGCAGTTGCATAAGACGTTGGTGAGACCGCATTTAGAATATTGTGTTCAGTTCTGGGCACCATGTTATAGAAAAGATATTGTCAAGCTGGAAAGGGTTCAGAGAAGATTTATGAGGATGTTGCCAGGACTAGTTTTGTTTAGTTTGATTTAGAGATACTGTGTAAAAACAGGCCCTTCGGCCCACTGAGTCTGCACTGACCAGCGATCCCCATACATTAAAACTATCGTACACACACTAGGGATGATTTTTTTACTTTTACCAAGCCAATTAACTTAAAAACCTGTACGTCTTTGGAATGTGGAAGGAAACCGAAGATCTCGGACAAAACCCACACAGGTCACAGGGAGAACGTACAAACTCTATACAGACAGCACCCGTAGTCTGGATCGAACCCGAGTCTCCGGCGTTGCAAACTCTGTAAGGCAGCAACTCTACCGTTGCGCCACAGTGCCGCTAAAGGGTGTGAGCTATAGGGAGAGGTTGAGTAGGCTGGGTCTCTATTCCTTGGAGCGCAGGAGGATGAGGAGGATGCACAGATCAGGCACATGCCGTGTGTAATTACTCAGGGTAGGCAGTCAGTCGGCTTTAAAAAAAATGTTAAACCGCGCATGCGCAGATTGTTCTCCTCTCTGTAAGATGTCAGTCGACTTTTATCAAGTAATTTGTCTTCAAAAGCCATATCTCTTAATAAAGTACTGTATTTCCCGGCAATGAAGATGCTCCTGCATTGAAGACGCGCCCCCATTTTGAGTTGCTAAATTTTAAAAAAGGCTGGCGGGACATAGAATTTCTCACGCTCAAAAAAATGAAAAATAAAAATAAGGAAAGTAACAATGCAATTTGCCCATGGCTTCCAAATCTCCATTCTGAATTACTGAATGGGTGGAGGGTGACGGCAGGTGGAGAGATGGTGGGAGAAACGGGAGCACATCAGGACGTTGAATCAGTTGTGATCTTATTGAATGACAATATTAGTTCAAAGGACCAATTAAGGGGGGGGAGATTTCCTTTCACAGTGTGTGGGAAGTCTGGCCAGGGGTAAATTTGCGGGGAGGGCAGGAGCGTTGAGAAGGAGAGAATCGGGGATCATGCCAGCAACTCACTCACCCACCGCTGCTGTGGTGCTCCGGGCGCGGAGCCACCACATTGTAACCGGGGAGGGAAGTAGCTCAGGTGGCTGCCAGGACCTCAGAACCTCCTGCCAGCCCACTCACCTCTGGCAGTGCTCTACGTCTGAACACCTCTCTCCTGCCGCTTGCCGGCCTCGCTCATGTCAGCCGTTTCCCGTAAATCCTTAAATTCTGACTGCCGCCGGGAGCAGGACATGGCCTCACTTGCTGCATCACCTCTGGCATTCACTACCCGGTCCGTGTCTTTCAATGTAGACCGGACAGTGAGGGCTACAGCTCAAGAGCGGAACAGGACAGCTGGCGGTGAAGCTTACTCCGGTGTCAGCACGAGTAACCTTAATTGGTCCCTTGATTGCTTGCAGCCACCCGAGCTACTTCCCTCCCTGGCCACAATGCGATGGCTCCACGCCCGGAGTGCCGCGGCAGCGGTGAGTTGCTGGCATGATCCCCAACCCCCTCCTTCTCAACGCTCCTGCCCTCCCTGCAACTTTACCCCTGGCTAGACTCCCCACACGCTGTGAAAAGAACTCTCCCCCCCCCCAAACGGCGCTGTCCTTTTACAGCCGCTTCCCATCAGCTGCCAGCAATGAGGGATAGACTTGGCTATCCATCAGTACAGCAACACCGTTCTTGATGTTGCTGTACTCAGAGATAGCCAAGTCTATCTTTCTTGTCTAACAACCTAACCTTCGGCCTCCAAGACGCAGGTAAATTTTCATGCCTTATTTTTGGGTTAAAAATTGCGTCTTCATTGCTGGGAAATACGGTGTTTAAAAACATATAGCTCAAAGAAATTTACTTACCACATCATTTGTACACAAACTCCATTCTTCTCTCTTTGTTTCTTAAGATACTCTTAAGATAATGGCAATCCATGTTTGAAAAACCTGCCAAGAAACTTGTGCTGTGCATGCGCAGTAGGCTGCTGTACAGCGCATGCACACAGTGCACGGTGCAAAGGCAGAATTTCAGCTGCCTTCAGCTCCCCTTGTCATTGAAGGCTTGAAGCAGCGTCGACGGTACGTGTGTTACATGTGTATTACATGTACTGCGGATGAAAGGCACGGAGAATTATGCCTGCCTGTGAGATCGATCTCTTAGGTAGGCATAATCCTCCCGTGCCTTTACTATTTATATTTAATAAGTAACATTTTATAATTTTAGTGCCTGGAACAGAGTCTCTTGCCCAGAGTAGGGGAATCGAGGACCAGAGGACATAGGTTCAAGGTGAAGTGGGAAAAAAAGGAATCAGGGGTAACTTTTTCACACAAAGGGTGTTGGGTGTGTGGAACAACCTGCCAGATGACGTAGTTGAGGTTGGGACTATCCCAATCTGGACAGGACAGGTTTGGGGGGATATGGACCAAGCGTAGCAGGTGGGACTAGTGTAGCTGGGACATGTTGGTTGGTGTGGGCAAGTTGGGCTGAAAGGCCTGTTTCCAAATGTTATCACTATAACATATAGCTTCTTTGAAGGTTACCAAACCAAGCTCACAACCTGAAACGTCACCTGACCATTCCCTTGCCAGATGCTACCTGACCCACTGAGTTCCTCCAGCACGTTGTGTCTTCCTCAGATGTCCAGCATCTGCAGTCCCTTGTGTTTCCATTCTTATAACTCAACCCATGAGTCTGAAGAAGGGTTCCGACCCGAAGCGCCACCCGTTCCTCTTCTCCAGCGATGCGGTCTGACCCCGCTGAGTTCCTCCAGCACTTTGTGTTTTGCTCAAGATTCCAGCATCTACAGCCCTTTTATGTAAAAGCCCAACTGTGTGGCACTGGGAGAGGCCGAGTTATTGGAGGCAAACTCACCGGTGGAACAACAGATGGAGTTTTCAGTTCCTTGTCCAGTTCACTCCAGCATTCATACGCAAAGACTGGATTCTGATCAAGAAAAACAGACAGCGAAAATAATGAATAATGGGGGGGGGGGGGGGGGGGGGGGGGGGTCAATTAACCTTCACTGCACAAATTCTGACCAGAAGACAGTCGAATCCGGGAAAAAAAAGCATAGCGCATTGCACTGATTTGGGACAACGCGGCGTATCTCTGCCTTATCACTGTTTCATGAACTCGACACCAGGTCTCTTTAATCACAACTGTCCCCGGAGTGGGTCTTGTGTGGGGAACTTGTACAGCCCTGCGTGAACAAATAGCGATCCTCACTTCAATCTGAAAGGACTACTATGTTCAACGCCAGAACCCGTCTTCCAATGATCAATCCCAGTCCCTGTTCCGAACCATGCATCTCGACCCAAATCCCACATCTACACGCCTATCCCAATGGAAATTCCTAATTCCAAACCCATGACCTAATTCTAAATTTCACCTCATTCCAGATCCTTTCAACTCCCTCATCTCATCCCTCATTCAAGTTTGCCGGCTAACGCCAGGGATTTATTTACAGGGTAAATAAAGAATTAGAAACATTGGAAATCCTCCTTATCGCCAAGGTCACTGTCCTACTTCAAATATATTTAGCACTTTAAAATAATACGATCTAACCATTCTGGATTTTAAAAAAAATGATCTCTTTTATACTAATTCTCGACCCCAAACGTCACTTATTCCTTATCTGCGGAGGTGCTACCTGACCCGCTGAGTTACTCCAGCATTTTGTGTCTATCTTCGACTTAGATGCGGAGTCGGGGAAGCGCCCACACCCTCTCTGAAACGCTTACAACTTTTTTTAATCCGCGACTCAGTTCTCTCCAGAATCTCCTGGTCATGCAGTGATGGTCGGGCTGTTGTTCACGGCCACGGGCACCGGGGGAGCACAGGGAGAGCAGAGCGAGAGGGAGGACGAGTCTACCCCAGAACATCTTCTCACAGACTCTGCAAAATAAATTGAGTGGTGTTAGAGAGAGCTGGTCCTCAGATAGAACCTGATGCGGAGACTCTCTTACCTGCTACCGCTTGGTGCTGAGAGAGTATCCGTTCCTCTCGAGTTGTGAAGTCCATCTGACTGCAGCCTTTTTTATAGGTCCCGCCTCCCCCCGCAAAGTTATGAACGAAAGCCAAGGATGCTTCCCAAATTATTTTCACTCTGGATTCGGCCATGTTTCTGGTTGACAAATAGAAAATAAAAATTAGTAATACGTTTACACAATGAGATATCATTCTCTCCCAAGTTTCACTCTAATCCAGAAAGAGCCCTTTACATACTAAGAGACTGTGAAATCGACAGAAGGATGTAGGGCTGGGTGTTTATGCGTGCTATTTTTATGATATTTATTTTAGTTGTTTATCTTTTTTTAAATATTTTACCTTGTATGTATCGTTAGCTTTTAGAAATGTTTGAATGGTGCACTGACTGGCTGACATTTTACAATTTCGTTGTACATGGTTCATGTTACAATGACAATAAAGAAACTATTCTATTCTATATCGAATCAAGAACACACAATGTCATTGCAAAATGATTTGAGTATAGGAGCAGGGAGGTTCTACTGCAGTTGTACAGGATCTTGGTGAGATCACACCTGGAGTATTGCGTACAGTTTTGGTCTCCTAATCTGAGGAAAGACATTCTTGCCATAGAGGGAGTACAGAGAAGGTTCACCAGACTGATTCCTGGGATGTCAAGACTTTCATGTGAAGAAAGACTGGATAGACTCGGCTTGTACTCGCTAGAATTTAGAAGATTGAGCGGGATCTTATAGAAACGTACAAAATTCTTAAGGGGTTGGACAGATGCAGGAAGATTGTTCCCGATGTTGGGGAAGTTCAGATCAAGGGGTCACAGTTTAAGAATAAGGGGGAAATCTTTTAGGACCGAGATGAGAATTTTTTTTTTCACACAGAGAGTGGTGAATCTCTGGAATTCTCTGTCACAGAAGGTAGTTGAGGCCAGTTCATTGGCTATATGCTGGACAGATCTTCGAACAAAGCCTCTACTTTAACTAAATCAGGTAAGACTCTGCATGCTTTTGCCAAACAACTTGGGCTCACAGACCCATGGAGATTTACATTCCCCACGACTAAATTATCTTCATTTTTTCCCCACGTGCACCGTACCTATACCCGTATAGACTTGTTTCTCTTAGATAACAGACTGCTCTCCAAAATCAAATCCAGCGAGTATCATAGCATCGTAATATCAGATCACGCTGCAACCTCCCTCGATCTCCACTTTCGTAAACGAACTAACCCATTTAAACAGTGGAGGTTCAACTCCTCATTATTAGCAGAGGCTCACTACATGCAATTCTTGCACTCCCAAATCACCTTATATTTTGAGCTGAATGACTCGCCGGGCATAGAAAGAGGTATACTCTGGGAAGCTTCAAAAGCCTATATTAGGGGCCAACTTATCTCTTTTGTCTCCAACCTGAAAAGAACCGAGACGTCCCAAACGGCAGACCTGTTACAAAAAATAAAGGACATTGATGACAAATATGCATCTGACCCAGACCCTAACCTTTATAGAGAATGCCTTAGGTTACAAACAGACTTTGACCTCACGTCTACTAATAAAGCCAAGCTACGACTGCTTAAATCTAGGCAACACTTTTTTGAATCTGGGGATAAAGCTGGGAAGCTTTTGGCCCATCAGGCCAGAACCGAGGCGACTTCACGGCTAATTCCAGCTATTAGATCCAGCTTAGGGGAGATTCATACTGATCCTCTTAGAATTAATGAAGCATTTGCTAAATTCTACGCTGAACTATACGTTTCCGATTGTCCTCCCACTGCAGATGACATGCTCAGTAGTATGACGTTTCACCAAATTGACGATGAAGCCACGAGAGACTTGGATGGTCCCATAACTGTTGTTGAGGTCCAAGCAGCCATCACATCGCTGCAAAGCGGAAAGTCACCCGGCCCTGACGGCTTCACTGTAGAATATTACAAAGCTTTCTCTGCTCTCCTCGCACCAGTCCTGAGAGATATGTACAATGAGGCGTTTTTACATCGTCGCCTACCGCCCACCTTGTCGTGGGCTATTATCTCCCTAATTCTTAAAAAGGAGAAAGATCCCCTGCTTTGTAGTAGCTATAGACCAATTTCACTCCTGAATGTGGACCTCAAAATCCTCTCTAAAACCCTTGCACTCCGTCTTCAACGAGTGATGCCCTCTATTATCTCGTTAGACCAAACAGGGTTCATACCAGGCCGACAGTCTTCCCACAATACTAGGCGTCTCCTTAACATCATCCATTCACCGAGTAGTGAGACCCCAGAGATAGTGGTCTCCCTCGACTCCGAAAAAGCTTTCGACAGGGTCGAGTGGAGGTACCTATATGAGGCGATGGACAGGTTTGGCCTTGGTAACAGTTTTATTCTTTGGGTCAGTCTATTATACTCGTCCCCGGTTGCCTCAGTACAAACAAACGGCACACTGTCGCCCCACTTCCCCCTTCAGAGAGGTACCAGACAGGGTTGCCCGTTATCACCACTTCTGTTTGCTGTCGCGATAGAACCCTTGGCGGTCTGGTTACGCTCAGAGAAGGGCTTTAAAGGTATTACACGGTTCGACACAGCTCATAAAGTCTCATTGTATGCGGATGACCTGCTCCTGTACATCTCGAACCCAGTCAGCTCTCTCCCTGTGATTACGAATATTTTAGAACGGTTTGGTGCGTATTCTGGTTATAAACTTAACTACCAAAAGGGTGAGCTATTACCGATTAACTCATTGGCTAAGCAGCTCCCTCGCTCTTTAACCTCATTCAAATGGGCAGAGGACGGGTTTCGCTACCTCGGCATCTTTATCACAACACCCTCATCTGATATGTTCCGCACAAACTTTCTGCCTCTGGTTGAGAAAGCTGAAAGAGATTTTGACCGCTGGTCAGTTTTACCGCTATCCCTCGTTGGGCCGGATAAATCTGGTCAAGATGGTCGTCCTACCCAAATTCCTGTATCTTTTCCTGCACGTCCCTATACTTATCACTAAATCTTTTTTTGATAAATTAGAAAGGACAATATCTAAATTCTTATGGGGTAGGAAACCGGCTAGAATCTGAAAGGCGATACTGCAGTCTCCTAAGAGTGACGGCGGTTTGGCACTTCCTGACTTTAGGCGATACTATTGGGCAGCTAACTTGCAAAAACTCCTGTACTGGATGAATGATGATTGCGACCACCTACCGACCTGGGTACACATGGAAAAGGCGAGTTCACATCTCCCGTTGCGGTCTGTCCTATGCTCCTTTCTTGGAACTTGTTAACTCTCTCAACTTGTCCCCCCCCCCACACTTATTTATTTAATTACTTACTTATTTACTGTTATTAGTGACCCCCTTTTTAAAAAAATTATTTTAAAAAAAAATTTTTTTTAGTACTTTTTATTTTGTTTATCTTACCATATTTGTGTGGATGTGTATGTATGTGAGTGTTGTTTGTCCCCGTTTGGTTCCGACCTGATTCGGGTGGGTTGAAGGTGGGTAAGGGTAAGGGCTTTGAGGGTCGCCTACATACTGTTGCACAATTATGCCTTGACTGTCACTGTCTGTTATCATTGTATGTATGCAAATTGCTGTGAAATTCAAATAAAAAGATTTAAATCAATATTTGAGGGAGTTAGATGTGGCCCTTGTGGTTAAAGGGATCAGGGGGTATGGAGAGAAGGCAGGTACAGGATACTGAGTTGGATGATCAGCCATGATCATATTGAATGGCGGTGCAGGCTCGAAGGGCCGAATGGCCTATTCCTGCACCTATTTTCTATGTTTCTATGTAACTTTCTGCTTGTCATCAGTAGTTTGGGGATGTGGTTGATTGTAGAAACATTGGAAATCCTCCTTATCAACAAGGTCCCTGTACTACTTCAAATATATTTAGCACTTTAAAATAAAACGATCTAACCATCCTGGATTTAAAAAAAACCCTGATCACTTTTATACTTTAAAATGAACTAACATGCCGATTATTCAAAAGTTAATAAATCATTACTTAATTAATAATTGTAAATCTGAGGTCAATATATTCTTAAGAGTTGGGTGCCAGTGATCATGGATTAATCTTGGATGAATCATGGATGAATCAACAACACACAGATGTTGGTGTGGTAGACATCAGTCAAAATGTTACTAACTGCATGAAACAAATCTAGACGAGATTAATGGAGACAGTGGAAACTGCAGATGCTGGAATCTTGAACAATTGCTGAACGAAACACAAAGGGAGGAACTCCGAGGAAAAATGTTCACGATGTTGGGGGAGTCCAGAACCAGGGGTTACAGTTCAAGAATAAGGGGTAGGCTATTTAGGATTGAGATAAGGAAAAACTTTTTCACCCAGTGAGTTATGAATATGTGGAATTCTCTAACAGAATGCATGGAGTCCAATTCACTGGATGTTTTCAAGATAGAGTTAGATTTTGCTCATAGGGCTAAAGGAATCAAGGGATATGGGGGGAAAGCAGGAACGGGCTACTGATTAGATGATCAGCCATGGTCATATTGAAATGGCGGTGCTGGCTCAAAGGGCCAAATGGCCTTCTCCTTCACCTATTTTTCTATGTTCTATGTTTCTAAGATCAGGCATAATTTGTGGAGAGAATCGACGGACGATGTTTCGGGTTGGGACTATTCTTCAGACTTAGACAACATATCGGGTTAGAAGATGTAGAAACAAGGAACAGCAGATGCTGGTTTACCAAAGAAGAATGCACAAGGGATCTATGAAATGGAGGAGCAGGCCAACAGCTGGCAGGTGTGTGTTGGATCTCAGTATCATGAGGTGTCAGAAATGTTTACGATAAAGAGAGAGATTTATTGTCACCAGCTCAAACTGTGAGTGGTGGGCAATTTTTGTACTTAAACACACTATATTGTTCAGCTTCCACTTAAACATGGAGTTTATGAGATACTAGCAATTTAATAATTTTGAACTTGAAAGATACAAGGTAGCACTGGGACTCTGGTGAAAATAATTCGGGAAGCATCCAGCCAAATTTATAATATGAGTAACAGCTCATTCGAGAGACAAGAATGCAAAACACAGATAGTAAGAATGTCCTGCACCAATGAAATCTACTATTCCCACACTCTTGCTCTGAATGTATGGTTGTACCATAGTAAGACTTTTACTGTAGGAACTTCACTGAAACAATAAAGTACCATTGAACCGTTGATCTATTGAATATAGTCAGACAGGGATGCTGTCTGACTCATTGAGCTGCTCCAGTATATTGTGTCCTTTTTATCAGGTTGAACAACTTCTTCAGACTGATGAGAATAACGTGTTCCTGTTCCTCTGGTCCCAGCGTTAATTTAAAATAGGTTTATCACCATTATTAACTGAAATAAATAAAATCAGCCAAAATGGAAATCTGCTAACTAAAACCCACTGTTAATTTGAACATGACGTTGTCATTAGTGTTAATTTAACAAGTAGCGCACATTGTGGCAAATTAATTGTATTTTTTGTATATTTACTTCTGGGGATACATACTGTATACTATTGGCGATGCCAGTATTTATTCTTTATCCCTATTTACCCTTGAATTGAAGAGGCTGTTAAGAATCATTTCCATTGGTGGATCTAAAGTTGCACATGCCAAATAGATGTACGGCTGCTGGTTTTTGCGGTTTCCATTGATAACTCATCATTAACTATTTACGGGGATTTGAATGAATAAATGAATAAATGAATGTATGAATGAATGAATGAATGAATGAATGAATGATATTTTATTGTCGCATATACCTCGGTACAGTGAAAAGCTATGTTTTGCGTACAACATAGTCAGTAACAAAGTGTCGTCACCTGTTGGTGCCGACAAAGTTACTAGAGTACCCAATAGTCCTATCTAGTGCCTGCTGCCGCATGTGGCAGAAGCCCCCTTTCACCCCCCCCCCCACAACCCACTGCCAGTTCCCCCTTCATTCCCTTTATTCTCTGCGGCCACATGCCGGATCCCCTATTGACAGTCAACAGTGAGTTGGATTTGTAAGCAAAACTATGATCCATAATTAAGTTAATGTAGATATATATGAGGTAGATGTATATAACTTCCACGTGGAACCTGGTATGTCTCCTGAGAGTCAAAAAGCACTTCACTTCAATCTCGGCACATGGAAGCGGAAGGGCAGCTGCGAGAGGTGAAGGGCGGCGCATTGCGATGGTCGCGGTTTGTGGTGTTGGTGGAAGCGGCTGCAGAAGGTCCACAGCAGCCGGGTGAACGAATTGGGTGCAACTTGTGCCAGCCACATTGAATGACAGCGGAAAAGCCGATGGCATCATGCTGGGCCAGACCGACCACGACCTCCAAGATCCAGTGCCGCCAGGGCACCGGACCTTAAAGTGAGAAATAAAACAAATAGACCAAGATCCGTTTCTTCAGTGACTTGGAAGTTGAAAGATTCTGATGAAAAGTGGCAACTGTCTGCGTATTCTTAAGGTCATAAAGAATAGGAGTAGATTAGGCCATTCGGCCCATCAAGTCTAATCCGCCATTTAATCATGGCTGATCTATCTCTCCCTCCTAACCCCATTCCCCTGCCTTCTCCCCACAGCCTTTGACAACTGTACTAATCAAAATCTCTGCCTTAAACATATTCACTGACGGCCTCCACCAGCAAAGAATTCCACAGATTCACCACCCTCTGACTAAAGAAATGTATCCTCATCTCCTTCCTAAAATAACGTCCTTTAATTCTGAGGCTATCTCTTGTCTTAGATTCTCCCACTAGCGGAAACATCCTCTCCACATCCACTCTATCCAAGCCTTTCACTATTCTGTACGTTTCAATGAGGTCCCCCCTCGTTCTTCTAAACTCCAGCGAATACAGGCCCAGTGCCGACAAACGTTCATCTTGGGATCATTCTTGTAAAACTCCTATGGACCCTCTCCAGAACCAGCACATCCTTCCTCAGATATGGTGCCCAGATTTGCGCATAATATTCCAAATGCGGCCTTACCAGCACCTTATAGAGCCTCAACATTACATCCCTGTTTTTGTATACAAGCCCACTTGAAATAAATACTAGCATTGAGTTTGCTTTCTTTACTACTGATTCGACTTGCAGATTCACTTTTTGGGAATCCTGCACCAGGACCCAAGTCCCTTTACACCTCCGATTACTCGATTTTCACCCCATTTAGAAATCAGTCTATGCCTTTATTCCTACTACCAAAATGCACGACTCCACACTTTGCTACACTATATTCCGTCAGCCACTTCAAGATTTCAAGGTCAGTTTATTGTCACATGTACCAATTAAGGTACAGTGAAATTTGAGTTACCATACAGCCGTACTAAGTGAAAAGCAACAAGAAACACAACCACATAAAATAAAAGTTAACATAAACATCTATCACACTGGATTCCACATTCCTCACTGTGATGGAAGGCAATAAAGTTCAAGCTTATTCCTCTTTGTTCTCCTGCGGTCGGGACAGTCAAACCATCTGCAGTTGGGGTGATCAAGGCCCCCGCATCCGATGATCGAAGCCCCATTGGGGTTATTGATCCCGCGTTGGGGCAGTTGAAACTCTCCCCGCATCATGGAACCCCCGAGTCAGCCTCCTCTTACCAGAGACCACGGGCTTTGCGATGTTAAAGTCCACAGGCCCCGCGGTTTGAGCTTCGATCCCCGGCAAGGGGAACATAAGCTCCGCGATGTTAATGTCCCGCAGACTCCTGCGGCTTGTAGCACCCATTGGCCTCCAGCAAGAGGTGGCCAACTCCTCGATGTTAGGCCGCAATGGGCTCCATTAATTTAGCCTAGATTTGTTTCATGCAGTTAGTAACATTTTGACTGATGTCTACCACAACAACATCCGTGTGTTGTTGATTCATCCATGATTCATCCAAGATTAATCCATGATAACTGGCACCCAACTCTTAAGAATATATTGACCTCAGATTTACAATTATTAATTAAGCAATGATTTATTAACTTTTGAATGAGAGTGCACACTAATCGGCATGTTAGTTCATTTCAAAGTATAAAAGAGATCGGGGTTTTTTTTAAATCCAGGATGGTTAGATCGTTTTATTTTAAAGTGCTAAAGATATTTGAAGTAGAACAGGGACCTTGTTGATAAGGAGGATTTCTTATGTTTCTACAACCAACCACAGCCCAAATTACTGATGACAAGCAGAAAGTTACATAGAAACATAGAAAATAGGTGCAGGAATAGGCCATTCGGCCCTTCGAACCTGCACCGCCATTCAATACGCTCATGGCTGATCATCCAACTCAGTATCCTGTACCTGCATTCTCTCCATACCCCCTGATCCCTTTAGCCACAAGGGCCACATCTAACTCCCTCTTAAATATAGCCAATGAACTGGCCTCAGCTACCTTCTGTGGCAGAGAATTCCAGAGATTCACCACTCTCTGTGTGAAAAATGTTTTTCTCATCTCGGTCCTAAAAGATTTCCTCCTTATCCTTAAACTGTGACCCCTTGTTCTGGACTTCCCCAACATCGGGAACAATCTTCCTGCATCTAGCCTGTCCAGCCCCTTAAGAATTTTGTAAGTTTCTATAAGATCCCCCCTCAATCTTCTAAATTCTAGCGAGTACAAACTGAGTCTATCCAATACATCATTTCCCCATCATAGTACTTGAGCCCTCGGACTAATGGAACAAGCCAAATTTATAATATGAGTAACAGCTCATTCGAGAGACAAGAATGCAAAAGCACAGATAGTAAGAATGAATATTTTATTGGAAGTTTACAAAAAGGATGCAATATATTAATACGATACATGCTCTGATTCTCACTTATTTTCAATTTCACTAATACACCGATGAATAAAATTACTCAGAAGAATTGAAAAACAACATAACATATTTTAAATACACAAGAAATTCAATGCATTATGTTAATACATGTGAAATAAAAATTTAAAGTAGTACACAATGTTATAAAATATATAGATGAATGTAATTTATATTAATTTGCATGTTTGAAATAAAACATTTAAAGTAATATACAATGTTGTAACATCGCTGTTAAATATATTAATGAATGTAACTTCACCAAAAATACTTTAAAAAAAATTTTCTTATTAACTGGATACAAAATTATTGCTTTTATTTACTCGTTCATAGGTTAAGAATGCTGTCAGCAATACCAATGTTTAATTTTCATCCCATGAATGGATAAGGCAGTGAAGAGTCCATTACTGTATATTGGTGAGCCTGGTGTTACATAAATGTCAGATTATGGTAAGGGTTACAGATTTCTATCCCTAAAGACCAGCTCTTTTAGTGAACCGGGCTTTTTTTTAAACACAAGATAGACACAAAGAGCTGGAGTAACCAAGCGTGTAACTCAGCAGGTGAGGCAGCAAAACTGGAGAAAAAAGGTGGGTGACATTTCTGGTTGAGATCCTTCTTTCGTCTGAATCTAAATTTCCTCAAAGTATGGCTGCTTTGATGAGGTTCTGCCAATAAAAGCCCCAAACTGAAATGCCACCTGTCCATTGCCTTCCCAGGTGTTGCCTGACCCGCTGAGTTCCTCCAGCACTTTGTGTTTTGCTCAGATATCCAGTATCTGCAGTCTCTTGCGCTTCATTTGTAAAACACAATTCTCTGTTTCATGAGTCTGAAGAAGGGTCGAAACATCACCTATTCCTTTCCTCCGTAGATGCTGCCTAACCCGCTGAGTTACTCCAGCACTTTGTGTCTATCTATAGTATAAACTAGCATCTGCAGGTCTTTGTTTCTCATTTTTTTTTCACAACAACACAGTAGTTTTTTGTGCTTACTGAGTGAGTTACTGAGACCAGTTTTACTTAAATTTCAGATTTGTTCAAATTCTTAAATTCGAATGAATCGACACCACAGTGGGAAATTCAAACTACTGCAGATGCTGAAAATCTGAAATAAAATTTAAAATACCCAAGATAATGAGCAGGTCTGTGGAGTTTTTTTTTTTGCTTGGATGGTGACCTGACAATGGAAAGATCACCAATCACATGTTTGTCTCTCCAAAGATGCTGCCCAGCGTGCAGACTATTTCCAGCATTTTCTCCTCTGCATCGAATGACCAGATTGTGGTCACTGCCATGACGTGGATTAAATTCACACAGCAATTACTTTCTTGCATGGATAATTGATAATTCATGAAGAATCTCTCTGGTTACCGCATGCACAATCTCCCAGGCACAGTGACTGTTTTCCTGTTAAGAGGAAAGTAGGGATAAGTTTCAATGGCAGTATTAAACAAAAATTTACATTAATTATTACCCCGTACATTAATTATTTAAATTTTCGGCGAAACATTCTGAAAGCAAATGAAAATATGTGAATGAGGATTTTGCGCTCACTGCCAACAAGGTACAAACTGATGTAATACGAGGGATCAGTGCGTGCGAAGATGACAGTGGATTTCATTGCAGGTAAAGATTCTAATTCGTTTATCAGGATGTACCAATTAATTGAATCCTTACCTTCGTCTGGAGGAATTGCTCAAGTTTCTGGAACCTCTCCTGCACCACCGCTTGGTGCGTATTGTGGGCCGGAGGTGATTTGATCTGCAAAAGGGAAGGAAATAATTGACTTTAGTGTCTTCATTCCTGGAGATGCTGCTGCTCACGGTGGGACAAGATTAGAGACTCTGCACTTACACAAGTCTGGAGCTGGGAGAGGATTTGAGAAACTCCGTTGAGGAAATGGACGCGCTGGTTCCTGGGCAGGGCAGCGTCTGAAACACCGAAGAGGCGCATCATTCCCTGTAGGACCGCGACGATGGTGCTTGCTTTGTGACTCCCAGCCTGGATGTAATGGAAAGTCAGATGTCATAGAATCATACATCGTGGAAACGATAATAATAATAATAATAATAATAACTTTATAAAAACAACCACTGTTGCCACAAAGTGCTGTACATGACTAGTCATGGACAAGAAATTATTACACGACAATAAAAACATTAAAAGAAAGAATAAAAACAATAAAATTAAAAACATTAAAAGCACTAAAACAGGAGCAAAGTCTCAAGCAGGGTCAAAAGCCAAGGAATATAAATGTGTTTTAATACTGGTTTTGAAGCTGGACAGTGAGGGGGCCTGTCTGATGTGCAACGGCAGAGTGTTCCAGAGTGCCGGAGCAGCAACAGAGAAGGCTCTATCCCCTCTGAGCTTCCGCTTAGACATCGGTACCTCCAGGAGCAGCTGATCAGCTGACCTGAAGCACCGGGCAGGAGCGTAGGGATGAAGCAGCTCAGAGAGGTAAGGCGGGGCGAGCCCATTTAAGGATTTAAAAACAAATAAAATAATTTTAAAATGAACTCGAAAGTACACCGGGAGCCAGTGGAGGGAGGCCAGAATTGGTGTTATGTGCTCCCTCTTTCGAGTTCCAGTCAAAAGGCGAGCAGCAGCATTTTGAACAAACTGGAGACGAGCCAGTGAAGATCGAGCAACTCCAAAATAGAGTGCGTTACAGTAATCCAGCCTAGATGTAATAAAGGCATGGATTACTGTTTCAAAATGCTGCCGCTCAAGAATGGGCTTCACCTTTGCCAGCTGCCTTAAGTGAAAGAAGCTGGACTTTACCACCGCGCCTATTTGATGATCTAATTTAAAATCACTGTCCATCCTAAAACCCAGGTTTAAAACTGTTGGCTTCACATACCGTGCCAGGGGACCCAAGTCAACAAGGGGAGGTTCACGGCAGCCATTGGGACCAAACAATATCAATATCAATTTTGTTCCAGAAGCCCTTCAGCGCAACTTGTCCCCGTCGGCCAACACGCCCCATCTATACTAGTCCCCCGCCCCCCCGCCCCGCCACCTGCCTGCGTTTGGTCCATATCCATCTAAACCTACCTGTTGAAATGTTTCTTAAATGTTGCGATAGTACCTGCCTCAACTCTCTCCCCCGGGAGCTCGTTCACACTCCCATTATGTAGAAAAAGTCACCCCTCAGGTTCCCATTAACCCCCCCTCCCCACCTCCTCACCTTAAATCAATGTCCTCCGGTTCTCGATTCCCCTCGAAATGTGACATTATCCCGACCAATTCTTCTCATGTTTTTGTACACTTCTATAAGTTCACCCCTCATCCTCCTGGCCCAGCCTGCTCAACCTCTCAACCTATAGCCCAGGCACTCGTGTCCTGGTAGCAGGACTGGTGTCACGGCAAATAAAACATTTGCTAAAAGCTCAACTAAACTCCAAAGTGCTGGATGAATTGGCATCTGGGCAGGAAATGGACCGGACATGGGAAGTGTGCAAAGTAATCAACATGTTACTTCATTTCAAAGTAAGAAAAGTAAGACTGCCTGGTCCACTGAGTTACTCCAACACTTTGTGTTTTGCTCAAGATTCAATCATCTGCAGTCACTTCTCTCTCTATGTCACTGCTCCACTGCTAAATCTCTTCAAAATATGGTTACTTTGAAGAAAGTTTTCCAAACCAGGCTCCCAACCTGAAAAGTCACCTATCCATTCCCTTTCCAAATGCTGCCCGCTGACACGCTGAGTTCCCCGGGCACTTTTTTATTTTGCTCAGATTTCCAGCATCTGCAGCCCGTCGTGTCCCCATTCGTAAGGGCCAACTCTGATTGCGATGGTAGAAGCCGAATGATTGGAGGCAAACTCACCGGAGGTAAAACAGATGGAGTTTCCAGACTTGTTTCATATTCAGCCCTGCACTCAGGCGCAAAGACGGGGTTCTGAATAAGGAAACAGGGAGTAAAATGAATGAATGATGGGGAAATGTGAGCGTCTTATCCAAAGACTAACCCTTCACTGGAACATTTCCGACTGGAATGAGGCCGAATCATAACGCACAGGGCTTTGCACTGAATGGGACAACGCGCCGTTTCATGAGCTCGCCAGCAAGTGACATCGCATCACTGCCTGAAGTAGGACACTTGTGTTGGGAATTGTTACAACCCCGCGGGAATAAATTGCGACCCTAACAGGTCAATCAGAATGGACTCCCAGAATCCCAGAACCCGCCTTTCAATTATGAATCCCAGTTCTGAAGAAGGGGTCCCGACCCGAAACTTCACCCAATTATCCCCAGAGGTGCTGCCAGGCCCGCTGAGTTTACTCAACGCACTGTGTCCATCTTATGAATCCCAGACCCTGTTCTGAACGATGCATCTCAACACAAATCCTCATCTACACCCCAGTCCCAATTGGAAATTCGTAATTGTAAACCCATGGCCGAATCTCAATCTCGCTCTTCACTCCATTCCAGATCATTTCAACACCCCCCCCCCCCCCCCAATTCACGTTTGATGGCTCACACCAGGGATTTATTTACATGGTAAATTGAGAAATAGGTACAAGGACGGAGCAGCGCTCCCATCGCCTCTCTCCGAAACACTTACTATATTTTCCAATCCGCGCATCAGTTCTTTCCAGAAGCTCCTCCTCATGCAGTGATGGTCAGGATGTTGTGCACGGCCACGGGCACTGGGGAAGCACAGGGAGAGCAGAGCGAGAGGGAGGACGAGTCTACCCCAGAACATCTTCTCACAGACTCTGCAAAATAGATTGAGTGGAGTTAGAGGGGGGCGCTTGTCCTCGGACAGAACCTGGAGGCAGCGGCTGATGCGGAGACCCTCTTACCTGCTACCGCTTGATGCTGAGAGAGAATCGGTTCTTCTCGAGTTGTGAAGTCCATCATAACTTCAGCCTTTTTAAAGTTCCCGCCTCCCCCGCAATGTTAAGAACGAAAGCAGGGGGTTCTTTCCGAATTCTTTTCACTGTGGATACGGAATTACGGGTTAGGCTTCATTGGACCGTTATAAAACACGGTGAATCACTTCCATTAACTTTCATTTCACACATTTAGGATTCAGATGTTGACATTTCTTACAGGTGTAAGTTCTCACCTCCGCTCAACTGTGTGCTTTGACCGACAACTCGTGAAAAAAACCTCCAATTTCCAGCAATATAATGTAATGTAATATAATATTCTCTTAAGTTTCACTCTAACGCAGAAGGGACCATTCTGAATCGAATCAAAAATGCACACTATGAATGAAATAACGCATTGATTTTGTTTGTAACCAATAGGTTTGGCTGTGGTTGGATGTAGAAACATTGGAAGTCCTACCTATCAAGATAATTGATTTCATCTAACATGGGCAAGAATACAAAAAACAGGGATGTAACACTGAAGCTCTATAAGGCGTTGGTCAGGCCGCATTTGGAATATTGTGAGCAATTTTGGGCCCCATATCTGAGGAAGAATGTACTGGCTCTGGCGAGGGTCCAGAGGAGGTTGACAAGAATGATCCCAATAATTAGTGGGTTAAGATATGATGAGTGTTTGACGGCACTGGGCCTGTACTCGCTGGAGTTTAGAAGGCTGAGGGGGAACCTCATTGAAACTTACCGAATAGTGAAAGGCGCGGATAGAGTGCATGTGGAGAGGATGTTTCCTCTCGTGGAGGAGTCTAGAACAAGGGGTCATAGCCTCAGAATTAAAGGACATTCCTTTAGGAAGGAGATGAGAAGGAATTTCTTTAGTTATTCCTGGGTGGTGAATCTGTGGAATTCTTTGCCACAGAAGGCTGTTGGGGCCGTCAATGTATATTTTTAAGGCAGCGATAGATTCTTAATTAGTACGGGTATCAGCGGCAATAAGGCAGGAGAATGGGGTTAGGAGGGAGAGATTAATCAGCCATGATTGAATAATGGAGCAGAGTTGATGGGCCGAATGGCCTTATTCTTCTCCTATCACATGACATATGACCTAAGGTCACACAGTCTTACTTCAAATATATTTATAGCTTTAAAAAAATTATCTAACCATCTTGGATTTTTTTAAATACTGATCTCTTTTATCCTTTGAAATTAACCAACAAGCTGATTAGTGAGCACCCTCTCACACAAAAGCCATTCGATCATTACTTAATTAATAATATCAAATCTGAGGTCTGTATACTTTTATTAGTAGGGTGCCGATAGACATGGAATATAGATATGTGGGAAGGAACTGCAGATGCTGGTTTAAACCAAAGATAGAAACAAAAAGCTGGAGTAACTCAGCGGGACAAGGAATAGCATCTCTGGAGAAAAGGAATAGGTGACGTTTCGGGTTGAGACCCTTCTTTGGTCTGAATGGTTGGCCGGCACAGTAGCGCAGTGGTAAACATGCTGCCTTACAGCGTCAGTAAACCCGTGTTCGATCCTGATCTCCGGTGCTGTCTGTACAGAGTTTGTACATTCTCCCCGTGACCGTGTGGGTTTTCTCCACGATCTTCGGTTTCCTCCCACACCCCAAAGATGTACGAGATTGTAGGTTAATTGGATTGGTACAAATGTAAATTGTCCCCTGTGTGTGTGTAGGATAGTGTTAATGTGCAGGGAGCACTGGTCGGTGCGGACTCGGTGGACCAACGGGCCTGTTTACGCGCTGTATTTCTAAACCATACTAAAACGAAACTAATCATCACCTAGGTACACAAAAATGCTGGAGAAACTCAGCGGGTGCAGCAGCATCTATGGAGCGAAGGAAATAGGCAACGTTTCAGGCCGAAACCCGAAATGTCACCTATTTCCTTCGCTCCATAGATGCTGCTGCACCCGCTGAGTTTCTCCAGCATTTTTGTGTACCTTCGATTTTCCAGCATCTGCAGTTCCTTCTTAAACACTAATCATCACCTATTCCTTTTCACTAGAGATACTGACCCGTTGAGTTACTCCAGCTTTGTGTCAATCTTTGGAATAAACATAGATGGATGGTGTTGTGGTATCCGTCAAGTGTTAGTAAAGGCAAGAAAGAAATCCTGATGAGACTAACGACATGCAATAAACTACAGATTTAGTTCAGTTTAGTTTATTGTCATGTGTACTGAGGTACGATGAAAAGCTTTTCGTTGCTTGCTATCTAGTAGGCAGAAGGACCATGCATGATTACAATCTAGCCACCCACAGTGTATGGATAAAGTATAAAGGGAATAATGTTTTGTGCAAGTTAAAGTCCGCGGGTCTCCAGTGAGGTAGAAGGTGTTTCAGGATCTTTTTGGTAGGATGGTTAAGTTGCCTCATAGCAAGTGGGAAGAAACTGTCCCTGAATCTAGAGGTATGTGTTTTCTCACTTCCGAGCCACTTGCCTGATGAGAGAGGGGAGATAAGGGAGTGTCCGAGTGAGACTCAGCCTTGATTGTGCCGGTGGTCTTGCCGAGGCAACGTGAAGTGTAGATGGAGTCAATGGAAGGGAGATTGGTTTGTGTGAAGGTCTGGGCTGCGTCCACAATTCTTGTGGTTTTGGTTGGAGCTGCTCCCTAACCACATAGTGATGCATTCCAATAAAATACTTTCTACAGCGCATCTGTAGAAGTTATTGAGATTTGTTGGGGACATGCCGAACTTCCTAAGCTTTCTAAGGAAGTAGAGGTGTGGTTATGCTTTCTTGGTCATTGCTTCAATATGGCTGGAGCAAGAAAAGCTGCTTGCGATATTTACACCGAGGAACTTGAAGTTTTCAACCATCTTTACTTCTGATGTATCTCGGGGTATGTGTACTGCTTCACTTCTTGAAGTCGATCATTATCTCCTTTGTCTTGCTGACATTGAGAGAAAGGTTGCTCTCATGCCAAGACGCATGAGGTTACGAGTTTCTCAATCCCTTTCCTGTACTGCGTCTCATCGTTTTTTGATATCTGACCCGCAATGGTGGTGTCATCTGCAAATTTGCAAATTGAGTTGTTTTTTTAATTTATCTGTCATGGGTGGACAAGGAGTAAAGGTGAAAACGCTTCCTTGCGGGGCACCAGTGTTGAGGATTATCGTAGAGGATGATTTGCCACCTATCGGCACTGATTGTGGTCTGTTGGTCAGGAAGTCGAAGAACCAGTTGCAGAGATGAGTGCTAACTCCAAGTTCCGTGAGTTTGGAGATGAGCTTGGATGGGATAATGGGATTGAAAGCAGAGCTGTAGTCTATAAATAGAAGTCTGATGTAGGTGTTTCTCTTATCCAGGTGTTGCGGGGATGAGAGTAAGCCTAGGGATATGGTATCAGATGTGGACCTGTTGTGGCACGAGATCTTGCTTTTCTTTGGCACTGGGACGATGCTGGTCTTCATGAAGCAGGCGGGTACTTCAGAACGTAGTCGGGAGAAATTAAAGATATCTGTGAATACTCCTATTAGTTGGTCCACGCAGTTCTTAAGGACACTGCCAGGGACTCCGTCCAGGCCAGCTGCTTTCTGTGGGTTCAACTTCAGGAAGGCTGATGCTACAATGACCATGGGAAGAGGCACATTTGAGTCTGATGGGATGGATGTCTTCAGCTCAAAGCAAGCATAGAATGCATTAAGTGAATGTCATGTTGAGCGACATTGTTTGCTTTTTTGATATATGAACTTTTTGTTGGTGTTAATTATAGTGTTTACTGAGTACAATGTTTACTTATCTGTTGTGCTGCTGCAAGTAAGAATTTCATAGTTCCGTTTCAGGACATATGACAACAAAACTCTCTTGATGTTGACAGGAAATCACAGTGGTTTTCGTAAAGTGATGGAATAGCAGTAATAGGGCTGAATGGTCTATTTGTGTCTCCAATACCACAATAGGGCATTCTTTGAAGAACATTCAACTTAACGTCTATTACAAACCCACTGACTCCCACAGCTAACTTGACTACACTTCTTCCCACCCTGCTCCCTGCAAAGACTCTATCCCCTACTCCCAATGCCGCCGTCTACGCCACATCTGCGCCCAAGATGAGGTGTTCCATACTAGAACATCCAAGATGTCCTCATTCTTTAGGGAACGGGGTTTCCCCTCTCCCATCATAAATGAGGCCTTCACTCGTGCCTCCTCGGTACCCCACAGCTCCGCCCTTGCTCCCCCTCCCCCGAGTCGCAACAGAGACAGAGTCCCCCTAGTCCTTACCTTCAACCCCATCAGCTGTCGTATACAACACATAATCCTCCAAAATGTCCGCCACCTCCAACGGGATCCCACCACTAGCCACATTTTCCCATCTCCACCCCTTTCCGCCTTCTGCATGGACCGTTCCCTCCGCAACACCTTGGTTAACTCATCTCTTATCTCCCAAACCACTCCCTCCCCAGGTACCTTCCCCTGCAACCGCAGAAGATACAACACCTGTCACTATACCTCCTCCCTCCACTCTGTCTAGGGACCTCGACAGTCCTTTCAGGTTAGGCAGAGGTTCACTTGCACCTCCTCCAACCTCATCTACTGTATCCGTGGTTCAAGATGTGGACTCTTATACATCGGTGAGACCAAACGCAGACTTGGCGATCGTTTCGCGGACCGCCTTCGCTCAGCCCGCGTGAACCAACCTGATCTTCCGGTTGCTGGACACTTTAATTCTTCTTCCCATTCCTACACAGACCTTTCTGTCCTCGGTCTCCTCCATTGTCAGAGTGAGGCTAAACGCAAATTGGAGGAACAGCATCTCATATTTCGCTTGGGCAGCTTACAGCCCAGTGGTATGAATTTTGATATCTCTCACTTCAGGTAGCCCCGGCATTCCCTCTCTCTCTATCCCTCCCCCACCCAAGTCACACCGGCTTCTCATTTTCACCCGATAAAGAGGTTTCAATGGTCTGTTTCCTTTATCATTGTTACTTTTTTGCATATCTTTCTTTCATTGTTCTTTATCTCTCCACATCACCGTCCATATCTCTCGTTTCCCTTATCCCTAACCAGTCTGAAGAAGGGTCTCGACCTGAAATATCACCCATTCCTTCTCTTCAGAGATGCTGCCTGACCCGCTGAGTTACTCCAGCTTTCTGTGTCTATCAACTTGTTCAAATAGTTTGGTTCACAGTGACCCATTCCATTTTCAACAAGGTTCCCCCAAAGTGTATGAATGTTCAGTCATCTGGAACTCTCTCACTGCCTTGCTCCTGCATCTTGAATATGTTGGTCCTTGGGTCTGCCTAGATTCAATGATTCAAAAAATTAATTGAACGTTTTGATCTTCTGCTCGCAGTGGTGGCCCTCTTCATTCTCGGTGGCCCCCAGATGGGTCCCCCACTTCGTTATCAGTGGCCCCTCACTGGGTCCCCCTTTGCTCACGGCATTCCCCCTGCTGGGACCCCCTTCGTTCTTGGCGGCTCCCCCGCCAGGTAGCTCTCGAGTTCAAGAGTTAATGCTTAACAAATGCTGGATCTTCATAGTATTGCAACATGACTCCATGATAAATCAGAAACTGGAAACTAAAAGGATAGAGTTCCTATTTCTGGTATAGAAAACCAATGTTTATTTTACTTCCTGCTGAACGTAACATTCTTATGTTACCAAGGGGCTTGGAACAAAGCTGTTAACTTTTGTTATGAGAACACTTTCAACCATTTGGGTTGCATCAGAGTAGGGACATTTCATGCTGTATATCCATGACGTTTCTTTCTTAATAACCTTAGCAAATCTTTAATACAACTGAGTACCCGATATGAGTCTGCAAATAGGACAAAGTACCATGCAATCTCACCAAGAACGAGTTTAGCGTTTAATTTAGAGATATAGCATGGAAGCAGGCCCTTCGGCCCACAGAGTCCACGCTGACCATCGATCACCCTACACTAGTTCTATGCATCCTGCACACCAGGGACAATTTACAAAAGGCAATTAACCTGTAAATCTGTGCGTCCTTGGAATGTGGGAGGAAACCGGAGCAAACCTGTGCGGTCACAGAGAGAACGTACAAACTCCGCACAACAACCATTGAACCCGCGTGTCACGTGCAGAGATGCAGCAGCTCTACTGCTGTGCTGCTTTGCCACCCAAACAGTGCCATGTTGCTACGTCTACTCATCTTTGGAAAATGCCTTAGCTTCTCATCAATGAAGTTAAGGGATCTTGGATTAGTACAGAGTTGGTACAGTGCTGAGATAAACGATGAACCATCACCTGATTGAGTAACTGAACTAGCACAAGGGCCAATTGCCCACTCCTCTTTCCACTTCTTATGTTCTTAGAGACATAGAAAAAAGGTGCAGGGGTAGACCATTCGGCCCCGAGCCAGCACCGCCATTCAATATGACATTCATGGATGATCATCCAGACTCAGTACCCCATTTCTGCTTTATCCCCATATACTTTGATTCCGTTAGCCCTAGGAGCTATATCCAACTCTCTCTTGAACACATCCAGTGAATTGGCCTCCACTGCCTTCTGTGTCAGAGAATTCCACAGATTCACAACTCTCTGAGTGAAAACGTTTTTCCTCATATATCTATGTTATACTCTTGCTCCATTTAAACATGTAATAAATAGAAATCCAGAGATCATGGTCCAATGTTTTGGACTCACCATTTAGTGCAAACTCCCTCATGACATCCACCCTTTCAATCTGCCACAGCATTATGTATATTTCAATGAAACCATTTTTTATTCTGCAATGCACCACTGCATATAACCCACTTTTATCTCTTCTTTGGACAACTCTCTCGACCCAAATACCTGTTTCCAAGTACACTCCAAGGCAATATTTCCTCTTTAGGTATGGACCAAAACTGCACTTTGTTCTCCAGGTTTTTATCAGAGATCAGTCATGATCTTGTTCAGTAGTGGAATAAGCTCAAAGAGCTAAATGGATACTCATCTTCCTAAATTTTTCAGTGCTTTTACATGTAATATTATCGGACTAATGGGTTTGACATGATATATATAAAACGTTATTTCACATTTCATTTGAAGTTCAGATAGCAATAAGTCCAAAGAAGGCAATGCTACTACATTTCAATATGTATATTTTAGATTAGTTGCATAGTAAGAGATTTGACTATAGGGTCTCAGTCATAGAGTCAAAGAGACATATGGTGCAGAACCAGACACTTCTATCGACCAAATCCTTGCCAACCATCAAGCACCCATTTTTACATTAATTCTTGCTTAACATATTTTATTCTCCACACATTCCCATCCAGTTTCGAACAATATATAATCCTCCAAAAATCTTAGCCACTGCCAACAGGACCCCACTACTCGCCATATCTTCCCATCTCCACCCCTTTCTGCTTTCCATAGAGACCTTTTCCTCCAAAACTCCCTGGTCAACTTGTCCCTTCCCACCCAAACCACCACCTCCACAGGTACTTTCCCCTGAAACCGCGGGAGATGCAACACCTGTCTCTTTACCTCCCTCCTTGACACCATCCAAGGACCCAAACAGTCTTTCCAGGTGAGGCAGAGGTTCACTTGCACCTCCTCCAAACTCATCTACTGTTCCAGGTTACAACTTCTCTACATTGGCGAGACCAAGCACAGGCTCGGCGACCGTTTCACTGAATACCTCCGCACAGTCCGTCTTAACCTACCTGATCCCCCGGTGGCTCAACACTTCAACTTCCCCCTCCCATTCCCAATCTGACCTTTTGTCCTTGGCCTCCCCCATTGCCAGAGTGAGGCCCAGCGCAAATTGGAGGAACAGCCCCTCATATTTTGCTTGGGTTGTTTACACCCCAGCGGTATAAACATTGACTTCTCTAATTTCAGATAGCCCTTGCTTTCGCTCTCCATCCCCTTCCCGATTCTTCCACTAGTCTTACTGTCGCCGACTACATTATATCTTTGTCCCACCCCCTCCCCTGACATCAGTCTGAAGAAGGGTCTCGACCCGAAAGGTTGCGCATTCCTTCTCTCCATGGATGCTGCCTGACCCGCTGAGTTACTCCAGCATTTTGTGTCTACCTTCAGTTTCTACCAGTCATCCATACACGAGAGGCAATTTAGACCTTACAATTCTTATAGAAACTTACAAAGTTCTTAAGGGGTTGCACAGGCTAGATGCAGGAAGATTGTTCCCGATGTTGGGGAAGTCCTGAACAAGGGGTCACAGTTTAAGGATAAGGGGGAAATCTTTTAGGACCGAGATGAGGAAAACTTTTTTCACACAGAGAGTGGTGAATCTCTGGAATTCTCTGCCGCAGAAGGTAGTTGAGGCCAGTTCATTGGCTATATTTAAGAGGGAGTTAGATGTGGCCCTCGTGGCTAAAGGGATCAGGGGGTATAGAGAGAAGGCAGGTACAGGATACTGAGTTGGATGATCAGCCATGATCATATTGAATGGCGGTGCAGGCTCGAAGGGCCGAATGGCCTACTCCTGCACCTATTTTCTATGTTTCTATGTTTCTATTTACAGTGGCCAATTAACCGACCGATTTGCATATTTTTGGGATGTGGGAGGAAACTGGAACACTGCGGAAACTCATATGGTCTCAAAGGGCAACACCAGAGGGTTGAAGTCTCTAGAGGTTGGGCACAATGGCAGCATTAGTTGCACCACAATGCCCTCCTGTTCAATCCACATGTTTTCTTTACGTATTTGTTCACAGGATGTAAATATCGCTGGCAAAGCCAACTTTTATTGTGCACTCCTACATGCCCTTGAACTGAAGGGTCAATTAAGAGTCAGAGATCAGCCATACTGGGTATGGATGGCAGGCTATCCTCCCTTAAAAAAACAAGTGGATTAGATGGGTTTTTACTTCAGACTAATTGTTGCAGAATTGTCATTACTAACATTATTTGCCAAAATTCCATATTTTTATTTAATTACTTGAATTAGAATTGTGCAGCTGTCATGGTGGGATTCACACTTGTCACAGAGTAGGAGGACTTGGAACGTGGTTACTTGTTCAGTATCATAACCATTAAATTTTATTTATCTCCAATGACCTGGGTTCAATCTAGTCTACTCCACCATTCAATAGACAATAGACAATAGGCATCAATAGACCATAGGTGCAGGTGTAGGCCATTCGCCCCTTCGAGCCAGCACTGCCATTCAATGTCATCATGGCTGATCATCCAAAATCAGTACCCCGTTCCTGCCTTCTCCCCATATCCTCTGACTGCGCTACCTTTAAGAGCCCTATCTAGCACTTTCTTGAAAGTATCCAGAGAACCGGCCTCCACTGCCCCCTGAGGCAGAGAATTACACAGACTCACAACTCTCTGTGTGAAAAAGTGTTTCCTCATCTCCGTTCTAAATGGCTTACCCCTTATTCTTAAACTGTAGCCCCTGGTTCTGGACGCCCCAAACATCGGGAACATGTTTCCTGCCTCTAGCATGTCCAAACATTTAATAATCTTATATTTTTCAATACGATTCCCTCTCATCCTTCTAAATTGCAGAGTATGCAAGCCCAGCTGCTCCATTCCCTCAGCATATGACAGTCCCGCCATCCCGGGAATTAACCTTATGAATCTACGCTGCACTCCCTCAATAGCAAGAATATCTTTCCTCAAATTTGGAGACCAACACTGCACACAACACTCCAGGTGTGGTCTCACTAGGGCCCTGTACAACTGCAGAAGGATCTTTTTGCTCCTATACTTAACTCTTATTGTTATGAAGAGGATTATTCAATCATGGCTGAACTATTTGTCCCTCTCGCCCCATTCTCCTGCCTTCTCCCCATGGCCCCTGATGCCCTTACGAATCGATGGCCTGTAAATCCCCACTTTAGAAATATGCAGTGACTTGGCCTCCACAGTTATTCTGTATCCTCTGTATTCAAGAGAGAGTTAGTGATGTTTTCAAGAGGGAGTTGGATATAGCTCTTAGGGCTAATGGAATCAAGGATATTAGGAGAAAGCAGGAACGGGGTACTGATTTTGGATGATCAGCCATGATCATATTGAATGGCGGCGCTGGCTCGAAGGGCTGAACGGCCTACTACTGACCCTATATTCTATGTGTCTATGTTTTTATCCCATATGCATTACACAATTAGGGGACTTGAAGACCAGTTCGAAGAAGCGTTCCGACTCGAATTGTCACCTATTCATTTTCTCCAGAAATGCTCCCTGACCCAGCTGTTATCAGGCAACTGAATCATCCTACCCACAAGCAGGGAACAGTGCTGAACTACCATCCACCTGTTTGGTCACCCTCGGACTATCCTCGATCGGACTTTGCAGGGTTTACCTTGCACGAAATGTCAATACACTGTAAATGGATCGATTATAATCACGTATTGTCTATCTGCTGACTGGGTCAGCACGCAACAAAAGCTTTTCACTGTACCTCGGTACACGTGACAATAAACTAAACTGAAACTGAAACCGTTGAGTTACTCAAGCATTTTGTGTCTATCACTGATTGATTTGATTGGTGTCATTTCTCACTGCTATTAAATTGTCACTCACTGACTCAAAGTGAGATTTTGCTTTGAACAAACTTTGCAAAATGTTGTGAAGTAATCAAAAGATAATCACTCAAGACTGATGGAATTGCCTGTGTAACTAAACAGACGAAACTTAGGAACATCTTACTCTGGTTGTTTCATTTTCTTTGCTGGGGTATCCCATTGTCTTGCTAAATACACTCACTTGCTAAATACATGAACTTTCCCACAATAATCCACGCCCTCCAGTTACGGAAAGCAGCTTTCGCAAGGTGGTTGAAAAAAAAAGTTTACGATTCTTGAAACCTAATCTCCAAGGAAAGGTGTGTTTTTATTTGAGTAGTTTCATTTACCTGGTTTGAGCTATCTTTCAGTTGAAACTGGTTTTCATGACATGTAGGTAGATCTAATGCAGTTCTCGTTACCATACCTTCAAAGAGTGGTGTTGCTTTTTGAAAACAGCATTAATAGGCATTACCCCTCCAATTCTAATGGCAAAGTGTCACTTTGAACTGCTACAGTACTTTCTGCAGAATAAAGGCACTCTAAAAGCACAGTTAGACACACAGTTTTAACTTTTTGACCAAATGACAAAGAAGGAACGGTGACTAAAAAAACCCCACACAGCGGAGAACATGGATAGGTGACGTTTCGTGTCGGGACTCTTCAGACTTGAGTCTGAGAGTCTGAAGAAGGGTTCCGATCCGAAACATCACCTATCCATGTTCTCCAGGGATGTTGCTTGACCAACTGAGTTACTCCACCACTTTTTTGTGTCTTTTTTTTGTAAACCAGCATCAGCAGTTCCTTGTTTCTACAGAAATGGTTTCAAAGTTTTCAAAGGTCTTTTATGGTCATGTGTACCATTAAGGTACAGTGATATGTGTATTACCTTACAGCCATACTTAAAAAAAGCAACAAGACACACAACTACATAAAAGTTAACATAAACATCCACCACAGTGGATTCCCCACATTCCTCACTGTGGTGGAAGAGAATAAAGTTTAATCTTCTTCCCTCATTTCATTTTTCTCCTGCAGTCGGGGCAGTCGAACCATCCGCAGCCGGGGCGATAAAAGCTCCTGCAGCCGGCAGTCGAAGCCCCCACGTTGAGATGATTGAAGCCCCTGCGGCTTGGAGGTCCCGAAGTCGGATCCTAACCAGGGGCCGTGAGCTCCACGTTGTTAAAGTCCGCAGGCTCCCGCGGTCGGAGCTCCGAGGTCGATCCCTGGCAAAGGGATCGCGGGATCCATGATGGTGCCCGCAGGCTCCCACGGTTGGAGCTCCCAAAGTCGGTCTTCGGCAGAGGCCGCCAACCTGCTCGATGTTAGGCTGCAGTGCGGACGGAGATACGATACGGGAAAAAATTGCATGTCCGTCGAGGTAAGAGATTAAAACAAGTTTCACCCAACCCAATCTCCCCCCCCACCCCCCCCCCCCCACAAAAACATACATTTAACACATACTAAAAAAACACCAAAGAAGGAAGGGATACCCGAGCCGGCTGCCTGCCCCTTTTTCGGGGTTACGTCCGTGCCCGGGTGCGGATGGAAAGGGAATACGCCCTGTCTACGGGCACCCTGAGGGAGTTCCGCGACCGCTGGGCACCGAGGGGGGTTGAATGTATCCTTGACAAGGATTGTAATATAGTTGTTTAGCAGTTGCTTAGCATATTTGTTCATCTTGTATTATGGTGGTGTTTTGTTTTATTGTATTGTAAATACAATTTTAATATTTGAATAAATATTTTTGATTAAAAAAAAATAAAAAAAAAAAAAAAAAAAGAAGGAAGGGACTGACAGACTGTTGGTGAGGCAGCCATTGCTAGCACGACCCAAATGGTGACTTATTTCCAGCTTTGGTGTCTCGGATGCATATTTATAAATGTGTAGCATTCCCAAAGAAACTGTCACTCTCGTTCTTCTAGATGGCAGAGACTGGTAAATCCTCTCAAAGAAACCTTGCTAATCGCTGCAATGCAGGCGTGCGCATGGTATGCACATGTAGTAGACATGATAAAGTGGTGGTGAAGGGAGTGAATGCTTCAGGTGGTGGAAATGTTATCCAGCCGTTATTAAGCTGGTTGCTTTATCATGGAAGGTACTGAGTTTATTAAGTGTTGCTTGATCTGTCCTCATTAGGAACAGGAGAGAATATTCCAACATCTTTGATTTTTTTTAGATGATAAAAAACTTTAGGGAGACTTTAGGTACGCCTAGTGCTTTTTCTGTAGGCAAAATGGTGCCATACACATATTATTCCTTGCTGTAGGTGTCTGGGGTTATAGGGAAAAGACAGGTTCCTGTTGCCACCGTGATTATCTGAAATGATCTGAAAATCACTCTCTCTCTGTGTGGCCCTGTGGCATCTTTATTAGCATTTCGAAAGGCAAGATCAGTCCCCCTGGCTTTGTGCGTGGGAAATCGAATGTAGGTGGAAGATTAGCAAGTTTACAGATCACGCTGAAACCGGTGATACAGTGGATGGTAAAGAAGATTGTCTGAGCCTGGGAAATTGGGCAACAGAATGGCAGATGGAATTTAATTTGGACTGGTACGAAGTGATGCACTTGGGAAGTTAAACCATTGCAGGATATACACAGACCACAGGGCCATGGGGAATAAGTGAGAGAGTGGAGCAGAATTAGGCCATTCGGCCCATTAAGTCTACTCCACCATTCAATCATGGCTGATCTATCTTTCCCTCCTATCCCCATTCTCCTGCCTTCTCCCCATAACCCCCGCACCCATAGCAATCAAGAGTTTATCTGTCTCTTCCTTCAAAATATTAATCGACTAGGCCTCCACATCCGTCTATGGCAATGAATTTCACAGATTCACCACCCTCTGAATAAAGATGTTGAGCACAACATGCTGCACTGTGGTGCAGTGGTAGAGTTTCTGCCTTACAGCGCTTGCAGCGCCGGAGACACGGGTTCGACCCCGACTACGGGCGCTGCCTGTACGGAGTTTGTATGTTCTTCCCGTGACCGCGTGGGTTTTCTCCGAGATCTTCAGTTTCCTCCCACACTCCAAAGACATGCAGGTATGTAGGTTAATTGGCTTGGAATAAGTTGCAGATAGTGGAAGCAGGTGGGGAGACTGACAAAAACCTCCGGGAACCGCACGGAAACCTTGGGTGGGGCGCAAAGTCTCCAGAGGTTTCTGTTCATGTTTCCAAAGTGGGACAGGGGCATTACTGACTCCGACTACATTCTATCTCTGCACCGCCCACTCCCCTGGCATCAGTCTGAAAAAGGGTCTCGACCCGAAACATCACCCATTCCTTCTCTCCGGAGATGCTGCCTGTCGCGCTGAGTTACTCCAGCATTTTGTGTCTATTCACGACTCAAAGTGTCGATTGTCTATTTTCCACCACAGATGCTGCCTGACAAGTTCAGTTTCTCCAGCTGCTCTCTCTTCTGTTGCTACTGATTCCAGCATCTGCAGACCCTTGTGTCTCTCTGAATATAATTTTCAGAAGACACAAAATATATTTACGATATACATTGAAAAAGCAAGTTTACGCACAAAAAATGAGTAAAAATGATTAAAACTAAGATGAACAAATAATAAAAGCATACTTACTTATCTTTAACTTGGGGACAAGTGTATCTGATTTATTAGATTGGAGATTGGGTCAGGATTAAGTTGATACAACTCAGGGCAGATGCCCCAGATTAGGATAGACACAAAATGCTGGAGTAACAGCGGGACAGGCAGCATATCGGAGAGAAGGAATGGGAGATGTTTCGGGTCGAGACCCTTGTTCAGACTGAAGAAGGGTCTCAACCCAAAACGTCACCCATTCCTTCTCTCCAGAGATGCTGCCTGTCCCGCTGAGTCACTTCAGCATTTTTGTCTATCTTCGGTGTAAACCAGCACCTGCAGTTCCTTCCTACACATTCCGTCTGTCCCAGATCGGGAGCTGGGAAGGTTGAGGCAGATTACACTACCCATTGGGTTGCTTGAGAAGCCAACCAGAATAGCACAGGGGCAGAACAACCACCGCTGCCAATGTAGGCCAAGGCCAATGCTGTAAAGCAGGATTTCTGAAGACTGCGACCGGGGTTACCATGGTGATCGGCATTTTGCGACCTGCTATTCATGAAGCATGTCAACAATTTGACCAGAGGGATCTTGTGTCATATTTTTAAGTTTACTGATAATAGACATGCTAAGTGTTGCTGTGAGGACAGATGAGAATGCAGAGACTTAGTGTGATATAGACAGGTTAAGTGAATGGGCAAGATTTATTGGAACCGATGCAATATAACTTGGAGCATTGTGAGATTATCTACGTTGGTGCAAGTAATGGAAAATCAGAGTTTATTTAAAAATAGCGAGAGACTGGGTACTGCTGATGTTCAAAGATACTTGGATGTCTTTGTACTGAAGGATACTGAGTCACTGAAAAACATGGCAACTGAATCATCCTACCACAACCAGAGAGCAATGCTGAACGACTATCCATCTCTTTGATTACCCTCGGACTATCCTTGATTGGACTTGCCGGCTTTACCTTGCACTAAACGTTATTCCCTTATCACATATCCATACATTGTAAATGGATTGATTGTAGTCATGTGTGGTCTTTCTGTTGACTGGTTAGCACGCAACCTCGGTACATGTGGCAATAAGCTAAACTGAAACTGAACTTGTGGAGAGGATGTTTCCATTGGTGGGAGAGTCCAGGACTAGAGGTCATAGCCTCAGAATTAAAGGACGTTTTATGAGGAGAAATTTACTTAGCCAGAGGGTGGTGAATCTGTGGAGTTCTTTGCCACAGAAGACTGTGGAGGCCAAGTCAGTGGATATTTTTAAGGCAGAGATAGATAGATTCTTGATTAGTATTGGGGTCAGAGGTTATGGGGAGAAGGCAGGAGAATGGAGTTAGGAGGGAGAGATAGATCAGCTATGATTGAATGGCGGAGTAGACTTTACTGGGCCAAATGGCTTAATTCTACTCCTATCACTTATGACCTTAAGACCTTATAACAGGCAGATGCTTAATGTAAGAAGTGTTTGGAAAGGCAAATTATATGCTGCCTTTTAATGCCTGGCAATTTGAGTACAAAAGGAAAGGCACCTTACTACATATATCCTGAGCCACATTAAGACTGCGCCTGAAGTATTGTGTACAGTCTATTCTCCTCATGTAAAAAAAAAGGATGTGCTTGTGGTAGGGAGGGAGCAGAAAAGCTTCACAAGGCTGGTTTCTGAGGTGGTCTGAGGCATGAGCCAAGAGTTAAGAGTCAACTTTAATTGTCATATTGTGTTTTATTGTCGTATGTCCCAAAACAGAACAATGACATTCTTACTTGCTGCAGCACAACAGATATGTAAACATAAGATAGACACAAAATGCTGGAGTAACTCAGTGGGACAGGCAGCATCCCTGGATAGAAGAAGTGGATGATGTTTCGGGTCGAGACCCTTCACATATTAGAACCATATAACCATATAACAATTACAGCACGGAAACAGGCCATCTCGACCCTTATAGTCCGTGCCGAACACGTATTCTCCCCTAGTCCCATATACCTGCGCTCAGACCATAACCCTCCATTCCTTTCCCGTCCATATAACTATCCAATTTATTTTTAAATGATAAAAACGAACCTGCCTCCACCACCTTCACTGGAAGCTCATTCCACACAGCCACCACTCTATGAGTAATTCTAGGTAAAACCCGTAATAAACCACAAAAATGTTCAGGATATATTATAAAAAAAACAGACAAATAAATAGACAATGGTAGTGCTAATTGTGGAAGAGATTGAGTGGATTAATTTTGTATTATCTAGACTATGGAGCATGAGGAACAATATCATGAAAACATACAATAATGTGAAAGGGTTGGGCGGGCTGGTCAGATCTTTTCATCGACCTGAGGAGAGCAGCCGGTTGTAATTGTGTGTAGTATTTCTTTGACTGCATAGCTCGCAACAAAACCATTTTCACTGTACCTCAGTACAACGCACAATAAACTCAACTAAACTCAATCAGTGCACAAATTTGAAAATAAATATAAGAGTAGGTGAATTAGGTCTGAGGATGCTGCAACTATCCTTAACTGAGAAGTTGGTTAAAATTTGGTATTTTCTACCTTGGTTGCATGAAGAATCTTAGTTACTGAGTTCATTCTAAACAGGAGAAAGGCACAAAAAGCTGGAGTAAGGCAGCAGGACAGGCAGCATCTCTGGAGGGAAGGAATGGGTGACGTTTCGGGTCGAGACCTTTCTTCAGACTAAACTCATCCAGACTTACTCATTAAACAGGGACTGATCCATGTGTCAGGAAGGAAACAAATGAAATTTGCGAATAATTGGAGAATAGATTAGGGGAGTCTTTATGTGTTTTTAGATTTTTTGCCTTGCATAAAGAAAACCTAGTATCTATTTCTTTTGAAGGGCAAGGAGCATTTCAACAGAGTATTGAAATTTGAAATTCTGAACCTGACATTAATAAACGTATAGGAAGGAACTGCAGATGCTGGTTTAAACTGAAGATAGACACAAAATGCTGGAGCAACTCAAAGGGACAAGCAGCATCTCCGGAGAGAAGGAATGGGTGACGTTTTGGGCCGAGACCGAGACTAGTCAGGGGAACGAGAGATATAGACGATGATGTAGAGAGATAAAGAGTAATGAATGAAAGTTATGCAAAAAAGTAAGGATGATAAAGGAAACAGACCATTGCTAGCTATTTGTTGGGTGAAAACGAGAAGCTGCTGTGCCTTGGATGTTGTTTTCACCCAACAAACAGCTTCATTCATTGTTCTTTATCTTTTGACATCATCGTTTATATCTCCCGTTTCCCTTTCCCCTGACTAGTCTGAAGACGGGTCTCAACCCGAAATGTCACCCACTCATTAATAAATGTGAAACAGTGCCATCTCCAGGATTCTGTGGAAATCAACTTTTAGTAAACCCTCATTATAACAGACCATAGAGGGGGAAATATCCGTTGTCACTTATTGTACACTGTAACAGAGTAAGGCGTTACGGAGTGATGGAGTATCATTGTATTAGTAGTAGCAACTAAGAACTGCAGATGCAGGTTAATACACAAAAGGACACAAAGTGCTGGAGTAACTCAGCAGGTCACATAGCATCCCTAGAGTACATGGATAGGTGACGATTTGGGTCGAGACCATTATTCAGACTCTCGTTTTGGAACTGGGCCTGGAATCCAAGTGAGTTGATGGCCCCAGCCTGCTGGCGGTCAGAGGAGAGGCGAGGATCGGCAAAGTCATTGTTCGCAGCCCGCGGACGGCAGGAGTGCAGGTGAGGGTCGGTGGCTGCGGCGGTGGTAGGCCCGGCCTGGAAGCGGCACGGGTGGCTGACCGGCCTAGTATTAAAGGGATACCTCCTCTCTCGACTATGTCCAAGGACCCCAACAGTCTTTTCAGGTGAGGCAGAGGTTCATTTGCACCTCGTCCAACTTCATTTAGTGTATCCGCTGTTCCAGGTGTGCACTCCTGTGACACTTTAACTGCCCATCTCTTTTCCACACTGATCTTTCTGTCCTGGGCCTCCTCCATTGTCAGTGAGGCCACACGCCAATTGGAGGAACAGCACCTCATATTTCGCTTGGGCAGCTTACACCCCAGTAGTATGAATATTGATTTCCCTAACTTCAAGTAACCCTTGCCTTCCCTTACTCCCCTTCCCTCCCCCCACCCTCATTCTCCGACTAGTTTCACTCTCCTCCTGATTACATTTTACTGAATGCGTGCCTCGTTGTCACCTTCCCCTCAGCTAACAATGAACCATTCTACATTTCCTTGGTCAACATCCCCTTTGATCTGTGGTTTCCACACCTTACCCTTCCATATCTCGAAGAAAGAACTGCAGATGCCGGAAAAATCGAAGGTAGACATAAATGCTAGAGAAACTCAGCGGGTGAGGCCACATTTATGGAACGAAGGAAAAGGTGACGGTCCGGGTCGAGACCCTTCTTCAGACCTCATCTAGTGTATCCGAAGAAGGGCCTGAAGAAGGGTCTTGACCCAAAACGTCACCTACTCCTTTGCTCCATAGATGCTGCCTCACCCACTGAGTTTCTCCAGCATTTTTGTCTACCTTCCATATCCCTATGACTCCTTCTTCCCTGACTCAGTCTGAAGAAGGGTCTCGACCTGAAACATCATCCATTCCTTCTCTCCAGAGATGCTGCCTGACCCGCTGAGTTACTCCAGCATTTTGTGTCTATCGTTGATATAAACCAGCATCTGCAGTTCCTTCCTGCACCAATCTTTAATTCGTTAGTTTAATACATGTTGTAGTTTTAATTTAAACCACACGAGGGAGCACCTCACCACGAGTTCGGTCACTGACTGGTGTTTTAGTGACAGATATTTGGTCAGAAGAAAGGAAAATGTGTCTTCTTCTCCCCCAGTCAAAAGCCCTAGTGATATGTGAGAAAATTGTAATTTAGAATAAATATTTCTTAAAATAATTTTGGGGAATAATGGAACACGCATTTCTCATCAAATTTTTGCAAGTTAATTGTTTATAATTATCCTTTCGAACAGACATATTCATAATACTCTGCACTTGCATTAACAAACGTGATGCGGTGATTTGTCATCTTTCATGCAGAAAAATATCCCTGGCACTTTGGAAAATTCAAATAAATATGAGAGCCAAGTCAAAGGAAGAGCGAATGGAGAAATTGGTGAAAGAGAAAGGACATTATGTAATGTCCATCCTCTCATTAATTAGACAGTATTCTCCCGTCTACCTCCTTGGAGGCCCTCAATCTATCTTTAATCAGACTTTATTGCACTTTATCTTGCACTAAACATTATTCCCTTTAGCCTGTACCTGTACACTGTAGACAGCTTGGTTGTAATCATGTATGTGTCGGAAGGAACTGTATGGTTTAAACCGAAGAAAGACACGGAATGCTGCAATAACTCAACAGGACAGGCAGCATCTCTGGAAAGAAGGAATGGGTGACGTTTTGGATCGAGACCCTTCTTCAGACGTACTCCAGCTTTTTGTGTCCCTTCTCTCCAGATATGCCGCCTGTCCCGCTGAGTTACTTGGCAGTGGGTGAGAGGTTAATGAAACCTGGAACGTCACCTATCCACGTTGCCCAGAGATGCTGTGTTACTCCAGCACTTTGCCTCTTTCATTTGTAAAGCAGCATCTGCAGTTCCTTGTATCATCTCCTCCTTCAACACGTTTCAGCAGATCACCAAACAAACCCTCCCTGATCTCACCTTCATCCACATTCTCCTTGGTGAATACGAAGACAAGTTCATCATTAATGACCTCAACCACTTGCCTGGCATCACACTCAAACAACCCCATTGTCCATTGCGTTTGTGCTCCCAACCTGCTGGGTTCCACCAGAACTTTGTCTTTGCTCAAAACTCAGCATCTACAACCTCTTGTGTCTCACTTGCATCTACTCTTCACCTAGTGACCCTCGTACTCCTAATTTACACTCAAATTTCCTTGGGATTCTCCTTAATCCCTTCAAGTTCCATTATTAAAACCTACATGAAATCCTGAAACCGTATTTTAGAATAAATAATATTGTCAGTGTAAATAAAAACATTTCCTATTTTTTCAGTTTAGTTTGTTGTCCCATGCACCGAGATACAATGAAAAGCTTTTTGATGCGTGCTAACCAGTCAGCAGAAAGACAATACATGATTACAATCGATCCATTTACAGTGTATAGATACATGATAAGGGAATAACGTTTTAGTACAAGGTAAAGTCAGCAAAGTCCAGTCAAGGATAATCCGAGGGACATCAAAGAGGTATGTAGATAGTAGTTCAGCACTGCTCTCTGGTTACGGGAGGATGATTCAGTTTCCTGATACCAACTGGGAAGAAACTCCCTGAATCTGGAGGTGTGCGTTTTCACACTTCTATACCTTTTGCCTGATGGGAGAGGGGAGAAGGGAGGAGTGGCCAGGGTGTGACTTGTCCTTGATTATGTTGCTGGCCTTGCCAAGGCAAAATGAGGTATAAAGAGAATGAATAGAAGGGAGGTTGGTTTGTGTGATGGCCTGGGCTGCATCCACAATTTGCTGCAATTTCTGACGGTCCTGGATGGAGCAGTTCCCAAACCAAGCTGTGATGCATCCTGATAAAAAGCTTTCTATGGTATTTTTGTTGTCATACTCGATGGTAAGGTTGGAAAATTCAACCAAGGTGTGCAAGGTGCACTAGTTACAGGAAGAATTTAGTTTTAGGTTAGGGCATATCCAGGTGAGTGCTGGGGGTGTTGGCGGGGAATGACAACAATCGTCCTCTTCCACAAGATGAACTTAATTTGAGGACACCGTTCAGTATTTGATGGAAAATGTACTCTGTGGTGGGAAGCTCTGAAATGTTATCCTTTGGAAACCCTCTTCAGAACCGATGGCAATGAATACATTCCTTGCAACAGCTTATCACAGCACACAGAACAGGTCTTATAATTGATGCTTCGGCTACTTGAACACTGTTTGCTAGTCTTATAGAAACATAGAAACATAGACAATAGGTGCTGGAGTAGGCCATTCGGCCCTTCGAGCCTGCACCGCCATTCAATATGATCATGGCTGATCATCCAACTCAGTATCCTGTACCTGCCTTCTCTCCATACCCCCTGATCCCTTTAGCCACAAGGGCCTCATCTAACTCCCTCTTAAATATAGCCAATGAACTGGCCTCAACTACCTTCTGTGGCAGAGAGTTCCAGAGATTCACCACTCTCTGTGTGAAAAATGTTTTTCTCATCTCGGTCCTAAAGGATTTCCCCTTTATCCTTAAACTGTGACCCCTTGTCCTGGACTTCCCCAACATCGGGAACAATCTTCCTGCATCTAGCCTGTCCAACCCCTTAAGAATTTTGTAAATTTCTATAAGATCCCCCTTCAATCTTCTAAATTCTAGCGAGTACAAGCCAAGTCTATCCAGTCTTTCTTCATAAGAAAGTCCTGACATCCCAGGAATCAGTCTGGTGAACCTTCTCTGTACTCCCTCTATGGCAAGAATGTCTTTCCTCAGATTTGGAGACCAAAACTGTACGCAATACTCCAGGTGTGGTCTCACCAAGACCCTGTACAACTGCAGTAGAACCTCCCTGCTCCTATACTCAAATCCTTTTGCTATGAATGCTAACATACCATTCGCTTTCTTCGCTGCCTGCTGCACCTGCATGCCTACTTTCAATGACTGGTGTATCATGACACCCAGGTCTCGTTGCATCTCGCCTTTTCCTAATCGGCCATATATATTATAATAATTTTCACTAATGGAACAGTGGACTAAGGAGAGTGAGGTCGTTGGGTCTATGGCATTCTCACAAATATTGTAACATGTAAGAAATTGGGTGTTGAAGTAGGCCATTTGGCCCATTGCTTCTACTCCACCTGTAAACATGTTTGGCAACAAAAGCTTTATAAGGTTAAGGGCATATCCAGATGAGTTCTGAGGGGGTATGCGGAGAATGACAAAAAATGTCCTCTTCCTCAGACTGAAGAAGGGTCTCGACCCGAAACATCACCTGTTCCATCTCTCCAGAGATGTTGCCTCCAGCATTTTGCCAGTGTCTGCCTGCCGGTGTAAACCTGCACCTGCAGTTCCTCCCGACACATTTCTGTCCATCAGTGTTTGTGCAGGCTCCCTGCTCAATTCTCTGATGCTGGGTTTAAGAATGCAACCTTACCCCTTGGGTTTGTGAGTCCCAGCCCCGTAGCCATGCTGGCATCCTGTTAATCATCCTGGTCGCATAAGCAGGGACATTTTTGCGTTGGTGTGCAGAGCATTTTGATGGCAGGGTGAGAAGTAAATACAAAACACAGGTCGCATCCGAGTTCACCGAACCTTGATGTTAAGTAAAAGGGATGCTGAACGTGTTTTGATCTCCTGTGTGCAATCACTGCATTGTTACTCTGTGTGCGACCTGTTCAGGTCAGTGAAATGATTGCCTCATTATTGCTTAGATGATGCTACGTTGCACATCTTCTCACTTGCTCAGTGATTCATGTTTAATTTATAGCACGTCGTTATCCACTGTCACATGTATCACAACAGATCAGGGCACCGTTGCCTGGAACATTGATTAGTTTTGTTGTGTGGTTAGTGTCTGGAGAAGCACACAGATCTCCTTTCAATACTGTTCGTCAGTTTAACGCCGCTTGCACTAATGAGCCACCTTGTGTCGATGGTGTGTTTAGTTTCAGAGACAATACAAATCCCACTTAATCTGAATGGAGCAAACACAACAAAAGCTTTGTATAAATAGAAGCCTGTACCTGGGAAAAACAAATCTCTGAAACAGAAAAAACAAAGCTAATGTTTTGTCAGGGCTTCCAACATTCAGTGAGAGTTGAGAGTGAGAGATTGCGAGGGAGGGTGTGGGAACTTTGTACATTTTCAAGCTGGAAAATGTGCAATCTGGTACATAATGTAGGAAGTCTTTTAATTTACACTTGAATGCAACATTTATGCTTCAAATTGGATTAGGTATGAATAAGGTTAGGCTAAATTACATTCCTAATTACATTCCACAGTAGAGCCAGGCTCTGATCAACAGGTGCAGCACATGAATGACCTTAGTATATTCATGTATGGAAATCAGATTATAATTCATGCTGTTAGGCATATATGGAGAGAAACAAAAACTTAGAAACAAGGCAAGAGGAGTCAGACTTCCATCACTGTTCTGCACAAATAAATCAATCAACTTTACCCTCTGACTATAGAAACAAGACAACAATAATGCCACATATTCAACCGTTTATGGTTCAATGAAATTAAGTTATATATGTAAAACATATATATGGAAACAGGCCCTTTGGCCCACCAAGTTGACACCGACCAGCAATCTACTGAATACCAGTTGTATCCTACACGCCAGGGACAATTTACAGAAGCCAATTAACCTACAAATCTGCTCTTCTTTCGGATGTGGGAGAAACCGGAATATCCAGAGAAAACCATGTGGTCATAGGGAGAATAATAATAATAATAATAATAACTTTATTTATAAAGCACTTTAAACAACTACAGTTGCCACAAAGTGCTGTACATGAGAAATCATGAACAAAAAGCTATTACAAACAATTAAAAACCATTAAAAACCGTAAAACGAAGGACTATAAAAAACACACTAAAAATTAAAAGACATTAAAAGCACTAAAAACAGGAGCAATGCCTCAGCCAGTGTCGAAAGCCAAAGAATAAAAATATGTTTTTAGGGAGGATTTGAAGATGGTCATCTCCCAAAACCATGTGGTCATAGGGAGAATGTACAAATACTGTACAGACAGCACCCATAGTCAGGATCAAATCTGGGTCTGTGGTGCTGCAAGGCAGCAACACTTCTGCTGCGCCACCGTGCCACCCCATTAAATTCTGTAATATATTTATTATGGTGTCACGTCAATAAAGATGAGCACATGATTCTGATTTCTGCCCTTAGTTGGATAACACACATCTCCAGTCATTGTGTTTTATGTCTGGTTTTCAACCTCTTCAGTCTGAAGAAGGGTCTCGAACCGAAACGTCACCTATTCTTTCTCTCCAGAGATGCTGCCTGTCCTGCTGAGTTATTCTATCTTCACTTTATCTTCAGTTTCATTGCTTGTACCTGTTTTCCCTTGCAGAACAGTTTTTGTTTAATCTACCCGTTCAGAAGATTGGGACATCACTGACGGGGTTTAGCATTTACTGGTCATCTCGATGTGCTTGAAGATGTTTCAGAAGAGCAGTTAAAGGTCACCCATAACGTTAAAGGTCTGGAGTCAGTATAGACCACTAGTGGGAGAATCTGGGACCAGCGGTCATAGCCTCAGAAATAAAGGGCGTTCCTTTCGGAAGGAGATGAGGAGGAATTTCTTTCGTCAGAGGGCGGTGAATCTGTGGAATTCATTGTCACAGAAGGCTGCGGAGGCATAGAAACATAGAAACATAGACAAATAGGTGCAGGAATAGTCCATTCGGCCCTTCGAGCCAGCACCACCATTCAATATGATCATGGCTGATCATCTAATATCAGTAACCCGTTCCTGCCTTTTCCCCATATCCCTTGATTCCTTTAGCCCAAAGAGCTAAATCTAACTCTCTCTTGAAGTCGTCAATTATTTTTTAAGGCAGAGATAGATAGATTCTTGATTAGTACGGGTGTCAGCAGTTATGGGGAGAAGGCAGGAAAATGGGGTTAGGAGGGAGAGATAGATTAGCCTCGATTGAATGGTGGAGTGAACTTGATAGGCTGAATGGCCTAATTCTGCTCCAATCCCTTATGAATTTATGAATTTATGGACCAGATTGGGCCGGGATGGCAAATTTATTTTCTTCATGCTTACACATTAATAACTAGCCACTGGTTTTATAGTCATTTAAAATGCCTTTAAAAACATGTCAAAATGTATTGGCATTGCATTAATTAATCTTTGTTTAAAATATCGTCTTTCAAAGAGCTTATGTAAATTTATTACCTCTAATTTGAACACAAGCCATGTTGTTTTAAAAACAAAGATTTAGCTAACTGGTTCTATTTCTCTCTCGGCAGAAGTTGTTTGACCTGCTGAGTTCGATAGGATTGCCTGCTTTTAGTTGTAGATTTCTATTGCCTTGTTGTAATTTTCTTTTGCATGGAACTGATTATAGTTTTAAAAGGCTTCCATTTTACTCAAGGCTGCACGAATTAGGCTGCTGTGCATCAGAATGAAATTGTTCTCTGTCATAAGTAGGTTGTAAATGATTACGTTACACAGCCTGGATCATCTTTAATTGTAACACATAGTATAGCGGTACAGCAGGTTGTTAGTTGCCAATTCATCATCACCGCTTCCAAGACTACCTAATGTAGGAAGTGGGTGTTAATATAAAGCAAACAGTAAGGTGTGGGGTTAAACCTCAGAAACATCTCAATTTTTCTGTAATATATTCATTATGGTGTCACGTCAATAAAGATGAGCACATGATTCTGATTTCTGCCCTTAGTTGGATAACACACATCTCCAGTCATTGTGTTCAGAGATCCAGTGCTGAAATAGGCCATATGGCCCACCGAGTCCGCACAGACCTATTCCTTCTCTCCAGAGATGCTGCCTATCCCACTGAGTTACCCCAGCTTTTTGTGTCTACTTCAGTTTTAACCAATATCTGCAGTTCCTTCCTACATATTGGGTCTGGATTTTTATCGGTCTTCATTCAGGGCACTAATTCATCTCAAGGTTACCCAGGTACTGATTACCGAGAGGGACAAAACAAAACAGCCGATGTTTCTGCTGCCTTCCTCAACATTGAAGGAATTTTCTGAGGTAATGGGTGTCTACATAACTTTTGAACTAAGGCAGGCTTTCTTTTAGTTCATTTATGGGAAAGTCATTGTCAGTGATAAGGCCAATATCTGTTGTCAATCCTGCACTGTCATTGGGAAACTGGTGGGGTTAGTTAGTTTAGTTTAGTTTAGTTTAGTTTATTGTCACGTGTACTTTTGTTGCGTGCTAACCAGTCAGCGCAAATGGATGACAATCGAGCCATTTACAGTGTATGGATACGTGATAAGTGAATAGCATTTAATGCAAGGTAAAGCCAGTAAAGTCAGATCAAAGATAGTCCGAGGGTCACAAATGGGGTAGATAGTAGATTAGCTCTGCTCTCTGGTTGTGAAAGGGTGATTCGGTTTCCTGATAACAGCTGGGAAGAAACTGTCCCTGAATCTGGAGGTGGTTGTTTTGACATTTCTGAGCCTTTTGTCCGATGGGAGAGGGGAGAAGAGTGAGTGGCCAGGGTGCAACATCCTTGATTATTGTGCTGGCCTTGCCGAGGCAGCGTGAGGTGTAAATGGGGTCCATGGAAGGGAGGTTGGTTTGTGTGATGGTCTGGGATGAATCCACAATTTGCTGCAAATTGGATGGAGCTGTTCCCAAACCAAGCTGCGATGGGATGTCACCCTCTGAGCTGCAACAGTGAAGATAATTTTACTTTGCTGTTGGTGAGAGGTGTTTGAACCCAATATTTATGAAGGAATAGCAATATGTTTCCAGGTCAGGAGAGTGTATGGTGTGGAAGAGAGCTCGGCATTTTTATCTTGCATCCTCTGGGTTTTGATTGTTGTAGTGTCAGGGTGTCACCAGATCAGCAATGACTATACTAGCACTCACAGTAGGGTGAACTCATGCAATAGGCTTTATTTCCTATAAGTGCTATAAGGTCCAGGTAAGTTGGATTCATCCCCCCACCTTCTTCTGGCCTCACGAGGAAGTGCTAACAGTCCCAGGTTTGTCCAGGTCTTCTTCTGGAAAAACAGAAGTACAGTTAGTAGGGGGATCTTCCACACTCTTCCTTTTCCCATCTCCCACCCTCTCTCTTCCCCATCTTCCACACTCTTCCCCATCTCCCAGCCTCTCCCCTTCCCCATTTCCCAGACTCTCCCCTTTCCTGTCCTCCTTTCTCCGCCCCTGTTGCGTTCATAATTTTCCCGAATTCTGCAGGTTGTTGGGTGACAGACATATCCTCAGCATTGGAAAAAAGGAGAGGGAGTGAACAGGAAACTACAGATCAGCTGCCCTGATACCAGTAGATGGGAACATGCTACGGACTATAACTGGATGAAATAGCAGGACACATGGGTAGTATGAATGGGGTTAGACAAACTCAGCATAGCTTTATGAAAACAAAATAGTAAGATTAAACGAGAACTTACCAGTTTGAAGTTTGATCTGTATTTTATGAGGAGTTACGATGAGGGATTACGTGAAGAACCCTCTCAGTGCGCAGGCGCGGCATACTTCCAAGCAGCGGTGTGGAATCACAGATAGACACAGTTATTTTGAAGTAAACATAGTAAAGATAAGGAGACATCAATTTATTAGTTTGATCCATATAATGAGGGTGGGAGCGGAGGGCACGTAATACCCTCATCGTAACTCCTCATAAAATACAGATCAAACTTCAAACTGGTAAGTTCTCGTTTAATCTTACTATTTTACTTCGGAGTCACTGTGAGTGACTACGTGAAGATTTCAAAGCTCTGTGATTTCAAACCGTGTAACAGTTTCATTTCACTCACTGCCGAAGTTCTTGAGGGAGGAAGTGTTATCGTAATCAACCAATGAGTCTATTTGTAGAAAAACACAATGGTATTTTTTAAACAATAACAACAAAGAATTAAGTTGCTCCCCTGGGCTTAAATTAAATATTTGCAGTTCGTAAATCTTTACTGCAAATAAACCAGGTTTTGCCAACGGCTTATTATAAAATTTTTGAACGGTCTTTCCCCCCCCCCCCACCATCCTGCTGTAGCCAGGATGTGGTCTATAGGCATGTCCATTCTTTAGCCGTCGACATGGATGCTACCCTGGTGGAATAAAATTTGTACATGTTAGTGTTTATCCCAGCAGTTTCTAGCACCTGCTTGAGCCATCTCGCAATGGTTTGGCTCGTCACCCGACCATAAGGTTTTTGTGACTGACCCACAAGGCTTTTCATCTCCCTCGAATATTTTGGTTGTGTCTATGTAGGATAGTAGGTGGGTCATGGCACATAACCGTGGTTCTGGTGGGTAAGCCACGACTGGATTAGGTGTTCCTGGTCTGCTCTGTTTGATCAGTCGCTGGATAACGACAGATCTGGTCTGGAGCTGTGATCATGTTGTCCAGTCGCAATAGGTGTAGTTACTGGACCCTCTGAGCGGATACAATTGCCATCAACATGAGCGTCTTTAGTGTAGCTTGCTCGAGGCCGGGGGATCTGGCTGGTGGCCATTCCCTGAGATATGTCAGTACCACACTGATATCCCAAATATGGGTATACCTGGGCTTAGGGCTTGATATTGTAAATGCCCTTCATCAGTTTTACCACCAGTGGATGGGATCCCATCGCCTGTTGTCCTGACGCTGGTTTGAGATAAGCAGAAAGAGCACTCTGTGCTGTGTTGATGGCACTGTAGCTGATCCCTACATCGTGGTGTAGATAGGCCAGGAACTCCAGTATGTTGGTGGCTGTAGCTGTTGCGTATGTTGTCCCTGTTTCCTGGCAGTACTTCTCCCTTTTTTGATGCTGGTTAAGTACTGCCTCTTGGTGGATGTTCGAAGGGATGCCGACATGGTGGTGATGGTTTGTTTGGACAATCCCAGTTCCAGGTAAGGTTCAAACTTGCAACCCAGGCGTTTAATTTTCTCATGGCATGGGTGTTTAGCTTACCTGGTAGGTAAGTAGCTGATAGCCAAATATGTCTTTCGACACACCATTGCCAAATCATGTTGACCAATTTGTCGCATGATAATGATTTTATGCCACCCATATGGTTAATATAAGCCATCACCGTAGTATTTATCAATTTGTAACCGAACATCCAAGTGCTGCATATTAGATACATATGCTTTTAAACCATAAAAGGCGCCCAACATCTCTAGATAGTTAATGCCCAGTGTAAGTAGTAATGATGACTCTAGGTTAGTCCATCTACCACCTGTGCTGGATATGGAGTTAGTTGCTCCCCAGCCTTGAGCACTGGCATCTGTTTGAGTAACTAAAGTAGGGTTAGTGATAAAGATAGGGCTGAAACTATGCCAAACTTTTTCTGCCCACCACTGTAGCTCTGATATTGCTTCAGTGGGTAAGTTCATGACACGATCATAGTGACCTGTATGTCGTTTTATTGCCTGTACCTTTACTCTCTGTAAATTTTTTGATAGTGCAAAGGTCCGAATTGTGTAGCCGGAAATGCTGCTACCATTTCCCCAATTACTCTTGCTACTTGTCAAATAGTTGGTCGCTCGTTGACCATTAAATTGTTGCATGATTGTGCTAATTCAACCATTTTTGCCTTTGGCAAGGTAACAGTCATATGGACTGAGTTAATTGTGAAGCCCAGGTAGTCCATGATAGTGGATGGCTTCAACTTAGATTTATCTGGATGTAGGACGAACCCCAGAGTTTCGAGGAGCTGTTTTGTAGCTGATACTGCTGCCACAGCCAATTCCATCGTTTTCCCTACTATCAGAATATCATCCAGATATGCCATGACAATATGTTTTTCTTAGTATTGCCATGGCTGGGTTCAATATTTTGGTGACTAATCTTGGGGCTGAAGTTAGGGCAATGCTTTGTACCATCCAGATACATTTTAGGTATCTGCGATGATCCTTGTATATGGGTACTAGATAGTAAGCATCTTTAAGATAAATGCTTGCCATGAAGTGTCCTTTGGAATTCAGTTGTTTGGCAGTAACATCTCCATTTTGAAATGTATATACTTAACAAATTTGTTTAGTGATGTTAAGTCAATGATGATGCGACAGCCACCATCTTTATTGGTTTTAGTGAATATATTCGATACAAATTCCAAAGGTTCATGTTTGGTCTTTTCGATGACCCCCTTTGTGATAAGTCTCACCAGTTCAGCTTGTCCCTCACGTTTCTCTTTGACGGAGGGAGAAATACCCTTTGGGGCCAATGTTGAACTGGCAGCGTTTTTTCTGACATGAATTGTATTTTATATCCACTAATGCTGTTGAGTATATACTTGTCACTCGTGACCATACCCCATGCTTCTTTAAACAAGTGTAATCTCCCCCCTGTTAATAAAGCACCCTTATTCTCTATATGCTGGTAGGGACCAGACCCACGTACCTCCATGGTTATTGGCGATTCTGTTTCTTCATTTTCCTGAAGGTTTTGTTCTGACGTACTGGCGATGTTGGGGGGAGGCGCATTTTCCAGAGGGTCCTCTGCGGGCCCTGATCTAACAAGATCTTTGGGGATAATGTGCGGACCCCAAGCGTTCACCAGTCCCATATTGCGGACGTCGACTGGTGGATGCCGTGGGGTGCTGCCGCTTGGGTATCGGAGGTCTTGGTTTGCTCGTCCCGGGGCCTGCCTTCATTAGGCCGAAGGTTTTTGATGCTTCCTCCATCTCCTTCAGTTTTTTATTGAGATCTTTCCCAAATAGCAGCGCGTCCGTCTCCACAGCTGGGGCTTTACACAAGCCAGCAAATTTGGGATTGAGGGCAGGTCTTATGTTTCCCTCCGGAGATTGTTGATCTCAAATTGTGTGGTACACATTAATGCCAGCACATCCTGCTGGCAGGTATCCATCTCCGTGGTCTCCACGGAACGAGCAAAGGCTGTGATGGCCGACGTCAGGAGCCTTAGGATCCGCTGTAGCTTGAGTTCTTGGGTCCGGATGTGTGACCCCACATGCCCCCAGATTTGGCTGTTGACACTTTTTACTTTGAGGGCCTCACAGTTTTCTGGTGCTGTGTGTTGTTTCAGCACCTCAGCGAGCACCTTTTCCAGTAATGCTGGCCGCCATTCTTGGTTCCAGCAGTGCTCCAGCCCGTGGGGTTGCTACAAGCGGTCCATCACACCCAACAGCTCTTCATGTTTCTGCACCCCTGGCATACTCCCGAATTCGTCCGCCTGCCCCTGTTCCAGACCAGCCCATCCCTGGTCACCAATGCTAGCCTCCAGTAATGAGGGAGCAGAGGGCAGTGCATGAAACACTGTGGAGGGGGTGCCTGACCTCCCTCCGCGAGAGCGCTCTTTCTGCGCATCTCGCTGGAGCTGCTCCAATAGCTGTTGGATGCAGCTCAGGCGGCTGTCTCTCCTCCATTTAGGTGGAGACATGTCCCCGTCCGACGAATCGGACGCCACCGGCCGGATGCCTGTTCGGATGGCTAGACATCCAGCCCGCAGTTCAGGCACTAGCGTGACTGGGCTCGGCGCGGTGATGGGGATAGCGGAGCGCCCGGTAATTGTTCCTACCGCCTTCTTCTGGAGCTTTTGTGCCTTGTAGTAGCGAGAGCGCCCCTCAAGCAGCGCGTCTCGCAGGCACCTGCTCCGTGAGCCGCTCCAGCGGCTCAGGCGGCTCGCTCTCCCCCCATGCGGGTGGAGAGACGTCCCGTCCGAAATCGGGAACACCTGCCGGATGCCTCTTCGGGTGGCTATGCATCCAGCCCGCTGCTCAGGTGCTAGCGGGCTGGGCTCGGCACGGTGTCGGGGAATTAGAGGAACACCGGGTAACGCTCCTACCGCCTGTTGCTGCCCCCCTTCCCGACGGGAAAACGTTCCTCCTTGAACGGGGGACAGTTTTGTTCCAGAGCCTTTTTCTCTGCCTGTAAAAAACACAAGCAGAAAAAGGCTCACCTGTAAAAGAAAACCCGACCTCAGGGTACTCACCTGACGGTCCGTTTCATTCTGTAGCGGGAGAGCCTAATTCCCGTTGCAGCCGCTGTTGCACTGCTGGCGTAAATGCCGCGCCTGCGCACTGAGCGGGTTCTTCACGTAGTCACTCACGTGACTCCAAAGTTAAATCAGGTTTGACAAACCAACTGAAGTCTCGACCCGAAATGACACCCATTCCTTCTCTCCAGAGATGCTGCCTGTCTCGCTGAGTTACTCCAGCATTTCGTGTCTATCTTTGAAGTTTTTTGAGGATGCAGCTGGTGAAATAGATATTGTCTATTGATGAGATTTATTTGTTTTTACAGATTGCTTTTGATAAAGTCCTAGCTAAAAAGTTAAGGTCTCGGTTTATAATTGTCATGTGTACTGAGATACAGTGAAAAGCTTATGTTGGCATGCTATCTAATGAAATCAGATAATACTATACACAAATAGAATCAACCCAAACTCAAGTATTAAAGCTGGAGCACAGAGAAAGATGCAGAGTGCAGAATATCGTTTTCAGTGTTGTATCGTAACAGTTATAGAAGAATTGTCCCATGTCTGCAATCAGGTAGGCTGGAGAATCAGGACTGTACCCTAGCTTCATAAATGATAGGAGCAGAATTTGGCCATTCGGCCCATCAAGTCTCCTCCGCCATTCAATCACGGCCGATCGATCTCTCCCTCCAAACACCACTCTCCTGCCTTCTCCCCATGACACCCTTACTAATCAAGAATCTATCTATCTCTGCCTTAAAAATATCCATTGACTTTGCCTCAACAGCCTTCTGTGGCAAAGAATTCCACAGATTCACCACCCTCTGACTAAAGGAGCTTTTGCTTATGAAAGGAGCGTTCAGAAGTCTGCAGCAGAGGGGAAGAAGCTGTTGAAAATCACGGTACTAAAGACATTGTATTGGCATGGGATGAAAATTGGGTGACAGGAAACAGATATGAAGAGTAGAGTGATACAGAGTGGAAACAGGTTCTTTGGCCCAACTTGCTCACACCGGCCAACATGTCCCAGCTACACTCGTCCCGCCTGCCTGCGTTTGGTCCATATCCCTCCAAACCTGCCCTATCCATGTACCTGTCCAACTGCTTCTTAAATGTTGTGATAGTCCCAGCCTCAACTATCATCCTTTGGCAGCTTGTTCCATACACCCACCACCTTTTGTGTGAAAAGGTTACCCCTCAGAATCCTATTAAATTGTTTCTCCTTCACCTTAAATCTCTGGTCCTCGATTTACCTACTCTGGGCAAGAGACCCTGTGCATCTATCCGATCTATTCTTCTCACGATCTTATATATCGCTATAGGATCAACCCTCATCCTCCCGCGCTCAAGGGAATAGAGTCCCAGCCTACTCAACCTCCGCCTATAGCTCCGACCCTCTAGTCCTGGCAACGTCCTCGTAAATCTTCTCTGTACCCTTTCCAGCATGAAATTTGCCTTTTTTGGGAAGGCAAGGCTGTAGTGAGTGGGGCTTCAGTTATTCATAATTGGATGAAGGAAAAATAAGTTGTTCTAAGTTTGTCAAAGACACTGAGTGGGCTTATGAGTAATGAGTGGAATGCAAAGAGACTTCAAGGCAACTTCAACGGATTGAGTGGGCGGGCGAGAACATGAAGGATGAAGTATAATGTGGATTGATGTGAAGTTGTCGACTTCTGTGGGAGTAAAACGGATAGAGAGAATACTATTTAAATGGTGATGGACAGGAAGATGTCGATGTACGAAGGAACTTGGGTGTCCCTTGTACAGCAGATACTGAAAACAAAAGTACAGAAAGAGCGAGCAGTTAAGATGACAACTGATGTGGTGGATTTTATGAGCATAGAAGTTAGGCGGTCAGATTGTAGATGGATAAGACGTTGGTAAGGCCACATTTGGAGTATTGTGTTCTTCAGACTGAGAGTCAGAACTGTTCATATCCTCTCGTTATCACCTCCACCACAGCCAACAATGGACCATTGTGGGCTCGTTGCCATCAGTGCCGGCTCTGATCTGTTCTGTACCTTGCCATAGCTCTGGGTTCCCTCTCCCCTGACTCTCAGTCTGACGAAGGATATCTACCCAAAACATCACCTATTCCTTTTCTCCAGAGATGCTGCCTGACCCGCTGAGTTATGCCAACAATTTTGTCTCTATCCCTGGATGGGGAGTCTGGTATGAGGGGGTCATAGTCTCATTTCCCATAGTGGAGCAGTAACCTCCTCACTCCGAGGGCAATGTGTTTATAGAGTAGGCTAAAGGTGTAGAAAGGAACTGCTAATGCTGGTTTATACCGAAGATAGATACAAAATGCTGGCGTAACTCAGCGAGTCTGGCAGCATCTCTGGAGAAAAATCATTGGTGATGTTTCGGATCGGGACCCTTCTTCAGACTCAACTGTGGGCTATCTTTCCTCAGTATTAATGATTTTGGACCTGGCTAGTCATCTTACTATCCCGTAAGCCTTGTCTTTGCATGTTATTACATTCTTGCAGTTTACAAACTGAAGTGAAAGAGATCACCTCGTACCTTCTGTTATCTGTTGTGATGTTGGAAAGTGTCCAGTATCTACTTATTTCCATACTATGGCTTCTACATTCCCTTAGCTTCTCTTTCCAAGAAAAGAGCTTTGGACTAAGTCTATCATTTAGTCTGTTCCGCAGTTGAATGTGAATTATGGCTAATCTGTGACCAAGCCTCATGTTTTTAGCTTTACTTCAAATTCATGTTCAAATAAATATCATCTCCAGATTTAAAATTAACAATGTGCCCTGTATCAATATCTATATCTGTATCAGATTCTGGGGTGGCACAATGGTGCAGCGGTAGAGCTGCTGCCTTATAACACTTGCAGCGCTGGAGACCCGGTTTCGATCCCGACTACGGGTGCTTGTCTGTACGTAGTTTGTACGTCCACCCCGTGACCTGCGTGGGTTTTCTCCGTGATCTTCGCTTTCCTCCCACACTCCAAAGACGTACAGGTTTGTAGGTTAATTGGTTTGGTATAAGTGTAAATTGTCCCTAGTGTGTGTAGGATAGTGCTAGCGTGCGAGGATCGCTGTTCGGTGCCGACTTGGTGGGCCGAAGGGCCTGTTTCCGCATTGTATCTCTAATCTAAATTAATTGCGGTTCACAGAAATTAATTCCAATTTACATCAATTTCCAGATTGACATACACCAAAACTTCAGTCCTGAAATATCTAGATCTGATTTTTATCTAATGCCACCAACAATACACATTGCACTCAGCAGAACCTCTCTCCATCTACCCTGTCAGTTGGAAAATCGTGAAACTGAATAATTTGGCAGGAACACTAAAAGAGAAACAGATGATCCAAACGGTGAGAGATGACACAGTTCTGAGATGCAGAGAGATCTGGATATCCCAGAGCATTATTCACAAAAAACTAGCTGGTGCAGGAAGTATGTCAGAAAGCAAATAGATTGACATTTGCTTATTGTGAGAGAAATTGATTATAAATGCTACAATTGTGGGGTACTGGTAAGGTCACATCTGGACTCCTGTTGATTGTAATGGTCCCCTCAGTTAAAGCCGAACGTTAAAGCATTGGACGCATTTGAATTTTCCAATTTTGGCTAACCCTCCCCTTCTGTCTGTCCCCCGAGCCCCTCTTTACTTCCAATCCTTTCCTGGTCCTCCCATATTTTGTTGGTATCAAAGGGCTGATTCCAGTGGGGACAACCCCAAACAAGGGAAGGGACATCACCAAAAAGAGCCACATGAAAGGGAGGTGCTACAATAACAAATGTGTATAGACACCAAAGGAAATATTAAGAATTTTGCATGGTTTTATTTTGTATATATTTTTTTATTCTGAGCAAAGTTTATATGTGAAATTTTCTTTTCAGAGGTGCAGAATCGAAACAAGCCCTTCATCCCACTGTGCACCATCGATCGCTCTTTCACACTAGTTCGATGTTATTTCACTTTTCGCATCTGTTAATATTGGCTAAATAGAGATATATAAAATGAAGGATCATTGCATTTACAAAACCTGTTTGGTCAATTTCTGTGCAAAGCTGAGAGCTGCAAATTGGTGCCAGCTAGTCTGAATCCTCGATTGATATGCAGGATGGGGGTAAATCCAGATGTCCTCACTATTGTTACAATGTATGAGCACTTCGCAGAGAAACTCAAAGGTTTTGCAAGAGTATTAACATGATAGACTGGCTGCAGAAGGATTGTAAATACTGTTAATAATGTTGCAAGGTGTTTATGTTACTGTTTGATGATTGGCTGAAGTGTGAAGCCTTTTTTGAATTGGTTATACTCCCCAGGAGAATGTTGCATTATATGATTGATTGACTTCCTTCCAGAAGCTTCTGTAGAAACATTGTAATGGGACGCTTTGTAATTGGGTTGGGGAACTGTCAATAACACTTTAATGTAATCGATATCTGTGATTGATTTGTAGAGGCACCACCTCCATGTGTATCTGCCCCAGGGTTCGATGACCTATAAAAGGTAACCCCCACGAGGTTTGTCATCGATCTTCTGGAGGAGCACATGGGACTGCATAACCTTTTGGAGGTGTCTGCTTGCACGAGGCTGAAGGGCTTGGACAGGCAGAGACAAGCATCGATCCCGCGGTGTGGTTAGGTATTGTGTAGGGGATTTGTTGTTCGTTCAAAAAAATAACGTTTAGTGGTCCAGTGCTTGACTCAGTGTTTTACTGAACTAGAGTAAAGGGGGGGAGGGGGTAAGCTTTAGGAGCATAATTACACATCCACTCCCTCCACACAAAGGGCAACTTATAGAGGCCGATCAAACCTCAAACCCGCATGCCCTTTATCATTCATCCTCGAATGCTGCTCGACTCACTGAGATCCCCAGCAATGACATACCGTGAGGTTGTGAAACTGTCTCCGGAGAGAGGAGGAGAACTTCTTCAAAGTAGGCATACCTTGATGGAGAGAGGAGGAGAACTTCTTTAAAGTAGGCATACCTTGATGTATGGTATGATATGTATGACTGTGGTCACAGTCTGAAGAAGGGTTTCGGCCCGAAACGTTACCTATCTCCTTCGCTCCATAGATGCTGCTGCACCCGCTGAGTTGCTCCAGCATTTTTGTGTACCTCCCAGCAATGACATGTTGCTCTTAAACCTCGTTCAGCTCACTGTGCTCAATGTACAGGCCTCAAAAGACTGAAATCCTGATGGCATACCCAGTCAGATGTACTAGTTTGAAGACCCATGTCAAAAGATTTTTGTTTTGAACTACATTGAAACAGAAAGCTACCCTTTGCTATTCTTTGATCAGACTTGCAGCCAAAGAAATATATATATTGTGCTAGTCTGAAATATACATACTCTTCCAAAAGCTGTACTTGACAGGTAAGATCGGTTGTTCTAGAAATGCCAATACTCCATAACCATGGGTTCTCAGGGATTTTGATGGCCAGCTGATTTAACTAGCTGTTATTCATCCAGCAGTCTGACATTCTGATACGCACGTGGCAATAGTTATTAACAGAAAGCTTGGCAAACAGGATTTAGCACCGAGGCAGATGGCCACCAGTTAAATGAGAGTTTAATTTCCTTTGGTCATATGGTACATAATCTGTCTGTGTTTAAGTAATCAGCAATTGGCTTGTAATATCCAGGGGTTGTTCCAACGGAGAGAAAGCAAACACAACCTGAGAGGAACCTATATATTTGAAAAACCGGCAATAAGAACTAATGCAAAACTCCATTGTGTTACAGCAAAGGGTGTTAGTCTCTGGAATAACTGCCATGATGAGCTGAAAAAATGTAAGACTCTATTCAAATTAAAAACACTCTTCAGAAACAAAAGATTGAATGGTTATGAGCTGGACCAGTGATTTTCTTTTCTGTTTGGTTATTTCTTGTTTGTGGACTGTTCAACAGATTTTGGGTCCATTTGTTCCCATTATTTTGTTTTTCATGTAGGACCAGAAAAGTTTTCGAACTTCTTCTTACCCCTTTTGAACATGAACGATATTATTTGAGTTACTTATTTGTTTGTTTTTCTTTGTGTTTTCTTTTCTTTTTTTTATTGCTTACAAGTTTATTTGTGTTTGTATTTTTTAACATGTTCAATAAATTAAAAAAAAAAAAAAAAAAAAAAGTTTGTTTGCATATTTATTTTGAAACTATTGAAATGCTGCACATTCCTTCATGCAATTACATTAACTAGAGGCCGATCTAGCAAAGGCAATTAACTAGAGGCCGATCTAGCAAAGTCAATTAACTAGAGGCCGAACTAGCAAAGGCAATTCAAGCTCTTGCACCTTCAATCATCAAGAGTTAAGACAGTTTTATTGTCATTTGTCCTGAAAAGGAACACTGAAATTCTTACTTGCAGCAGCACAACAGTTATGGAAACATAGTACCCAGTAGACACCATGGTATAGAAACAGGGAAGTTCAATGTATAAAATCAAACAATATAGTGCAATTACAAAAACAATCCCCCAAGTCCCCAGTGCAATCAATATAGATAAGCTGAAGAAGGGTTCCAACCCAAAACATCACCTATTCCTTTTCTCCAGAGATGTTGCTGGACCCGCTAAGTTTCTCCAGCATTTTGAGTCTATCTTTGGGTATAAACCAGCATTTGCAGTTCCTTCCTACACATCCTAGTGCAATCAAGGTAGTTTGTAGTTCGGAGTTTATTGTTGAGAAGAAGTTGCTCCTGAACCTGGCCATTACAGTTTTCAGGCTCCTAAACCTTCTTCCTGATGGCAGAAGTCAAATGAAAATGTGGCCAGTGTGGTGTGGATCCCTGAACTTGCTAGCTGCCCTTTTTTAGGTAGCGCCTCCTGTAGATCCCTTTGATCACTTTAGTAAGTAATGCACTTTCTAATTTTTGAAGTTATTCATACTTTTTTCTGGTCTATAGATTTCTGAGATTCTAGTTTCAACTTTGTTCATATAGTCATAGTGATAGAAGCAGAATTACGCCATTCGGCCCATCAAGTCTACTCCCTTTAAACAGTGGAGGTTCAGCTCCTCATTATTAGCAGAGGCTCACTACATGCAATTCCTGCACTCCCAAATCACCTTATATTTTGAGCTGAATGACTCGCCGGACATAGAAAGAGGTATACTCTGGGAAGCTTCAAAAGCCTATATTAGGGGCCAACTTATCTCTTTTGTCTCCAACCTGAAAAGAACCGAGACGTCCCAAACGGCAGACCTGTTACAAAAAATAAAGGACATTGATGACAAATATGCATCTGACCCAGACCCTAACCTTTATAGAGAACGCCTTAGGTTACAAACAGACTTTGACCTCACGTCTACTAATAAAGCTAAGCTACGACTGCTTAAATCTAGGCAACACTTTTTTGAATCTGGGGATAAAGCTGGGAAGCTTTTGGCCCATCAGGCCAGAACCGAGGCGACTTCACGGCAAATTCCAGCCATTAGATCCAGCTTAGGGGAGATTCATACTGATCCTCTTAGAATTAATGAAGCATTTGCTAAATTCTACGCTGAACTATACGTTTCCGATTTTCCTACCACTGCAGGTGACATGCTCAGTAGTATGACGTTTCCCCAAATTGACGATGAAGCCACGAGAGACTTGGGTGGTCCCATAACTGTTGCTGAGGTCCAAGCAGCCATCACATCGCTGCAAAGCGGAAAGTCACCCGGCCCTGACGGCTTCACTGTAGAATATTACAAAGCTTTCTCTGTTCTCCTCGCACCAGTCCTGAGAGATATGTACAATGAGGCTTTTTTACATCGTCGCCTACCGCCCACCTTGTCGTGGGCTACTATCTCCCTAATTCCTAAAAAGGAGAAAGATCCCCTGCTTTGTAGTAGCTATAGACCAATTTCACTCCTGAATGTGGACCTCAAAATCCTCTCTAAAACCCTTGCGCTCCGTCTTCAACGAGTGATGCCCTCTATTATCTCGTTAGACCAAATAGGGGTCATACCAGGCCGACAGTCTTCCCACAATACTAGGCGTCTCCTTAACATCATCCATTCACCGAGTAGTGAGACCCCGGAGATAGTGGTCTCCCTCGACGCCGAAAAAGCTTTCGACAGGGTCGAGTGGAGGTACCTATATGAGGCGATGGACAGGTTTGGCCTCGGTAACAGTTTTATTCTTTGGGTCAGTCTATTATACTCGTCCCCGGTGGCCTCAGAACAAACAAACGGCACACTGTCGCCCCACTTCCCCCTTCAGAGAGGTACCAGACAGGGTTGCCCGTTATCAGACAGCGCTCCCCCCCGCTTGCCCTGTCCCCCGCCTGCATAACTGGCTGGTGAGGAAAGCGATGTGTGTATGTGTGTGTGCGTGTTCCACTCTGACAGTCGCCGTTCCAGTCGCCATTCCAGTCGTTGCGTTTTCAGCGACCTGGTATGACTTGACAGTCGCCAGCAATCGCCTGAAAAACGCCTAAGTGGGACAGGCCCATAAAGCTTTCTTTGGTTCGATGATGCCTCATTGGTCACATGTGCATCTGTGTAGTGAAATTAATTTTGCATATTTACACATGCAAACGACCATGTTTCGGCGTTGTTTCCAAAGTCCAAAGACCGATCTGCCCACATGCTCGGTCCTACTGGAGCGGCTCCTGAACCAGGTAAGCCCCAGGCTCGTCCAGGGCCTTAGTCCGCCGCCTTTGACCGGATCGGCCCGCAAACTGACGTCCCTCTCCTCACCCGGCCATCTTTGTGTCCCGGGGGCCCTTCCTGCAGCCGACCTTGACGATGCTAGAGGCATTACCCCCGTTTCAATTTCCCGCTTGTCCTTGCTCCTCGCGTCTGACGTCTCCAGCGGCTCCCTCCCGGGTTCCGCGGTCCGTCGAGCATTTGGAACTCTGGGTTGGTTCCCGGTTCCGCGGTCCGACTTGCCTTCAGGAGTGTTCCACGGGCGGCCGAACCTTAGGGCAGGCATCGCAGCCACGGCACCTCGGGAAGGCCTCTGCCGCACGGCACCTCAATGGCCGTTGGAGTTGGGGTTTGTGGTGGCACTCGGGCTGGGGAAATATGTTATCCACTCGGTTACAGTGTAATAGTCACCATGTCACAGGAATCGTTCAATTTAACATATAAGACTGCCTCTGTCTAGTGGGAGAGTCTAGGACTAGAGGTCATAACCTCAGAATTAAAGGGCGTTCTTTTAAGAAGGAGATGTGGGAAATGTCTTCAGTCTGAGATTGGTGAATCTGTGGAATTCTTTGCCACAAAAGGCTGTGGAGGCAAAGTTAGTGGATATATTTAAGGCAAAGATAGATAGATTCTTGAGTAGTAAAAGTATCAGGGGTAATGGGAGATATTACAGCAGTGCTTTGGAGATATTACAGCAGTGCTTTGGCAGGATAGATTAGAGGGCTCGTCTAGGGAGGCTATTTGGGTGGAACTGAGAAATGGGAAAGGGGTAGCAACACTTATAGGGGTGTATTATAGACCGCCAAATGGGGAGCGAGAATTGGAAGAGCAAATATGTAAGGAGATTGCAGATATTAGTAGTAAGCACAAGGTAGTGATTGTGGGAGATTTCAATTTTCCACACATAGACTGGGAAACACATTCTGTAAATGGGCTGGATGGGTTGGAGTTTGTAAAATGTGTGCAGGATAGTTTTTTGCAACAATACATAGAAGTACCTACTAGAGAAGGGGCGGTACTGGACCTCCTGTTAGGAAATGAGATGGGTCAGGTGGCAGAGGTATGCGTTGGGGAACAGTTCGGGTCCAGTGATCACAATACCATTAGTTTCAATATAATTATGGAGAGGGACAAAACTGGACCTAGGGTTGAGATTTTTGATTGGAGAAAGGCTAACTTTGAGGAGATGCGAAAGGATTTAAAAGGAGTAAATTGGGACAGTTTGTTTTATGGGAAAGATGTGGAAGAGAAATGGAGTACATTTAAAGGTGAAATTTTAAGAGTACAGAATCTTTATGTCCCTGTTCGGTTGAAAGGAAATCGTAAAAATTGTAAAGAGCCATGGTTTTCAAGGGAAATTGGACACTTGGTTCGAAAAAAGAGGGAGATTTACAATAGTTATAGGCAGCATGGAGTAAGTGAGGTGCTTGAGGAGTATAAAGAATGTAAAAAGAATCTTAAGAAAGAAATTAGAAAAGCTAAAAGAAGATATGAGGTTGCTTTGGCAAGTAAGGTAAAAGTAAATCCGAAGGGTTTCTACCGCTATATTAATAGCAAAAGGATAACGAGGGATAAAATTGGTCCATTAGAGAGTCAGAGTGGCCAACTATCTGCAGAGCCAAAAGAGATGGGGGAGATATTGAACAGTTTCTTTTCTTCGGTATTCACCAAGGAGAAGGATATTGAATTATGTGAGGTAAGGGAAACAAGTAGAGTAGCTATGGAAACTATGAGGATCAAAGAAGAGGAAGTACTGACACTTTTGAGAAATATAAAAGTGGATAAGTCTCCAGGTCCGGACAGGATATTCCCTAGGACATTGAGGGAAGTTAGTGTAGAAATAGCAGGGGCTATGGCAGAAATATTTCAAATGTCATTAGAAACGGGAATAGTGCCGGAGGATTGGCGTACTGCGCATGTTGTTCCATTGTTTAAAAAGGGGTTCAAGAGTAAACCTAGCAATTATAGACCTGTTAGTTTGACGTCAGTGGTGGGCAAATTAATGGAAAGAATACTTAGAGATAATATATATAAGCATCTGGATAAACAGGGTCTGATTAGGAACAGTCAACATGGATTTGTGCCTGGAAGGTCATGTTTAACTAATCTTCTTGAATTTTTTGAAGATGTTACTCGGGAAATTGATGAGGGTAAAGCAGTGGATGTTGTGTATATGGACTTCAGTAAGGCCTTTGACAAGTTTCCTCATGGAAGGTTGGTTAAGAAGGTTCAATGGTTGGGTATTAATGGTGGAGTAGCAAGATGGATTCAACAGTGGCTGAATGGGAGATGCCAGAGAGTAATGGTGGATGGTTGTTTGTCAGGTTGGAGGCCAGTGACGAGTGGGGTGCCACAGGGATCTGTGTTGGGTCCACTGTTGTTTGTCATGTACATCAATGATCTGGACGATGGTGTGGTAAATTGGATTAGTAAGTATGCAGATGATACTAAGATAGGTGGGGTTGCGGGTAATGAAGTAGAGTTTCAAAGTCTACAGAGAGATTTATGCCAGTTGGAAGAGTGGGCTGAAAGATGGCAGATGGAGTTTAATGCTGATAAGTGTGAGGTGCTACATCTTGGCAGGACAAATCAAAATAGGACGTACATGGTAAATGGTAGGGAATTGAAGAATGTAGGTGAACAGAGGGATCTGGGAATAACTGTGCACAGTTCCATGAAAGTGGAATCTCATGTAGATAGGGTGGTAAAGAAAGCTTTTGGTGTGCTGGCCTTTATAAATCAGAGCATTGAGTATAGAAGTTGGGATGTAATGTTAAAATTGTACAAGGCATTGGTGAGGCCAATTCTGGAGTATGGTGTACAATTTTGGTCGCCTAATTATAGGAAGGATGTCAACAAAATAGAGAGAGTACAGAGGAGATTTACTAGAATGTTGCCTGGGTTTCAGCAACTAAGTTACAGAGAAAGGTTGAACAAGTTAGGGCTTTATTCTTTGGAGCGCAGAAGGTTAAGGGGGGACTTGGTAGAGGTTTTTAAAATGATGAGAGGGATAGACAGAGTTGACGTGGAAAACCTTTTCCCACTGAGAGTAGGGAAGATTCAAACAAGGGGACATGACTTGAGAATTAAGGGACTGAAGTTTAGGGGTAACATGAGGGGGAACTTCTTTACTCAGAGAGTGGTAGCTGTGTGGAATGAGCTTCCAGTGAAGGTGGTGGAGGCAGGTTCGTTTTTATCATTTAAAAATAAATTGGATAGTTATATGGATGGGAAAGGAATGGAGGGTTATGGTCTGAGCGCAGGTATATGGGACTAGGGGAGAATACGTGTTCGGCACGGACTAGAGGGGTCGAGATGGCCTGTTTCCGTGCTGTAATTGTTATATGGTTATATGGTTATATGGAGAGATAGATCAGCCATGATTGAATGGTGGAATAGACTTGATGGGCTGAAAGGCCTAATTCTTCTCTTAGTATCACTTATGACCTTATGGACCCCTGCACTCTGCTTGTACTTCTGAGTGTAATTATTATTGATACTGTCATGGACCTGTCCCACTTAGGTAACTTTGTAGGTGACTGCCAGGCGACTAGGACAATGGAATTCACTGAAGTCAGCACCGGCGACAACCTACGTTAACCTTGCGACAACCTGCGACAGGACTTTCGACAGGACCTACAACAACCTACGACAACCTACGACAGCCCAAATTGTCGCCACTGTCGCCGAAAATTTTTCAACATGTTGAAACTTTTTCAGCAGTCGCCTGTTGTCGCCTAAATAATCGCCTAAGTGGGACAGGCCCAATACTGTTCTGATGGCAAATCAAATTGATTGCAAGCTAACAATAAGAAGCTTTGCAATGAATAAGTTTCTATCTTTATTAGCTGCAATGCTCGTCGTGTATATCTGGGCAAACAACAAAGGAACAATGCAGCTGCAAACTAAAGATAGACTTTGATAAACTTCTTCACAGGCTGTGGATCAGGACAGGGCTAATAATCTGAGAATCCCTTCTAATCTGATATTTCTAGCTCCGCTTTGCGGTCAGGTTCATAGGTATTACTTACTTTTCATCATTTCAGAACATACCTCTAATTCATCTTTAAACTCTTTAAAATAAATCTTCATGTTTACATTTTGAAGTCTAGCAGTAGGCTCGGGATGCATTTTGCAGTTAGTTTCGCTGCCTCAAAGTTGCAAAAGAAGAGCTCACCTCCAAAGTTACTGCTCTGTATTTTGGTTGCCAACTAAGGCACAAATAAATATAAGCAGGCGTAAGGATTTGGAAATTGGTCTTTGGACCTCATTGACATGGGATCCTCATTGACATGAGGAAGCTGCACGGTGGCGCAGCTGTAGAGTTGCTGCCTTACAGCGACAGAGACCCAGGTTCGATCCTAACTCCGGAGGTTGTACATTCTCCCTGTGATGGCGTGGGTTTTCTCTGGGTGCTTCGGTTTCCCCCCACACTCCAAAGAAGTACAGGTTTGTAGGTTAATTGGCTTTGGTAACATTGTAAATTGTCCCGAGTGTGTAGGATAGTGTTAATGTACGGGGTGATTGCTGGTTGGCATGGTCTCGGTGGGCCGAAGGGCCTGTTTCCACGCTGTATCTCGAATGTCTAAAGACATGTTTGGAACCAGCTGCTGCTATTGAACAAAGCTCTCCAGACAGTTTCCCTGACCAGGTGAAGGGGATTGAAAAGACCTATTGAGTTGGGGGTAGATTTGATCACCACTCCAACCGAGTTACCAGAAATACTTAGCTTACGTTGTGTGAATACTGCATTATGAAATAAATAAATTAACAGATCTGCGTTTGGCAAGTACGCAGTGATGAATGGATTTTTGATACACAGTTTGTGATAATGTGAAAAGTATGTAGCCTGTTTAAATATTAGTTATTCAAATATTTGCTAAATTAGAATCCACTTTTTAAATAATCACATTTTGCAGTAATTTGCTATCTTCAAGATGCCTTCTGCGCTTAATACTTTTGCAAATGATTTTTGAACTTTATTCAACCTTATTATTTCAGTGTGCCAATAAAAGGGAAAGAGAATTTCTGCAAACGCAGCAATTGTTCAATTCACTCAATGTTTCTTACATCTAAGTAGACTTGATTTATTCTGTTCAACATTTTTCTGACAGATAGAGCAAATCAACAGGATTAACAAGCGTTTCTTGTCAGTTCTGACAGTGTGCAGTATATCTGTGATGTCTGCGGAAAGTAGAAAACATAACAAGAATTGTTCTTTCTCAAGACATGGCTATCTGGATGAGTTAGCTGAATCAGATCCTTAAGTACATCGCTCAGCTATCTTAGGGGAGCAAAGGATAACTATTAATATATAGCTTTATACAGTGAGTCATTTTTCATTGTGTAATAGTGAGTGAGTCGTGTAGTGTGTTTAGCTGGAGGAATCAGCGTGATGCCCATATTAATATTGTATCTCAACCTAATTTAAATGAATTCAATAGTGAGCTGATGTAAAACATGCTAACTGTAGCCAACAGTTTAATTCAGTTTAGTTTAGTTTAGTTTATTGTCACGTGTACCGAGGTACAGTGAAAAGCTTTTGTTGCTTGCTGTCCAGACTGCGGAAAGACAATACATGATTACAACTGAGCCATTTACAGTGTATAGATACATGATCAGGGAATAACATTTAGTGCAACAGGCAGGTTAGGAGTGTGTAGGAAGGAACTGCAGATGCTGGATTAAACCGAAGATAGACACAAAAAGCTGGAGTAGCTCAGCGGGACAGGCAGCATCTCTGGAGAGAAGGAATAGGTGACGTTTCAGGTGGAGACCCTTAGTGGAATAGAAATCTAACAGTTCAGCCACTAAAAAGCATCCTGTGTAATGTCAAAGTGAGAATGAACAACATCAGTGGAAATGGAGCAATGGCTCTTGGCTGGGGCCAACACTGCACATTGACCAAATGAGTAAAAGGACAAAGATCTGCAATAATACTGACAAGGTATCACTGGTTAAGTGAAAATTGAGTAAGGCGAACCAACAAGGTGTCAGATCCACCTGACGTGATTCTAAGGTGTGGCTGAGGTGTAGCAGGATTCAAAATGGATGACCGGATTTGCCAAGGTCAGTCTCCTTCCCATCTCACATATGTACGACAGAGCAGTGAAAGCAAAGCCTTAAACTTCAAAGTAATCCTCCCTTCCCTTAGGGCTATTCTTAACTTGAGATATTTCCTCAATAGAAACAAAGTGCTGGAATAACTCAGCAGGTCAGGCAGCATCTCTGGAGAAAAAGGATGGGTAATATTCCGGGTCAGCAAACTGAAAGTTGAGGGCAGGGAACTGGAGGTAAGGAAAGGTCAGAACAAAGCAGTGGCTGTACATATTGTACACAAACTGCTCTTCCTCTTCCACTTTGTTCTTATTGACTGGCAGTTGCTGACATTGTGCATGCATTCAAACTATCAAACACCCAGCAGTATGAATATTGACTTCTCTAACTTCAAATATGCCTTGCATCCCCTCTCTCTCCATCCCTCCCCCCATGCAATTAGTTGTACAAGCTTCAAAGTCATCTTGTTGAGTCTCATTATCTGTAACTCGTTCTCACCAAGCCCATAAGCTAACAATGGCCTGTTTCCTTTATCATCATTGCTTTTTGCATATATTTCATTCATTTGTTCTATATTTCTCTACTTCACCGTCCATATCTCTCATTTCCCTTTCGCCTGACACTCAGTCTGAAGAAGGGTCTCGACTCGCAACATCACCTATTCCTTTTCTCCAGAGATGCTGTCAGACCCAGTGGGTTACTCCAGCTTTTTGTGTCTATCTATGGTATAAACCAGCATCTGCAGTTCCTTCCTACACATATCTTATTACTCTACTACACCCAGCGTTAACGGGTGGAAAAGCAAAAATAATGCTTGTAATTCAAAGTGCATGGCCCGGCCCCTGTTTTAATTAATCGGTGAGCTTCTGTCCTCTTTCCTCCAGACTGCTGTGTTTGCAGTCCATCCAGACATTGGGACAGATGAAAGCAAGGCACATCAGCACATCATCAGTGAAGGGAATATTGGTCCAGTACCTCTGGGCACCTGTGCTTCTGGGCAGGCCAGGACAGAACTGTTATTCTATGTTTTTTTAAACCATAAAATGGTGGGGAAAGCAGTGATCATTTGACAATAAGTGACAATGCACATGAAGTGATATTTTTACTGCCAACTACATTCATTGAGAAGTTTATAAAAGTAAGTGGGTTAATCCTTTCATTACTAACAAGCAATAGAGAAACAACAGCTGGAGCTTTTGAGCATTTATCCACTATTATTACCACTGGTGCATTTCAAGGCTTATATTGGAACCAATATACTCTTGTCAAATTTATGTGTTTACTCCAATAATATATGGTCTCTTTGAAATGATAGGCAAGTGCGGACAAGTGGAAAGATTTAGTTGCATGCTTAGTTTAGTTTAGTGTGTGTGTGTGTGTGTGTGTGTGTGTGTGTGTGTGTGTGTCTCCGGTTTTTCAGGCGACTGCTGGCAACTTGACAGTGGCCGACAGTCCGCTGAAAAATTGCCTAAGTGGGACAGGCCCATATCTCTTTTGATCTTATGATTATGATCTTATGATCAATATCAATGAATTTGTGAAAGGGAAACAATGCTTAACATATCTAATAGCATTTTTTTGAGATGATCACCACCAGAAAACGGTGAAAGAAACCCAGTGGATTTGGATCTCAGAAAGATTTTCATAAAATTCTACCTGCAAAATCTGCAAAATTGCAAAAAAAAAGAAGTGAATCAGCAAAATTAATCCAGATGGGATCGGGATTAAGGTGTGGATGTTGTATCAATGGATAGCAAGGAATATAAAGAGAAGGAATGAACAAGGCAGTGGCAGCCATTGACGAGTGGGATCAAAAAGCAGGGACCTCAGCTATTCCTCAATATACAGTATATTGATTTGGTTTAGTTTCTTGTCATGTGTACCGAGGCACAGTGAAAAGCTTTTTGTTGCATGCTTACCAGTCAGCGGAAAGACTATGCATGTTTATAATCGAGCCGTCCACACTATACAGATACCTGATAAAGGAAATAATGTTTAATGCAAGGTAAAGTCCAGTAAAGTCTGATTAAAGATAGTCCAAAGGTTTTTAATGAAGTAGATAGTAGTTCAGGACTCTCTCTAGTTGTTGGTAGGATGTTACAGTTGCATAATAACAGCTAGGAAGAAACTGTCTGAATCTGGAGGTGAGCGTTTTAACACTTCTGTATCTCTTACCTCATGGTAGAGGGGAGAACAGGGAGTGATACGCGTCCTTGATTATGCTGGTGGCCTTGGTGAGGCAGCGTGAAATGTAGACGCAGTCGTGGACGGGAGGTTGGTTTGTGTGATGGTCTGAGCTGCGTCCACAATTCTCTGCAATTTCTTGCTGACTTGAATGCTGTGATGCATCCAGATAAAATGCTTTCTACCAATGATTTGGACAAGGGAATTAAAGACGTAGGTTGTACATGGGACCAAGCTGGGTGGAAGGGTGAAGCAAAATATGTTTCTAAGAGAACCCAGTGAGTCTAGCAGCATATGGTTGTCAGGGGTTATGGGGTGAAGGCAGGAGAATAGGGAAATATAGATCAACCATGATTGAATGACAGAGTAGACTTGATGGACCAAATAGCCTAATTCTGCTCCTATCACTTATATGAACTTAGATGTGGAGGCAAAGCGATAATTCATGAATGAGGGTAGACAAAAGTGCTGGAGAAACTCAGCGGGTGCAGCAGCATCTATGGAGTGAAGGAGATGGGCAACGTTTCGGGCCAAAACCCTTCTACAGTCTGAAGAAGAGTTTCGGCCCGAATCATTGCCTATCTCCTTCGCTCCATAGATGCTGCTGCACCCGCTGAGTTTCTCCAGCACTTTTGTCTACCTTCGATTTTCCAGTATCTGCAGTTCCTTCGTTAACAGTTCATGAATGAGGTTGGGAACCTGTCTCAGGACCCTTGTGGGGAATTCAGAGATGTCTCAGATTGAGACCGAGTAAAGATATCCACTTTAACAGAGACAGAGGATTATTATTCTCCTAGATTAATTTCTTCTCCTGGAGGCAGAGTCTATCGAATTCTGGTGAATCGGTGATAGTCTCTACCCTATAAAACAGCTGGAGACAAATCATTAAATGTTTTCAGAAATGATATATTTTGTTTTGGGATAAAGGTATCAAAGGACATGGTAGAAAAGCTGGAAAAGGATATTACATTTGGATGATCAGCCATGATCATGTTGGATGACAGGGCAGATTCAAAGGGTCGCTAAGTCAAATTACAATGTACAGACGATTTGGCCCAGTGAATCTGCGCTGTCCTTTGAGCATCCACTTCAACAAATCCAATTTTATTCTCCCCACATCCACTTCAACAAATCCAATTTTATTCTCCCCACATCCACTTCAATATATCCCAGATTCTACAACTCAACAAAACTCCTAGTGGGTTGAGTCAAAGTGACCAATTCACCAAGCAATATATATTTGGGATGTAGGTGGAAACCAGGGTAACCAGAGGAAACCTATTTGGCCACAGGTTGAAAGGTAGAATGTGCAAGCTCCACGCAGGCAGCACCAGAGGTTATTCTATCCTCTGCTGGAACGTATGCACAATAGCGCCATCTATTGGATTTTTTTTGTTAAAGGTCAGTTGCACACAGAAAGTAAGAAGCAGGAAGTAGTCTCCTGTCTCTGTTTTTCTGTCATGTTCAGCAGCAGAAGCAATCCATCTCAATCCTAGCTTGCTACGCTTAAGAAAGCAATGGTTGTAAGTTTATATAATTCACTGTATGCTTGGAATGCTATATTGGAGAATATTTATGGCAGATGATGTTTAACTCATTTCATTAACTTCATAGCATTTGTGAATGTTTAGATTGTTAGCCGGTGGCCATTTTGTAGCACCTTACATACAAGGAATAGGATTTGCTTTGATTGTTAATAGGATTGTTTATTATATATTTGCCCTATATGTTTATTTCTATTTAAATGTATATTTCTGCAAAGGAGAGTAATTTGTGTATCTTTCTTCTCCTTTTATAGTTTTCACTCGTTTTCAATATTAAGAATGACAGCACTGGAAAATTATTAAACTTAAGAGCAGAGATGCTAACTTCCTGACTCGTGTCTGATTATTGAATCGAGTTTGGCTGGCTGTCAATCTACGTTCTACTGTTAACAATCACGTAGGGAGGACAGTTCAGGGTTGTTACAGTTATGAGGGAGAAGCTTTAATAGCTGTGCCACTGCTCTGCCAGGCCCAATAGCATATACTTTTTCTGTTTCTGTTTCAGATCAAACATCATTCATTGTCTGCTTCAGTTGAATTAAGGTTAACAAACAATGATTATATGTTTAATTTGCTCGTACCTCTTTGTCCCGGCACCTTTAGTTTAGTTTATTATTATTGTCACGTGTAAAGCTTATTTGTTGCATGCTGTCCAGTCAGCGACAAAAAACTATGCATGACTACAATTAAGCCAACAGTGTACAGATACAGGATGAAGGGTATAACTATTAGTGGAAGATAAAGACCAGTAAAGTCTGATTTTACTTCGGAGTCACGTGAGTGACTACGTGAAGAAGCCCGCCAGGCGCATGCGTGTCATTGCGCTACACGCATTGCAACTCGTCATTGTCGGGAGGAAGGACGTTCCTCCCGAACGGCAGGATTTCGAACCTGCAACAGTAAGGTAAGGGAACTTCGCTCCATACTTACCTTTTTTCTACAGAAGGCTGTTGAAAGCTGGCGGGGGAGGAGTCTGCAAGCAGCAGGCAGCCAGCAACGGCCAGTGGCACGACAGTCTCCCTTAGCGGAAGTCCGTGCGTCTTCAGCACCGACTCCGGAGCCGTCATTCCGACAAACTCGGACAACAGCCCCGAGGACGCTACATGGGTCCAAGGTCTGCGGAATTCACAGCGGGAGGAAGGACGTTCCTCCCGAAACGGCAGGTTGAGAACCAGCAACACAGGTAAGAGATTTCCTTACCTTTTTCTTCATTGCAGGAAGGCTGCCGAGCTGCCGCTGAAAAGCAACAGGCAGCCAGCAACGGACGTCGGCACCACCATCTCCCATAACGGGAGCGAGTGCCAAACTTCACCCCAAACGGGTGGAGGAAATGGGAGCCAACAACCCACAAAGACAGTGGGTTGTATTTGTGCTCTGTCCCCTTTTTTAATATTAGGGGACAAAAGGAGATTGCGCTCCTGCCGTGGCTAAGCCAGGTGGAGTAAGCGCAACAGGGGACAACAGCTGCGGCCGGAGTCGGCTCCCGTAATGGGAATAGCTGTACCCGACTTTCGCTCCCGACTCGCTCCCGCACCGGGCCGGGCGGGAGAGGGAGCAAAACTAATGTTTCCCCGCGCTAGGTCTGTACAGGAGGGGAAGCTGGACAAAGGAGTGTTCACAGTGCTGCTAGTGAAGCTGGCTGTGGGAGACCGCGGAGTCGCAGGCAGCCGGCAGCAGCAGCCAAAGGCACGTTTATCTCCCGTTATAAGGAGAGCAGTGCCGACTATTGGTCCCGCGCCGGCCAGAACACCACGGCCGGGCGGGAGACCATTCAAATGGGGCCGTTGACTTGACCAGTCACTAACGGCAGCAGACGGGGTAGAATGACGCTCACCCGTAGCAACCATTTAAACTTGGACCTGCAGGTAAGAGCTGCGGTCTTTTTTGCATTTCTATGCTGATTGCAGGTGCAGAAACAACGGGCTGCGACAAAGCTGGTGGGCTAGATGGAATCAGCTGTGCCAGATGTCCTCCACACCGGCCATATACACTCCACGGAAGGGCAGTAACGACAAAGCTGGTGAGGGAGGACCGCGGAGCAGCGGGCAGCCAGCAGCAGCCAGCGGCACTTGGATCACCCGTAGTGGGATCAGCTGTGCCCGATGTCGCCTCCGCACCGGCCAGATCCACGCGGCCGGGCGGAAAGGCTAGACACAAAACAAACAAGGTCGTGGACTCAGAGGAGTCCAACTTTGAATAACCGCCGGCGGCCAGCGCCCGAGACCGCTGGAGCGGGAAGAAGCGGTGTATGGAGCTTTGCTCCAACGTGACAGACTCCGGGACATGGAGTCGGGTCACTGTGGGCCCAATGATAACCCACAGCAGTACCTGTTTAAGGGCTGCACAGTGCTTCTACCTCATCAGAAGGAAGCACTGCGGGTCAGTTCTGGGCTGACCTGGAAGAGGGGTCCGCAGAAGACAGTGTGCAAGGGTGCAAGAACAAGAGAACCTACTGGAACCTAGCACCCCCACACACCCACCAGCAAAACTGGTGAAAGCTCGAAGGACCGGTACTCAAAAACATGAGTCTTTTAGGCCATGGCCCAGACCGGCCTTCTCGGAAGATGCGGGACCTCCAACGCAAACCAACCGTAAATCCAGACCCCAGTGCTACAACAGCGAAGAACCTACAAAAAGGTAAACCTGCCACTGCTAACTATGGAGGTAGGTGGGTCTGGTTCCCTACAAACACTGGGCACGGAGATTGGGTGGAGATAACACTCTCTTCTGAATGCATGGAGCATGATACAACCGATATCTACATCTTAAGCAGTATCCAGGGATATACAATAGAGTTTATACACAAGTACAACCCTCCAGTTCAACATATACTGAACCAAATGTTCGTGCTTTCTGATGAAAGAAATCAAAAGCGCAAGCTGAATTGAAGCGGCTTTACATAAAAGGTGTAATTGAGAAAACTCAACACGAACCATTAAAATTTGTGTCCGATATATAAACAAAAAGATGATGGTCATCGCATCATCATAGATCTAACAAAATAGATACCTTTGTTACTGCTTAACAATTAATTTCCAAAGGTTACTTCAATGGCCAGCATCATTTTTAAAGATGCTTACTATTCAGTGCCTATACGAGGTGACCACAGATGTTACTTAAATTCAACTGGATGGGACAACTCTAGCAGTATAAAGCACTGCCAAATGGGTTATCATCAGCCTAGGCTGTTCACAAAAATTTTTGAAACCAGCCCAACGTATACACATGGTCATGGCATATTTAGATGACATATTCATTATGTGCAAAAACTTTGGAATTGGCCAAACTAATTGTAACAGCCACAAAAAAGTTATTTGGGGAACTGGGATTTCATCCAGTTAAACCTAAACTAACGTCTTCCACTACTATGGACTACCTGGGGTTTCACCATTGACTCAGTTCACATGTTGGTGACTCTGCCTAAGGGAAAGGCTACAGATTTAATAGAGGCTTATAAAAACCTCACTGACATCAGCAAACCATCCATCAGATTGGTAGCCAAAGTAATTGGCATAATGATGGCTGCCTTTCCAGCCACACGATTTGGACCTCTACATTACCAAAACATACAGAGAGCAAAAAACAAGCACTCTAAATTATGCAGGTCACTTTGACAGATCTGTGAAACTACCAATCAGGCTAAAATGGAACTAAAATGGTGGATAGATAACTCTAGCCTTGTTCCTATCCAAGCATTGTCAGTAACCTTTTCCATGGTACTACAAACTGATGCCAGTACAATTGGTGCGGAGCCACCAATACCACCGTGGTAGCATACATTAACCACAGGGTGGAAACAAATCAACATCATGTGACAATCTGGCCATACAAATTGGCAATGGTGTCTCCAGAAAGATATTTGGATATCAACCACTTATCTACCAGGAAGACTAAATTCAGTGGCAGACACCAGGTCCCAGTTATCAAGTTATGTTACACAGGAACCAGCCCCTGGGGCAGCGGCGACAGATGCATTTTTTGCTGCATTGGAGGGGAGGGGAAATTGTTTATTTACGCAATCCCTCCTTTCCTACCTCATCAGTCGGGTATTAAGGAAATACAACAGACTCTGCATCTGGAATTGGTAGTACCCGATTGGCCCACACAACCATGGTTCCCAGTGGTATCAAACATGGAATCAGAGACATGAACATCCCATCTGTTCTGGAATATCTGGCAGGCCTCCACTACGATGAGGGGCTCAGTTACAGTGCCATCAACTGCGCCAGAAGTGCCCTATCGACTTACCTATGGCAGGGGACAGACCATTACACTGTTGGGACTGACCCACTGGTACAAAGCCTATGAGGAGTACCAGATACTCCCATATATGGGATGTGAGTATAATCCTGAAGATGCTCAGGAGTGGTCTCCAGCAACAGTTCTGTCTTTACACAGACTGACATTAAAACGGTCATGCTAATGGTATTGGTCACGGCACAGAGGATACAGTCACTGCAAAACAAGACTGGACAACATGACTTTCTCAACGGAAAATATTACGTTTCATATTTATGAGATAGTAAGCAGAACAGAAAAAAGGATCAGCAGGCCTCTATATACAATTAGGTCATACCCAACAGATGACCGTCTGTGTATAATAAAACATCTGTCGTTACACATGGAGAAAACAAATATCCTAAGAGGCAATGAAAAGGCACATTTTTTATCAGCCACTAGCAACCACACCTAGAGTGACGGTCCAGACCATCTCAAGATGGCTGAAACAGTTGCTAAACACAGGCTGGGGTGGATACTAAAATTTTAAAAATCTCTTTCCACCAGGGCTGCAGCTACATCGGCAGCGATACAGTTGGATGTACCAATGGACCAAATCCTCAAGGCAGCAGGATGGTCTGGAGGGGAAAAACATTCCAATTATTTGTAAAACCAGTAATGAAACCTGGAACATTTGCAGAAACAATTTAAGTTCTGTAAATTAATTTAAACCCATATAAAGGGGTTATAAACTTGTGTTAAAAATTTTATGATTTCAATGTCGAATTCATGTCCAAATTAGGTTAACACAATCCTCCCAACAGTCAAGGCAGACGTGATGCATGGGCTCGTTCCACGGCATGAAATCACAGAGCTTTCAAATCTTCACGTAGTCACTCACGTGACTCCGAAGTAAAATAGTAAGATTAAACGAGAACCTACCAGTTTGAAGTTTGATCTGTATTTTATGAGGAGTTACGATGAGGGATTACGAGCCCTCCGCTCCCACCCAGATCATATACTTAACTGGTACCTCTTCTCTAACCTTACTATGTTTAGTCATTACAGTTATCTGTGATTCCACACCGCTGCTTTGAAGAATGACACGCATGCGCCTGGCGGGCTTCTTCACGTAATCCCTCATCGTAACTCCTCATAAAATACAGATCAAACTTCAAACTGGTAAGTTCTCGTTTAATCTTACTATTAAAGATAGTTCAAATGTCTCCAAGCAGATAGATGGGAGATCAGGACCACACTCCAGTTGATGAGAGGACCATTCAGTTGCAGACCTTACAGTAGACCCTACCAGAGAACCTGTTGCTTTTTCCCCTCCTGTATATTTACTTTTCTCTTGAATGCTTGGACTGACTCTTTAGGAGTTGTCCCACTGCGGCGACCTAATTGGCGAGTTTAGAAGAGTTTAGGAGAGTTTGAAAAAATGTCATGTTGAAGACCTCCTTTGACTATGTAGAAGACTAGCTTCGACTAGCTTTGACTATCTTCGGAAAAATTGGACTCCGAATATTGGAGAGTGAAGACGACCTCCTTCGATCTCCTTCGACCTCCCTTCGACTATGTTGAAGACTATCTACGACTACCTTCGACTACCTTCGATTACCTTTGATTACCCTTGATTACCTATGACTAACATGCCAACCTACAACGACCTACTTCGACTAAACCGACGAGTAAAAAAAGTATAGATTTTTTCCATGGCGACCTTTATTTTACTCGCGGGCATTTTTCAATATGTTGAAAAATACGCCGCGACCTAGCTGAGGCCTCGAGTACGCGGGGACCACTCTGGAGCATGAAGGAGAGTTACAAAGACCTCCTAGGACCTCGTATCGACCATGCTGCGAGTATAAGTCGAGGGCAAACTCGTCAGAACTCGCGGATTAGGTCGCCGCAGTGAGATAGCCCCTTTAACCTGCCCCTTCACTTCAGTGCAGCTGGTATTCATGGATGGGTCCTAACACGCGGTTGAGGATTTAAAAAATCTATCCGGGCGATCACGGTGGCGCAGCGGTAGAGTTGCTGCTTTACAGCGAATGCAGCGCCGGAGACCCGGGTTCGATCCTGACGATGGGTGCTGTCTGTACGGAGTTTGTTCGTTCTCCTTGTGATCTGTGTGGATTTTCTCCGAGATCCTCGGTTTCCTCCCACACTCCAACGACCTACAGGTTTGTAGGTTAATTGGTTTGGTAAATGTAAAAAATGTCCCTAGTGGGTGTAGGATAGTGTTAATGTGTGGGGATCGCTGGCCGGCGCGGATCCGGTGGGTCAAAGGGCCCGTTTCCGCGCTGTATCTCTAAACTAAACTAAATCTGCAAAATAAATTCCAACTTAGTACAATCCTGGGCTCATTCGGGAGGTCGGAGGCACACACTTTCAGCTGAAGATGTGGAATGACAGCTGCTATTCTGGTCTATGATAGTTTGCTCGGAGCAAAATATTGCTGAAGTTCAGCAAAATACTACTGTAATGTGCCTTGTCATCCAATCCACACATGTAGCCCTCCAGACTTAACAACAAATTCAAGAATTTCAAACAATCAATCATTCCTTTGTGCATTTCACATTTCCAGCATTGCCAAGCCTTGCCCCCCCCCCCCCTTTTAATAATTCCAGATTTGATTCCCCCTCCTTCTATTAACACAGTGTAGCTTTGTTTCATCTCTTACGTTTTCCAGTTCTTTTAAAAGGTCATCAGAATGAAGCATTGACTTTGAGTTAGTTAGTTAGTTAGTTAGTTAGTTAGTTAGTTAGTTAGTTAGTTAGTTAGTTAGTTTAGTTTATTGTCACGTGTACCGAGCTACAGTGAAAAGATTTTGTTGCGTGCTTAACAGCAGAAAGACAATGCATGATTACAATGTATCCATTTACAGTGAATAGATGCTTGATAATGGAATAACGTTTCGTGCAAGGTAAAGCCAGCAAAGTCCGATCATGGATAGTCCGAGGGTCATCAAAGAGGTGGATAGTAGTTCAGCACTGTTCTCTGGTTGTGGTAGGATGATTCTGTTGCCTGATCACAGCTGGGAAGAAAATGTCCCTGAATCTAGAGGTGTGTGTTTTCACACTTCTATACATATTACCTGATGGGAGAGGGGAGAAGAGGGAGTGGCCAGGGTGCGACCCGTTCTTGATTGTGCTGCTCTCCTTGCTGAGGCAGCGTGAAGTATAAATAGAGTCAATGGAAGGGAGGTTGGTTTGCGTCCACAATTCGCTGCAATTTCTTGCGGTCTTGGATGGAGCTGTTCCCAAACCAAGCCGTGATGCATCCTGATAAAATGCTCTCCATGGTGCGTGAGTCTGTCCTCGATGGATGTTGGCTGACCTGCTGAGCATGGATGTCATTTCCTGTTCCTTGCCTAAACTGGGTGTCCTTGACACCTTTTCTAACCAACTCTGCTTATATCCTCCTAATCCTGATGTCTTAGAAATGGAGACTCGACTGCTGATCAACCAGGCAAGGCTAGTCTTCCATTTTAAATGTTATGGTATGTCCTTTCACAAAGTGCAACTGCGCAGACGAACACTTAAGCGGCCTTTTCACGGGGTGACTTGACGCAAGAGTTAACCGGAGTTTAACATCGTGGGAACATCGTGCGATAACAGTACGGCATCCGTGGACCACCGTAGCGCTAACGGCAGGTCATCGTGTAACTTGGTCACTCGGGAGAAAATTCAAGAAAGTTTGAATTTCTCCAAGATTGACTTGTACACTTGTGGTTGAGTATTGCAACATTATATGAACGTAGTGGCCAGTGCGATATCCGTAATAACTCTTGCGGGTACCGTGGGAACTCCTGCGAACGGTGAACCCGGAAGCTGGACAGAGGGAACAGAAGGTGAGTAAAAATTATCTTATGTGGGATTGAATTTAAAAAATAAATAAAAATAAAGATTTGCATCCGCATATGGACATCAACTTATTCATGAGTTATGTTAATGAGATTCAAGAAAATAACTATAATCTTTAAAAGGGACTTTAAAAGGGACTTTACTGAAAGGTTACGCATTTTTATGGTCCGTGAGAATTTTTTCACATGTACTTCTTTGAGAGATACAGGTCGGAGTCCTCGGGTCCAGGGGTCCAGAACGCTACCAATCAATGTTGTACAGAGACCCGTGTAAGGAGTGAACTGTACATGCTGGTTTAAACCGAAGACAGACACAAAAAGCTGGAGTAACTCAGCGAGTCAAGCAGCATCTCTGGAGAAAAAAAGCTGATGTTTCGGGACGAGACACATCTTCAGACTCAATTCCGATTAGGCTGTCTGAAGAAGGGTTCCGGTGTTGGGGGAGTCCAGAACCAGGGTCCCAGTTTTACAGTCTACCGTGGGAACTCTTTAACTCAGTAAAGTAAAGTAGTCTTTATTGTCATATCAGCGCACAGGCAGCAGTTGACTGTTGCTCTATTCAGTTTCCCAGGGTGTTGGGACGGGACTGGAGTTGGGAGAGAAAGGTGGGGGAGTCGTGGGAGAGGAGGGGGAGACAGATGGGGGTGTCTTCATTTACTGGCGGCGGGTGTCTGTCACTGAAACAGGCAGGTGAGATTTCACATCCACCTTGTGTGTGCCTCTCTCTCTCTCTCCCTCCCTCTTACACAGGCTGAGAGACTCTGCCTCTGTGAGTGTACGTCTCTTTCTCCCCCTCTCCCACACACAGTAAGACCGAGGTACTGTGCTCAGTCCATCTGTGTCTCCCACATACACAGTAAAATATGTCTCCAAATGAGCCAATTCAACCAAGGGAGGATATATATAGTGTGTGAAAAAAAAAGTTACATCATTTGTGTCACGTGTAGTTCACGATGTTCATTCAAGATTTAACGGGAAAGCTCGGGAAATGGACAAGTCACTCGCACAAATAGCAGAAATGCCGAGTACCGTGGGAACTCTTTATCTACTGCCGTTATATCATGCGAGACTCGTGCTGGACCACGACCTCTTCACTCTGGTGACATCTTGCGTCAACTCGCCCCGTGAAAAGGCCGCTTTAAGGTGCAGGTTTAAGGATACATTTAAAGACATTTATCTTCTTTCCACTTGACAAAGGTGGGATTTTCTTTCACATGACCCTGTTGCAAATGATTTCATTGATATTATTGACCATGTTTCAGCTTCTATGATCCAAAAAATAATCCCCCTTTGAATTTCATGTTATTCCCATCTGAAGGTACTTCCTACTTGCCTTCAACACTTGGTTACTTGGTTGCTTGGTTGCACTTTAATACTTTGTTTTTTGGCTACTTACGCAGCATTTTTAGGGCCAGATACTGTTAGATTCAATGAATAACAAATTCCACTCACACCCTAGTACTTGGCATGAGGGTCAAACCTTCCACTGCCATTTAGAGCAAGGAATGCACACTTAAAATAATGCCATTGTCATACCTCCCTGGATTCCAACACTAGTGCTGTATAATCACCACAGATTAGGTAACAGTAATGTGTAGGAAGGAAATGCAGATGCTGGCTTCAACCAAAGATGGACACAAAATGCTGGAGTAACTCAGCGGGACAGGCAGCATCTCTGGAGAGAAGGAATGGGTGATGATTTGGGTTGAGACCCTTCTTCAGACTGAAGGAGTCTCGACCCGAAACGTCACCCATTCCTTCTCTCCATCGGTGCCGCCTATCCTGCGGAGATACTCCAGTATTTTGTGTCTATCTTAGGTGACAGTGATGTTGTTTTTCCACAAGTCTCAGCAGGGAGTGAAAAAGGGCACGAAATGCATCGGAAAGTTAAAAATATACGCTCAGAAGTTCTGTGGCTCTGCAAAACGTAGGAAATCAAAAACATGATCTGTCTTGCAAAATTAATCTTGCCAGACATAAATTGGCTGGGGAGCATTATGAGGCTGAGCGAGCTTCTGATGCATTTCCATTATATTAAAATTTGTTCTTGAAATGCTTCAAATAGAGATCTGTTATTTGGTAGGTACACAGAATTACTGGAGAAACTCAGCGGGTGCAGCAGCATCTATGGAGCGAAGGAAATAGGCGACGTTTCGGGCCGAAACCCTTCTTCAGACTGATGGGGGGTGGGGGGGGGAGAAGGAAGGAAAAAGGGGAGGAGGAGGAGGAGGAGCCCGAGGGCGGGCGGATGGGAGGGTGGGAGGAGACAGCTAGAGGGTTAAGGAAGGAGAGGAGACAGCAAGGGCTAACAAAATTGGGAGAATTCAATGTTAATGCCATCCGGACGCAAGGTCCCCAGACGGAATATGAGGTGCTGTTCCTCCAATTTCCGCTGTTGCTCACTCTGGCAATGGAGGAGACCCAGGACAGAGAGGTCGGATTGGGAATGGGAGGGGGAGTTGAAGTGCTGAGCCACCGGGAGTTCAGGTAGGTTATTGCGGACTGAGCGGAGGTGTTCGGCGAAACGATCGCCCAACCTCCGCTTAGTCTCCCCGATGTAAATCAGCTGGCATCTAGAGCAGCGGATGCAGTAGATGAGGTTGGAGGAGATACAGGTGAACCTTTGTCGCACCTGGAACGACTGCTTGGATGGAGTCGAGGGGGGAGGTGAAGGGATAGGTGTTGCATTTCTTGCGGTTGCAACGGAAAGTGCCCGGGGAGCGGGTGGTGCGGGAGGGAAGGGAAGAATTGACGAGGGAGTTGCGGAGGGAGCGGTCTTTGTGGAAGGCAGACATTTGGTCTTTGTTGTCATTTGCTTTCTACATTAAGATCTTGAAGTCGGGTGGATAGAGAAAGTTTTGGTTATGCGTCACTCACATTTTCCTTTGTTGTCCCTAATTTGCTGAAGAGCTGGAGGTGTGATGGACTGGGAGAACCTGATGCAGGGCTGCTCAGTATATTACACTGACAGGGTAAAGTGAAGAGGCGACATTCATGAGCTATTAGAAGTGCCTCATCTGCTAGCCCTTATGCTTATATATCATGTTGCCAGATGCATTAAGCCTAATGCTGTGGGCATTTTATATTTGCACAGTGGCGCAGCGGTAGAGTTGCTGCTTTACAGCGCTTGCTGCCTTACTACGGGTACTTGTCTGTATGGAGTTTGTACGGTCTCCCCATGACCACGTGGGTTTTCTCCAAGATCTTCGGTTTCCTCCCACAATCCATGGCCGTACAGGTTTGTAGGTTAATTAGCTTGGTGTATGTGTAAATTGTCCCTAGTGTTTGTAGGATAGTGTTAATGTTCAGGGATCGCTGGTCGGCGCGGACTCGGTGGGCCGAAGGGCCTGTTTCCACACTGTATCTATAAACTAAACTAAGCTCCGTGTTGGCAAGAACACCCCAGGCTCGATCACGCTGAGCACTGGCTCCCCTCAAGGCTGTGTGCTCAGCCCGCTGTTGTTCACATTGCTCACACGTGACTGCTGCTAGATTCAGGGACAACAGGATTATAAAATTTGCAGATGACACCACAGTGGTGGGACTCATCAGTGGAGAGGATGAAACAATGTACAGGGAGGAAGTGAAACAACTAGTGGACTGGTGCGGCAACAACAATTTAGAATTAAATGTAGACAAAACAAAGGAGATGATTGTTGACTTCAGGAGGTCGCAGCCCAAACACACACCCCTCAACATCAGTGGCACCACGGTGGAGAGAGTGGAGAGCATAAAGTTCCTCGGAGTGCAAATCACAGGCAGTCTCACCTGGTCCAGGAACATCACTGGGATTGTCAAACGGGCCCATCAGCGACGGCACTACCTGAGGAAACTCAAACAGGTCTCACTTCCCACCAACATCCTCATGACTTTTTACAGGGGCACGGTGGAGTCTGTACTCACATACAGCATGAACACGTGGTACTCCAACTGTAACTGCTCAGACAGGAAGTCTCTGCAGAGGGTAGTGAGGGGAGCAGAGAGGATCATTGGCGTCTCGCTACCCTCGGTACAAGAACTGTTCCAGAGCCGCTGCCTGAAAAAAGCACTGAGCATAGCAAAGGACAGATTGCACCCACTCCACACACATCTAGATCTCCTGCCATCAGGAAAGAGATACCGCAGCATCAAAGCCCGGACAACCAGACGGCTAAACAGCTTCCTTCCACAGGCTGTGAGGCTGCTAAACAGTCACCCCACCTGATTCTGCTGCTTTTGCACTGACAATTTAATAACTGGCACTGAGAAATAACTCTGGCACTGGCTCTGGCCACTTAAATCAATTGCCCTGGACATTTTATGACAGTTTTTTTTAACTTGTATTTTAATGTTGCTTTTTTTACCTGCACTTTTTAAAAACTATTCGTACTGTTTTTATCAGGAACTGGATTGTTTTTTATTTATGCGTGAAATGTTTAAGTTTTTATGTGCGATGCTCCGGAATTCCCTGGGAAACGTCTTCTCATTTTGCGCTGTACAATTGTTGCTTTGCATGATGACATTAAAAGGATGATAATAATGATAATGATAAACTAAATTCTGGTCAGCTTTTATGGCCTTTGTATGTCCTTAGATGCTATTAGAAGTGTGAAAATGCATACCTCCAGATTCATGGACAGTTTCTTCCCATCTGTTATCAGGCAACTGAACCATCCTATCACCAACTCGGGAGCAGTCCTGAGCTACCACCCACCTTTGCCTGTGTGTGAGTGTGTGTGAGTGATTGGTGGTGGTCGGAGGGGCCGTAGGCGCAGATTGGCAGCCACGCTTCCATCAGTCTGCCTCAGGGCAGCTGTGGCTACAGAAATAGCTTACCACCACCGAGTGTGACTGAGGAGTGAATGAATAATGCGATGTAAAGCGCCTTGAGTGTTAGAAAGGCGCTATATAAATCCCATTTATTATTATTATTATTATTACCTCATTGGAGATCCTTGGACTATCTTTACGCAGACTTTACTGGGCTTTATCTTGCATTAAATGTTATTCCCTTTATCCTGTGTCCATACACTGTGGATGGCTTGATTGTAATATTATGTACAGTATTTCCGCTGACTGAATAGCACACAACAAATAAACTTTGCACTGTACCTCTGCACACGTGTCAATAGATTAAAGTAAGATGTATAGTTATGTCGGAAGGAACTGCAGATGCTGGCTTACACTGAAGATAGATGCAAAAAGCGGGTCAGACGTCATCTCTGGAGAAATGGAATAGGTGACGTATCGGGTCAAGACCCTTCTTCAGTCTGAGAGGCAGGGGAAAGGGAAACTAGAGATATAGACGGTGGTATAGAGAGATATAGAACAAATGAATGAAAGATATACAAAAAGTAATGATGATAAAGGAAACAGACCACTGTTAGATATTTGTTGGGTGAAAATAAGAAGCTGGCACAACTTGGGTGGGGTAGGGATGGAGAGAGAGGGAATGCCGGGGTTACTTGAAGTTAGATAAATCAATATTCATACCGCTGGGCTGTAAGCTGCCAAAGCGAAATATGAGATGCTGTTCCTTCAATTTGCATTTTGCCTCACTCTGACAATGGAGGAGACGATGGGCAGAATGGTCAGTGTGGGAATGGGAAGGAGAAATAAAGTGTTTAGCAACCGGGAGATCATGTAGGTTCAGGCGGACTGAGCAAACCTCTGTCACTGAGGAACCACCTTGGCAAGATGGAGCTTTGCAATGTGAGTTAGTTTGTTGTTGGCAATCCTTTAAGTTGGCCCGTTTCTTCTTTTAAAAAGCACACTTCACACCGATCAGCAGTTGCAGGCCAGTAGATGGCAGCAGCATTGTACGCATGGTGATCCAAATTCCTTCTGCATTTCCAGGCATTTGTGCCAAAGATTGTTTTGCAGCTGAACATGAAGTGCCTGAGGCACTGTGTCCCTCTTGCTTCAAAATAAAACTAAGGATCTAAAAAGTTTTTGTTTGGGTAGAGGAGGAGGAGGGAGAACAAGACAATGCCGTAATCCCCTTCCATTTTTTCTCTGTTGCTATCTGCTGATTTGTTCTCACTTTGTTCAGATGTAATCGCTGAATGGGAACTTAAAAGTAAATAAAGAATGAAGACATTCAGACCCTCATTCCCATTCCTTCGTTTAATAAAATCATGACCAAGTCCTTAGAAACATAGAAAAAAGGTGCAGGAGGAGGCCATTTGGCCCTTTGAGCCATTGTGATCATGGCTGATCGTCCCCAATCAATAACCCGTGCCTGCCTTCTCCCCATATCCCTTGACTCCACTAGCCCCTAGAGTTCTATCTAACTCTCTCTTAAATCCATCCAGTGACTTGGCATCCACTGCCCTCTGTGGCAGGGAATTCCATAAATTCACAACTCACCGGATGAAATATTTTTTTCTCACCTCAGTCTTAAATGACCACCCCTTTATTCTAAGATTGTGGCCCCTGGTTCTGGACTCGCCCAACATTGGGAACATTTTTCCTGCATCTAGCTTGTCCAGTCCTTTTATAAATTTATATGTGTCCATAAGATTCCCCCTCATCCTTCTAAACTCCAGCGAATACAAGCCTAGTCTTTTCAATCTTTCCTCATATGACAGTCCCGCCATCCAAGGGATCAATCTCGTGAACCATGGCTGCACTGCCTCAATCACAAGGATGTCTGTCCTTCCTCAAATTAGGAGACCAAAACTGTACACAATACTCCAGATGTACTCCTTATTTTTAACCACAATACCTCATCCCTGTTTTAACCAAATATTCCTCGGTCCCCAGAAAATCTAAAAACCTTTCAATCTCTTTCTTGAATATCCTCAGCAATTGAACAACAAGAGCCCTCTTTTGGTAGCGAAATCCAAATATTCTTTACAATCTGGTTGAAGTAGGTTCTTTATATCCCTGTCGTGAATGGCCAGCTCCTTATTCTCTTGTTTAGTTTAGTTTAGTTTAGAGACACAGCCTGGAAACAGGGCCTCTGGCCCACCGGGACGCGCCAACCAATGATCACATGCACACTAGTTCTATTCTATCCACTAGGGACAATTTACAGAAGCCAATTAACCTACAAGCCTGCACGTTTTTGGAATGTGGGATAAAATCTAAGCACTCGTAGAAAAACCACGCGGTCATGGGGAGAGCGTACAAATTCCGTACAGACAGCACTCGTAATCGGGATAAAACCCGGGTCTCTGGCGATGTGAGGCAGCAACTGTAGTTCTGCGTCACTGTGCTACCCAGGGTTATGACATCCCAACTAATGCATCGGGCTGTACTTTTATACCCTTTACCACTCCTTGCTTTTTTTCACTACAATCTGGCACCATTCTGATATTTTGCAGTCATCATTTATATTACTGTTGTTTTTATCATTACTGCATATATACTATTTACTCTGCAAGCTTAATCATGGGCTACTTATGGTATCATTTCTTTCACAAAGCGGTGGGTTTGAAAGTGTTGGTGCTCACATGAGTTTAGCTTGATGTGCTCGGTGAGAACTGCCTCAAACACATATGGTCTTTGAGCAATCACTTGGGGTTTAGTTTAGTTTAGTTTGTAAATACAATGTGGAAACAGGCCCTCCGGCCCACCAAATCCACGCCGACCAGCGATTCCCATACACTAGCACTATCCTACACACTAGGGCCAATTTACAATTTTTACCAGAGCCAAATTAACCTATATACCTGTACGTCTTTGGAAAGGGGGAGGAAACCGCAGCAGCTGGAGAAAGCTCACGTGGTCACGGGGAGAACGTACGGACTCCGTACGGACTGCACCCGCAGCCAGAATCGAACCTGGGTCTCTGGCGCTATAAGGCAGCAACTCTACCGTCACGCCACTAAGGTTGCATCAGGTGGTTCTTTGAGAGCCGGATTTGAAAGTAAAGATGACCCCCTAACTGAGGGCAGCAGTTCAGAACTGAGTCTCTTATGCAGCACCGCAACCCAAAGTAGAATCCAAAGGATTGGGATAGAGACACATAACATGTGAAGAGATCCTGATTCTAAGGACAGTGTAACCATTCATAGCTATCAGATTGCTAGATCATACCTTGAGTTATCTACAAGGTTTCGCCTGCTATTATTGTTGGAAAGGAGGTATTTCCCATCCCTGGTTTCCCCCCCTGCAGAGGGATGGCTCCTACTTCTTGGAACAGTTTGCACCACAACTTATAGGAGGAGACCATCAACCACGGGGGAATGTGCTAACAAAGGGCGGCGCGGTGGCATAGCGGTAGAGTTGCTGCCTTACAGCGCCAGAGACCCGGGCTCAACCCCGACAATCCCGCTTGTCTGTATGGAGTTTGTACGTTCTCCCCGTGACCTGCGTGTGCTTTTTCCGAGATATTCAATTTCCTCCCACACTCCAAAGACTTACAGGCGTGAGGGTTAATTGGCTTGGTGTAAATGTAAAATTGGCCCTGGTGTGTGTAGGGTAGTGTTAACGTGTGGGGATCGCTGGTTGGAGGGGACTCGGTGGGCCGGAGGACCTGTTATCCTGTATCCCTAAACTAAAGAAAAGTAATTATCTGACGTCATATGATCAGACATCCTGTGATCAGACCTCCAGAATGACCGCCACACCATCATTGTACATGGGGTACAATTTTGGTCGCCTAATTATAAGAAGGATGTCAACAAAACAGAGAGCGTACAAAGGAGATTTACTAGAATGTTGCCTGGGTTTCAGCAACTAAGTTACAGAGAAAGGTTGAACAAGTTAGATCTTTATTCTTTGGAGCGCAGAAGGTTAAGGGGGGACTTGATAAAGGTCTTTAAAATGATGAGAGGGATAAATTTAAATTAAATTTCTTTATTTATATAGCACATTTTTAGTCAACTTGCATTGACCCCAAAGTGCTTCACATAATTACATCCACACACACAGGCAAAGGTGGGTGAAGTGTCTTGCCCAAGGACACACACAGGCAAAGGTGGGTGAAGTGTCTTGCCCAAGGACACAACGACAGTATGCACTCCAAGCGGGATTCGAACCAGCTACCTTCCGGTTGCCAGCCGAACACTTAGCCCATTGTGCCATCTGTCGTCCGATAGACAGAGTTGACGTAGATATGCTTTTCCCATTGAGAATAGGGAAGATTCAAACAAGGGGACATGACTTGAGAATTAAGAGACAGAAGTTTAGGGGTAATACGAGGGGGAACTTCTTTACTGAGAGAGTGGTAGCTGTGTGGAATGAGCTTCCAGTGGAAGTAGTGGAGGCAGGTTCGATTTTATCATTTAAAAATAAATTGGATAGTTATATGGATGGGAAATGAATGGATGGTTATGGTACATGGGGAAAATAAGTGTTCGGCATGGACATGAAAGGCCGAGATGGCCTGTTTCTGTGCTGTAATTGTTATATGGTTATACGGTTATCATATCGAGAGATGGCAAATCTCCGAGACGTTTGCAGGCTTTCTGAGTTCGGTAGGTGGCGATTAGCCTTATCATGTGGAGCAGTACTTCTCCCAACTGGAAACCAGCACCAGTTACTACCAAGCGCTCGGATGTAGTGCCACTTGTCTGGAGATCTGATATCCTTGTCCCTCCAGCCTTGCTGTGTCTTTTCAAACTTCTCAAAGTATTATTTTCAGAAAAAAAAGTGTCTTCTTGTTCTGATCCTCCCCTTTAATTATCCTATCCATTTGCATTCTAATTACATGCAATTAGCTTTCCCACCACACGTCTTTCCTAGGCCCAACCAAGTGTGCACCTGTTGCTGTAACCAACAGCAACAGCCATTGTTTATCCTTGGCCTTATTACTGCAAAGCAGTGTAAAGAGATCACAGGAACACTGCTGAAGCCATTGATTAGGAATATAAGGAATCAGAGCAGGAATTACTCAATTAACCCATTGGGCTTTAAAACGAAAGCACAAGGAACTGGAGGTTTGGATATGGTTAGGGTGGCACGGTGGTGCAGCGGTAGAGGTGCTGCCTTACAGTGCTTGCAGCGCCAGAAACCAGGGTTCGATCATGACTACGGGTGCTGTCTGTAAGGAGTTTGCACGTTCTCCCCGTGACCGGATGAGTTTTCTCCGAGATCTTCAGTTTCCTCTCACCCTTCAAAGACGTGCAGGTTTGTAGGTTAATTGGCTTGGTGTAAGTGTAGATTGTCCCGAGTGTGTGCAGGGTAGTGTTAATGTGCGGGGATCGCTAGTCGGTGCGTACTCCGTGGGCCGAAGGGCCTGTTTCTGCATTGTATCTCTAAACTAAACTAAACCAAACTAAAGATAGTGCATGTAAATAGACCCTTCAACACACAGAGTCCACAGATTGATCACCCATTCGCATCAGTACTTTCTCATCCACTCCCTACACACTTGCAGCAATTTTACAGAGGTCGATTAACCTGCAAACCCACACGGCTTTGGGACTTGGGAGGAAACTGGAGCACCTAAAGGAAACCCACGTGGTCACAGGGAGAACGTACAAAGGTCAGGTTTGAACCCGGGTCTCTGGCGCTGTGAGGCAGTGGCTCTGCCAGCTGCACCACTGTGCTGGTCTGCTGAATGCTGGAATCATTCGTAGAACACAGTGCTAGAGAATCTCAGCCGGTAAAGGCAACATCTCTGGAGGACATGTCTGACCCGCTGAGCTACTCCAGCACTTTGTGTCTGACCCGCTGAACTTGTTCTGCCATTCACTAAGATCATGGTTGAACAAATCTTGGCCTCAATATTACTTTCCCCCTCTCTCCATTCATCACTTGGCTCATTAATAAGTTAAATACCTGTCAGGTTAATAAAGTTTAGTTTAGCGATACAGCGAAGAAACACGCCCTTCGGCCCACCGAGTCCGCGCCGACCAGCGATACCCTCACATTAACACCATCCTACACACACTAAGGACACTTTACAGTTTTACCAAGCCAATTGCCCTGTACGTCTTTGGAGTGTGGGAGGAAACCGGTGATTCCTTGGAAAACCCACACAGGTCACGAAGAGAACGTACAAACTCCGTACAAACAAGCACCCGTAGTCAGGATCGAACCCATAGTAAGGCAGCAACTCTACTGCTGCTCCACCGTGCCAGTGTTCATTTAAGTGTTGATTAAATTAACACTTTAATTTGGCAGAGAGCCATCAGCTTGGTCAAGGATACCGATTCAAATGTTTCAAATTTAGGGAAGAAGTCTTAACAATGGAAGGTGCATTGTTCAGTGGTTGGGAGCCTATGACCAGTATTGATCAAGAGGCCTGGATCTGAGCAGTGTAGCTATTGCAGAAACTCAATGGGCTGCAGGGACTTCCAAGGAAATCAAGGTTTAAGACCACAGGAAAAACAAGGAACCATTGCTCAACTGGAGGGTCCAGGTCAGAAAACACTGGGGTGATGTATTGATGGAATGGCCTGAATTGGATGGTAGATAATCGAGTTTTGGATTTCAAGACAAAAACACGTGGAACATCAGTGCTAGTGTGAATGGGAGATCAGTTGTCGGCATGGACTCGGTGGGCCGAGGGGCCTGTTTCCAAGTTTGACTGTTTCAATCAATGAAGCTGGATGGAAGAATGGTGGAATAGTCTAGTGCAGAGGTAATGAAGGTGTGTGGATGAAGGTTTCAGCAGCTGATGAGCTGAGGCTGGTGCGGGCTTAGATGATGCAATGGAAGTAAATGATTTAGCAACAAAGTCTTAAAGGATTTCCAGTGGTCCTGAACTACGTATTTAGAACTGATTTAGTCCAGTAGTCAAAGCTGCCCCCAATTTCTGCATTAGCACACATTCACTCGGGCATTGAAGAGAAAGTAATGAAGTGCCCACATAAATGTAACCTGACAAGTAGGCTTCTGGACAGGAAAGAATAATTAGGCATTTTGGTCAGAGACATCCATTAAAAGGAGAATTTTAAAGGTTAATGCCAGTCTAGACTGGAGATAATATTCATGACTGCTAGTGTTTATGGTTAACTTGATTACAGTTAATCCTGCAAATGGCGATAAATTATGCTGATTAAAAAAATTGTGAGGAGTGTATTTTAATTTCAAGTATCCCCTAGTATTAATATCACTTAGTGGAAACTCTAGGCTACTGTGTAATACTAAATTAAAAATAACCCTTATGAAATATGCAATTCACTGTTGAATATGAAGTCAGAAATGATTTTATGGACTATCGGAACGAGCTTCCTGGAATACATTGTAAAGCTGGTAATCACAAATGAAAGCTGCCCATTGAAAGCTGACATACTTACACGGGTAATGATGGCAGTGATTAATGAATCAATTTAACATGAATAGGTTGCATTTTTAAGTGCTACTGACACCAGGAGGCTCTGGCTTGCAACTTAACAATTGTTGTAAGCACATAAACAACGAGACACTGGAAGACACCAAAATTATTCAATAATGCATTTAATAGCTACCGAAGAAGCTTGTTGGCCCATTGTACCCATGTCATTTCTTTCCTGGAGTCAGTTGACATTATTGCACTGCCCTAATCACATTTTTTTTTACCTTTACCTTCCTCTTTTCCATTAAATCCTTAACTCCTTCCTGGGGAAAAGCATTCCTTTTTGAAATTGCTTTCTTCATAAAGAATATTTACCAAACCTCTTGCCTCATGTCTGTGCTCACTCTTCATGTTAGTCAACTGCAGACAATAGTGTGCAATTTCCTTATTAAGGCTTCTCGGAGTTCCTTTAAAATTTGTTTGGGGCTTCTTTGCTCCAGCGGAATTAGGACCAGTATTGCTTGGCTCTCCACGTAACTGATGTATCTCGTGCTTAGCATGGGACTGGCAAATCTTCTCAAGCCGCTCCTGGTAGAGTTAGACACAAAATGCTGGAGTAACTCAATGGGACGGGCAGCATCTCTGGATAGAAGGAATGGGTGACGTTTCGGGTCGAGACCCTTCTACAGACTGTGAGTCAGGGGAGAGGGAGACACAGAGATATAGACATGCAAGGTGTGAAAATGAGACATCAAAGGGGACGGAGTTCAAAGATCATTGTTACCCAGGGGAAGGTGACAACGAAGCATACAGAGATAAAATGTAATCAAGGGGACAGTCAGACTGGACGGAGAACTAGGATAGGGGAGGGATGGAGAGAGAGGGAAAGCAAGGGTTACTTGAAGCTAGAGAAGTCGATATTCTTAACGCTGGGGTGTAAGTTGCCCAAACAAAATATGAGGTGCTGTTCCATGGGCAACAGAGCATGAAGCAGGCCATTAGACTGAACCTGTTCACACTGATGCTCCATGTAAACCACCCCTCACCGCTATTCACCTGACCTATTCCTTCCTTGCATTAAACTTTATTTTATGTAAAAGAAAAAGGGTGGTGGAAGACAGCACTGGATAAGCCCTTGAAGGAAAATAGCATGCAGGACTATAGGAAGGATTTGGGGACCGGGACTGAGGGGGATTGCTCTACCAGGAGCTGGTCTAGCCTCAATGGGCTGAATGGCTTGTGTGGCAAAGATTCCATATTTCAATTACTCAATGTATTTGGAGAGGCAATGATGCCTATTCATCTTAAACCATCTATATGAATACTATATGAATACTTGCACTACAATTTCATCAGACTGTACTGTGGTTCCATGAGTTATGTAGTTGAAGCAATTATTGCTGTTTCTCTCAGCACTTATTCACCCAATGATAAAGTTCCAAGTCTGAAAAAGGGCCTCGACCTGAAACGTCACCCATTCCTTCTCTCCAGAGATGCTGCCCGTCACTCTTAATTTCACCAGCATTTTGGTGGAGATACAGTTTACGCACAAACAGACAGTAAAAACTAATCTTCCAGTCGTTGTTTCTTAATTAATTGGTCTTTTAATGATGTAATACAAAACAAAATCATAACTTTTCGTTCTTACTAATTATTTCATCCATGTGGCGTCTCGTGAACGTGACCGTGAACGTGAATGTGGTAAAAACTGTTGTCCTCACCATCATTCCCCTCGAGGCAAACTAAAAAACTCCCAATCTATGAGTCTGCGCTTGCCTCCTCAGATGCAGACACGCCCATCTACATATATAATCCCACCCACAAGCTAGGAAAAAGATACAGAAATACTAGCAGTAACTAACCTAAGCATAAATGGCTCCTACAGGTGACATTTCGTGTCGAGACCCTGCTTCAGACTCCGGATTTGCTCAGGAGTTCACCATCTGCAGTTCCTTGTACAACATTGACATGCAACAAACTTTTAAGCTCCAGTGTATCCTTTATGAAATAAAGACGAACCTTATTTTTTCTAGATGTAATGTCTCGGTCATTTCTGTGATCCACATCTTCACTGTGGGGACTGTTATCTTTTTCCAGAATTTAAGTATAAGTTTTTTCGCAGTCATTAAACCGTAGTCAATACAGGTATCGTTAAATTAGCGCAGCCCTCTGACATTCCTAATATTATTAGTTTTGGATCTGGCTCCAATGGAGTTTTAAGTGTTTTAGAAATAATATTGAATATTTCCGTCCAGAAGTTTTGTATTTTTATACAGGATACAAAAGTGTGAGTTAGGGTGGCTTCTTGAATGTGACATTTAACACAAAGAGAATAAACAGTTGGGAAGATCTTGTTCAATTTGGTCTTTGAGTAGTATAACCTATGCAATACTTTAAATTGTATCAGGCAATGCCTGGCATTTAAAGAACAGGAATGTATGTGTTGTAGGCTTTCATCCCATATATCTTTCGAAATGGGTAAACCCAGCTCGTCCTCCCATGCTCGCCTATAAATCTCAGAAGGTGGGGTGTCAATATTTAGAAGGCTATTATAAATGTAAGATATCAACTTGCTTGTATCGGCATGTCTATTCAAACAGTCATCTAATATATCTGGACCCATAAGAGAACAATCTTGTGTGTATGTTTTCACGTAATCTCGAAGTTGGAGATATCTAAAAAAATTATTGGCATTCAAATCATATTTCTCCTTCAGTTCTTGAAAAGAGGAGAGAATCCCCTTCTGATAGAGGTCTCCCATGAATGCCATTGTGATTGGACGACCGTGAGATGCCATTGTGACATAATCACTGGAAGCTGCTAGATAAGTCTCACTCTCACAGGCAGTTATTATTTTCAAAGTTGGCTTTTTTTAAACTTTAGATATCAATAATGTGAAATATAACATCAAATGTGAAGAAACTTGATATTAACGACCACAGGAAAAAGTTGAGTAAAATTCAGCAAATTTTTCATGTTATTGTGTACCGTTTTGGCATAGTTCCTTGATCTCATGGACAGAGACAAACAAGACGAGACTTTTAGTGTAATATAGATAAATGTTAAATTTATTAAAATCAACTTTCAGTATTTTGTACCCAGGATCACCATGTTCTAGTGATGCCCATTTGTTCTTTCTTTGTGCACATGTATTTATCCCTACAACGTCAAATTTGAGAAGGCACAAGGTTAAGGGGAGATGGGGGAAAGTTTGAAGGAGGTTCACACAGAGAGTGGTGGGAGCCAGGAACATGCTGATAGGAGAAGTCATGGAGTTATAGAACTATACAGAAGACAGACATCAAATGTCAGAGTAACTCAGCGGGACAGGCAACATATTTGGAGAGAAGGAATGGGGGGCATTCCAGGTCGAGACCCTTCTTCAGACTGCATGTAAATTGACCCATCTGCTCATCTTATCCGTGAACGCATTGGATGGCAGTGCTGGAAGGGAAGGGCTGAATGGCTTACTCCTGCACCTATTGTCTTTTGTCTATTGGCTGATTGCAATATTTTAATCCTTTTATTTAGTTCATAAGTGATAGGAGCAGAATTAGGCCATTTGACCCATCAAGTCTACTCTACCATTCAATCATGACTAATTTATCTTCCCCTCTTAACCCCATTCTCCCGCCTTCAATCCATAACCCCAGAATTCCAATATTTTGCTACATAGACTTCTCTGTCATTTCTATTAAATCTCTTTCCCTATTAGTCCTCTGTCTCCGTCTCGTCTTATGTTTCCCTCAGTCACCAAATTCTTCAGTCATCGAAACCCGAAACCCTGAATCTTCTTCTTTACATCATGTGTGCAGTTCCGACCAGCGCACTGCGGGAAGGACGTGGTAGCACTGGTGAGAATGAAGAGCAGATTCACCAGGATGCTGCCTGAGAAGGAGGACTTTGATTATGGGAGTGATTGGGTAGACTGGGTTTGTGTCCCTAGAGCGATAGAGGCCGATGGGTGAACTGGCAGAGGTATATGAGAATATATATGCAGGGAGGCATAGGGTAGGGTAGGATAGATAGTTAACAACTATTTCCCATGTCACGGGGTATAAAAAACAAGGATGACATAGGTTTACGACGAGAGGAAGGAGCTCGAAAGGGGATCTGAGGGGTATCTCTTTACTCAGTGAGAGTGGTTGATATGAAGAGTGCACTGCCAGAGGAGCTGGTAAAGTCAGATACAATCACCATGCTGAAGAGAGGGAATAATTTTATAGGGGATCTGCGGAGTAAGCTTTTTATACAGAGAGTCAAGAGGAAGGAGTTCTAAGGGGGATCTGAGGGGTATCTTTCTACACAGAGGGTGGGTGATATCAAGAATGCACGTGCTGAGGAGATGGTGTTTGGATACAATCTACACGAAGAAAGGTTGTGGCTCGAAATGTCGCCTATCCATGTATTCGAGAGATGCTGCCTGAGCCGTTGAATTAGCCCAGCACTTTGAGTGAAGCCCAAGATCTGAGCTTAAGCATCTTGACAAGCGTTTTTTTACTCAGCATCTGCAGTTCCTTGTTTTTTCATTGAGGAGGCATATCAACAGACACTTAAGACATAGAAGGATATGGTCCTAATGTGGGACAACTGAGATTAGTGTCGATGGGCAAAAGGGTCATTAGGGATGTGTTGGGGCCAAGGGCCCATTTCTGTGGTGTATAACACCATGAATATGACTTTCACTTCCCTTATCATTTCATATGCCACCATATTTGTCGGTCACACTCTTACTTTTCCCTCCTGAGTGGCTGTCTGTCAGCATCATAATTATTTATTACTGCTGCCAGTGTGGATTCAACTATAATTTTGTAGGCAAATTATAGGTGGATTTTGATAGCAAGATTCACATTACCTGGCAAAACAGGATAGCTTGGATCATCCACGCAGGCTGAAACTGTGCAAGATAGACCATCTGCAGAGCCAGTCTTTGCATGCTGTTCACTTGATGCCCATCCCATCAAAAGGAGCTGAGAACCAGCGAACAAATGTGTAAATACACAGGGCTATACTTCATAAGCAGATTTAGACTTCAGAGATACAACACGAAAACCGGCCCTTCGGCCCACTGAGTCCGCGTCGACCAGCAATCACACCGTACACTCACCTTCACACACCAGGGACAGTTTTACAACTTCCCAAAGCCAATCAAACTCCAAACCTGTACGTCTTTGGAGTATGGGAGGAAACCGGAGCACCCAGAGAAAACCCACACTCAATTCAGTTTACTTTATTGTCATGTGTACTGAGGTGAAAAGCTTTTATTGTGTGCTAACCAGTCAGTGGAAAGACAATGCATGATTACAATCAAGCCAGGTACAGACACATGATAAGGGAATAACATTTAGTGCAAGGTAAAGCCAGTAAAATCCGATCAAGGATAGTCCGAGAGTCATCAAAGAGGTAGATAGTAGTTCAGGACTGCTCTCTGGTTGTGGTAGGATGGTTCAGTTGCCTGATAACAGCTGGGAAGAAACTGTCCCTGAATCTGGAGGTGTGCATTTTCACACTTCTATACCTTTTGCCCGATGGGAGAGGGGAGAAGATGGAGGGGCCAGGGTGCGACTCGTCCTTGATTATGCTGCTGGCCTTGCCGAGACAGCGTGAGGTATAAATGGAGTCAATGAAAGGGAGGTTGGTTTGTGTGATGGTCTGGGCTGCGTCCACAATTCACTGCAGTTTAATCTCACAGTTAAAATGCTGGAGGGAGCCTTTGGCAATGACAGCAATGCTTTAGAGGAGAAGACACAGAGTTAACATCCTTTGTTTCTTGTCCTTGTTTGCAGGTCCTTGTTCCTAATGTTTTAGGGGATCTAGTGGAATAATTTTGTTTGCATTTTTTGTCCAAGCTAATGTAAACTGTGCACTGTTCCTTTAAGCACAAATGAGGAATGTCCTTAAAATGCAAACAGTGTAGGTGCTGGTGCTTTTCAAACCATGCCTTTTTATGACTCTCACTGCCTGCTTAATGGCGTGTCGCTTTCTGCCCATTTGCTCCAAGCAGAATCACAAAGGAGAACTGGCTGCTGCACTAAAAATTGCCAGTTCCATTTTAAATTCTTGACTGAGTTTGAAATTAGCAAATTATGGATGCAACCATCAATCTTCATGAGGCTTCAGCGTGGAAGCAGCCCTGTGTTCTACTCGACAGCCTGTGGAAGGAGTGAGAGTGCTGTGACCTCTCATCACAGGTAATTTCCTTGCATGATCACTTGTCTCATTTGGTTAAGTAAGGACAAACAGAATTTCCTCGCCAAGATTAGCAGATCCATCCACTAGGACAGCAACTACAATCCATTTTCAAAGCGATGTGGTAGCAAAATATACCTTGAGTATGACAATTTCTTCTTTTAATTGCGAAGTATGTAATGAGCACATCAGGCGCACCTCCAAAGGAGAATATTTAGTTCAATGGCATTGGGAAATGCTTAGGACCCTAATAATTGGCATAGTTGTGATAGCCTTCAACCCTTGTCATTCTTGCTTCCCCTCCCCCCCTCTCTCCCCCTCTCTATGATATGTTTAAACCACTGCCTCTGAGAATCATTTGCAATTCCATCAATGTAATTTGCTTCTGAGCTCTTGCCCCACCACCACCACCACAGACCTGTTCAATGATACTGTGGCGGCACAGTAGCGCAGCGGTTGAATTGCTGCCTTAAGGCCCTGTCCCACTTTCCCCAAGTTACTCACGAACTCTCCCGAGTTTTCCCCTTGATTCAAACTCAGAGAATTACGGTATTAGCCGCTCGTAGGTACTCGGGGCTATTTTGTTAAAGTCGTGGACATTTTTGAACATGTTGAAAAAACGTCCCGACTTACCTGATGCCCCGAGTTTCTATGGCTGGCATTACGAGCCGCTACGAAACGTCTACGGACTCCATCGGGCTCCTACGAGCTCGCTACCGACATTACCCGACATTCCCCGAGTTCGAATCAAGGGGAAAACTCGGGAGAGTTCATGAGTAACTCGGGAAAGTGGGACAGGGCCTTTACAGCGCCAGAGACCCGGGTTTGATCCTGACTGCAAGTGCCATCTGTACGGCGCTTGTACGTTTTCCCTGTGACGGTGTGGGTTTTCCCCGGGTGCTCCAATTTCCTCCCACACTGCAAAGACACTCCAATACCCTCTTGTGTGTTCTTCATTAACCATCAGTGATGTTATGGGGTTTTAATGCATACGTTAATTAAAGTAAAAATATTAGATTTTCACACGGAGACATAAGAAACAGCAGATGTTGGAATCTTGTATAGAACACAAACTTCTGGATGAAAGCAGGTTAGGCAGCATCTCTGGATAGCTGACATTTCGGGTTGGAATCCTTCTTCAGGCGCTCTGGAGGATAATGGATAAGCAACATTTCAGCTCAAGACTCTTCTTCAAAGGTTCAGTAGATATCACAGTGAAATCTCGCACTGTTCTCTGGGTAAGTGTTGGTTCTTTGTTATTAAAGAATTGCATATCTCTCCCATCTCCTTCACTCCTGTCAAGATACTTTCTACAGTACATCTGTAGAAGTTTGTTAGACTTTTCGGTGACATGCTAAATCTGTTGAATAATCTCTTTAAACTTCTAAGGAAGTGGAGGCACCGGCTCTGACATGTAATCTGTCAGTGGACAGCACCACTGATAAATGAGATGCTATATTTATTTGATTCATGAATATGTCTTTATCCAACTTCAGTAATGAGAATAAACAGTATTTCCAACTGACAGAAAATTTGTAAAAAGAGATTCTCGTATTAGGAAGTGGAAATAAGGAGCTCACGAATAATATACATACATCTTTGTGCCGTGTCTACTGATGAATACTTTCTACTGTGTAGGAAGGAACTACAGATGCTGGTTTAAACCGAAGATAGACACAAAAAGTTGGTGTAACTCAGCGGGCCAGACAGCGTCTCCGGAGAAAAGGAATAGGTGATGTTTTGGGTCGAAACCCAAGTCTGAAGTTTGAGTCCGAAGAAGGGTTCCGACAGGAGAGTGCAGGAGAATGGGGTTAGGAGGGAGAGATAGATCAGCCATGATTGAATGGCAGAGTAGACTTGATGGACCGAATGGCCTAATTCTGCTCCTATCACTTATGATCTTATGACCTTATGATTGCCAAATAGTCTTCATGTTGGTAAACCTGGAGTTTCTAGTGCCTGATTAAATTGGGGAAAGGTGACACTTGGCCCATTGTAGAACAAACGTGCTGACAGATTAATCGGCCACTGTAAGTTAATGTATATACATGGCAGAATAATTACAGAGGAGTTGATGGGTGTGTGAGAAAGAATACGTTGCCAGGGTACAATGAAATGAACTGTGCAATGGAATTGAATGGATTTTGTTGCAGTCAGCATGGAAGACAAGCCAAAAGTCTGAAATTCCAAAAAAACTGAAAAATATTTATATAGTGGCTTAGAGAATGTTGTTCTCTTCTGGAACTTGTTATTTGAAAGAGCCGAGGAATTAATGTAATTGTTGTTTGCGAAAGATAACATGATAAATAGTTTAGCTTACTTGAGAGTGCTGAAACAGGCTTTTTGGCCCACTGAGTCCTCGTCAACTGGCGATCCCCGTACACCAGCACTATTCAACACACGAGGGATGATTTACAATTTTTACTGAAGCAAAATATTTACAATTTTCACTGAAGCAAAATAACCTCCACATCTGGACGTCAATGGAATGTGGGAGGAAACCGGAGCACCCGGAGAAAACTCATGCGGTCACGGGAAGAATGTACAAACTCCTTTGAAAATAATAATTGCTGGGCTATGAGGATTGAGTCGGTAATGGGACTAAATGATTAGCACCTTCATGGATGGAAGCTGCTAGCTTCCATTGTGGTGCGCCCGCCGGGGACTCCAACACCAAGACCCGGAGTGTGGCCTTGCATCGCCCGGCCCGGCTTTAATGGCCGTGGGACTTATTTACCATTATTTACCGGGGGCTTTGACTTTGACATCGGGAGGAGAATGGGGAGTGCAGGGGAGAGATAAGACTTTGCCTTCCATCACATTGAGGAGGAGATTCGCTGTGATGGATGTTTGTGTAAATTGTGTTGTGTCTTGGTTCTTCTACTTGTGTGTATGACTGCAGAAACAACATTTCGTTTGAACCTCAATGAGGTTCAAATGACAACAAATAAATTGTGTCATTGTATCATTGTAATATGGTACAAATGATTAGTTACTGATGTGAACAGCTGGCTTATATGCAGCCATCACATGAAGGAGAGAACAGTTTTAGGGCGGACATTTTTCATTTATTCTAGATTGTATGCAGAAAATGTGCAATGTAATAACTTATGTACACTGACCTTAGCTTCTGAAATTCAGTTCGATGGAATGAAACTTCAGAGGGAGAGTTCAATGCGCAAACATTTATCCTACTTTAAAGAGGATACGGTTTAATTCCTTTAATTCCAAGTCAATGTCTGCTTGTAGACCTTTTCCCGAGGACCAGCAGTTACTGTTTGCAACAAGAATGTGATTTCACAGTCGATTCTCTGCTGAGGAATATTGCTGACCGCATTGTTCTGAAGTCAACAGAAAGATGATGAACAACTACCAGAGTTACTTATTTGCAGCCTGGAATCAGGGTTTTTGTACAAGCCCAGCAGGCAGTGAACTAATTCATGTCAGAAATCAGAACAGAGCAAAGAAAAGACAGAGCCAATATTTCCATGGCACTTTTGCAAACTTGATATTTGCAAAGGACTTTACAAACTTGAGAATTACAATAGACAATAGGTGCAGGAGTAGGCCATTCAGCCCTTTGAGCCAGCACCGCCAATCACTGTGATCATGGCTGATCGTCCACAATCAGTACCCTGTTCCTGCCTTCTCCTCATATCCCTTGACTCCACTATCTTTAAGAGCCCTAGCTAATTCTCTCTTGAAAGCATCCAGAGAATCGCCCTCCACTGCCTTCTGAGGCAGAGAATGCCACAGATTCACAATTCTCTGGGTGAAAAGGTTTTGCCTCATCTCCGTTCTAAATGGCGTAATTACCTTTAAAGTACCATCACCGTTGTTCTACAGCAACCATTTTGTACAGAGTAAGGTGTGAAAATGCCAGATCAAAGCGGGCGAAGCAAGATTAAGGAACTGCAGATGCTGGTTTACAAGAAATGACACACAGTGTTGCAGTAATTCAAAGGGGCAGGCAGCATCTCTGCAGAACATGGATAAGTGATGTTTTGGGTCAGGACCCTTCTCCTCCCATGCCCCCCTCAACACCATACCCCCACAATCAGTCTGAAGAAGTTATCTCAACCCAAAATGTCAACTATAATAAGGCACAACAAACAATAAGGCACAACGCCTAAAACTATTGGTCAGATAGAAAATGGACTAAGTAAACAGGTAAACATAGTTACAAAAGGTAATTTTATTGGCTGAGAGAGAAACTTACAGCAGTTAGACCAGGACCATTGATTTATATTTACAATTTGGATTGGTTCAGGGGACAATTTGCAAATCCACAGATGACACAAAACTGTGGGGAGAGGAGAAGTAAACTTAAAGGAAATAAAGACAGGATGGTGGACTGGATGGATAGGTAGCAGATAAAATCCAAAGATGTACAGGTTTAATTGCCTTGGTCATAAAAGTAAAATTGTCCCTCGTGTGTGTAGGGTAGTGTTAGTGTGTGGGGATCACTGGTCGGTGCAGACTCAGTGTTCTGAAGGGCCTGTTACCGCGCTCTATCTCTAAACTAAACTAAAGAGAGAAATGCAAAATATTACATGTTGGTAGAAAGCAGGAAAAGATGCAATGCAAGCATTTATATGCAATGCACATAAATATCGAGTGTTCACCAGAAAGATAAAGAAGAGAGATCCAGGAATGTACTGGATGTACAATTGAGAAAGTGATTTAGAAAGGATACAGGATCCTGGATTTATAAGTAGAAGCACAGAGTTCAACAGTTAAGAAGTCATGACAAACCTTTATAATGATAACAATACAACTGGAGTATTGTGTCTACATCTGGACACGCCACGTTTGGAACATATGAAGGCTTTGGCGAGAGTGCAGATGAAATTTCCCAAAATGATTCCAAAGATGGGAGACTTTAGTTATGTGATAAAATTGAGAAGCCAATGTGGTTCTCCTTTGAAAAGAGGAGGTCAGGAATGGATCTCCACAGAGCCATTTCAATTATGATAGATGTGGAAAGAGAGATAAAGAGTAGTTATTTACACCACTAGAGGAGACAAGAAACTGGAAGCATTCGATAAAATCATGAGAGAAATAGGTTGGGTAGACACTCTGAGTCTCTTGCCCAAAATAGGGGAATTAAGAAACATAGGACATGGGTTTAAGGGAGGGGTGTAAATTTAATAGGAACCTGAGGGGAACGTTTTCACACAAAGGGTGATGGGTGTAGGTAGTTGAAGCATTATCAAAACATATAGTACCATTTAGACATGTACATGGATAGGACAGATTTGGAGGAAGCCCTGAATTATTCAGCAGGTACTTAGTCTGAAATTGGCCAAAGCAAATTCAGTTACAGCATTCAAAAGAGAGTTGGATACATTTCTGAGAGGATAGAACTTGTAGTCCTGTGGAGAAAGGCTGAGGTTGTGGATCCATCTGAATTGGTCTTAAATACAGCTAGTGCAGATTTAATGCTCTAAATGTCCTCTTTTCGTGCCGTATCAAATCTGTGATTCTGCAATGTATTTATGTATTAATTGATTCCCAGCCTATACTTTCTTGCAATGAATTCTATTCCAAAAACATGACGGCATTCTTACTGTGCGTCCCCATTCCTGCTAAATACCCATTCACATTCAACTTACTTCCTGACATCTTCAATAACTCTGACATTCTCACTATTTTACTTTTCATCTTCAACTATTAGTGATGGAATTCTGGCCTTGCAGCCAATAATTCTTTCCAAATTGCCTATCATTAGTCCAGCAGCCTTTCGGCCACAAGTCATCTTGCTTTCTTGGAATGCAATTCTAACTGGTTGGCACATTAGGACATTCAGACAGGTACATGGATAGGAAAGATTCAGGACTAAACGTGGGCAGGTGGGATGAGTGTAGATGGGGCATTTTGGTTGGGATGGGCAAGTTGGGCTGAAGGGCCTGTCCTTGCTGCGTGACTCTATGACTATATCCCTGGAGAAACAATACTAGTTTGTGTAGGAAGGAACTGCAGATGCTGGTTTACAGATAGACACAAAATGCCGGAGTAACTCAGCGGGTCAGACAGCATCTCTGGAGAAAAGGAATAGGTGCCGTTTCTCCTGCAATACTAGTTTTGCAGATTTAATGGCAGTGCGGTTGGGAAAACTGCAACAGTACTAAACGGGTGTGTTTATGCTCGACATAAGCAAAATGTTAAAAATCCCTGAGCAAAGTGGCGAGATGTGGAATGGAATTGTAGCTGAAGTATCTAAGTCTTTGGGGACGTCATGCTTCAGTACCTTGCCACCCAAGCATATGGAGATACTAACGACAGAGAGGCTACCCATCAGAGAATGCAATTCTGTGCAGACATTTCCTCCGAAATGGATTATTTCAGCCTCGTTGGACACAGATTCTGGAGTTTTCCAGTGATTCATCTTGCTATTAATGATGTCAGAGGATTTTAGGCTGCTGAATTAAATAATGATAAATAGGACTTCTGAATGATCTAGGCCACAGCGCTGCTGTTTATTTATATGTGAGGCTCTGTCAAGGCTGATAAATCGGAAGCCCAAAATAGTTTATAAAGCCCAGAATTGATGTCGCGGTTGGAGAGGGAGCGTATTAATGTTGCAAAATAGGCTTGTATCTGAGGTTTGATAAAAGTAGAGGAAAGCCTTTTTATATAAATTGTCCGTCCATGTATGAACAGGTAATAGGGAAGGGAGGAAACTGAACATAAAATCTGTGCCACTGCAGTTTTTAAGCAGGAGAAGGTTGCAAAGCTCTACAGGGCACTAATGAAGTCTGGATGAAAAGAATAGAAGTGGGAAAATGCTGATAAAGATTAAATGGTTGAAATTTAAATTTTAAGGGTCGAGGAAGTAAATATAGAAAGATATGCAACCAGGAAATGCAAGGGTAAGGCTTAGACACTTTTCTCTGTGGTGCTGCTTAAGAATTTTGTAAAGGCATGAAAAATATTTATAAAAAAGACTAAATATGTTTTCTATCAAATATCTCCAGTATTTCCCAAGCAGTCCAGTTCTTTTTAATTCAAAGAGCTTGCAAGTTTTACAAATATCTATTTTTGTATGCTTTCTGCAATAATGAATTTATTTTTAGCCAGTGAATGTTTTGGGTTAAAAAAGAATAAATATTGTTTGGATAATAACCCCATTTTGCTGCAACTTATATTGCAACATGAATATTAAAAATTCTAAAAACTGCTTCATTATGTAATCTTTCAAAGAATTTATTTTCAAATAACAACTATACAATTGCAAAATTCATGGTTTTATGATCAAGGTATTTTTGTGACAATTTTTTGAAAACCTTTGTCATATGAGCTATGTATTTCATTAAAGCTAACTAATTTCCTGCTTATTTTTATTCTAATGATTTCCTCCATGAATGCAACAATATTAAAAGACCTAGACAGAACATAATTATTTCTCTATGGTAGATACAAAAAGCTGGCGTAACTCCAGGTCAGACAGCATCTCTGGAGAAAAGGAATAGATGACGTTTCGCGTCAAGTCCCTTCTTCGGACTTATAGGTGACGTTTTAGCTCGAGACCCTTCTTTCCTTATGGTGTTCTCTTCCACATAACAACTCTGCAGAAACGGGATAATTCAAAACAAACGGCATGTTGCTTTGTGTTTTCGAGTGCTGGTTCTATCTAATCTGAAAGCCACTGATAAGTCTATTAAAATCCTGGACGAGCAATGGTTTGGTTTAGTTTAGTTTACTGTCACGTGCACCAAGTTACAGTGAAAAGCCTTTTGTTGTGTGCTATCCACTCAGCAGAAGACTATACATGATTACAATTGAGCCATCCACAGTATACAGATACAGGATGAAGAGAATAACGTCTAGTGCAAGATAAAGCCCAGTAAAGTCTGATTAAAAATAGTCTGAGGTTCTCCAATAAGATAAATGGTAGCTCTGGGCCAGTCTCTAGTTGTTGATAGGATGGTTCAGTTGCCTGATAACAGCCGGGAAGAAACTGTCCATGAATTTGGAGGTATGTGTTTTCAAACTTGACTGATAGGAGAAGGGAGAAGAGAGTGATTGGGGTGAGACTCGTCCTTGATTATGCTGGTGGCCTTGCTGAGGTAGCGTGAAATGTAGATGCAATTGCTATGCCAGATCATTTGCACCAATTGGATCACTAGACAATTGCAAAATTAATTATAAGTTAAGGTAATCCTACACATGAGCATTGAGTATAGAAGTTGGGAGGTCATGTTGAAATTGTATAAGACGATGGTGTATTTGGAGTACTGTGTTCAGTTCCGGCACCATGTTATAGGAAAGATGTTGTCAAGCTGGAAAGGGTGCAAAGAAGATTGATGAGGATGTTGCCAGGACTAGAAGGTCTGAGCTATAGGGAGAGTTTGAGTAGGCAGGGACTCTATTCCTTGGAGCGCAGGAGGATGAAAGTTGATCCTATAGAGCTATGAGAGGAATAGTTCGGGTAGATGCACCGAATCTCTTGCCCAGAGTAGGTGAATCAAGGACCGGAGGCTTAAGGTGAAGGGCAACCAATTTAATAGGAATCTGAGGGGTAACTTTTTCACACAAAGGGTGGTGGGTGTATGGAAGAAGCTGCCAGAGGAGGTAGTTGAGGCAGGGACTATCCCAACGTTTAAGAAACAGTTAGACGGATGCACGGATTGGTCAGGTTTGGAGGGATATGGACCAAACGCTGGCAGGTGGGATTAGTGCAGTTGGGACATGTTGGCCGGTGTGGACAAGTTGTGTCAAAGGGCTTGTTTCCATGCTGTATCACTCCACGACACTATGCCTCTATGATAGGAGACATTTCCATGAAGTAATATCGACTAATGTGAAAATTCAGATTTATGTGCTGAGCAAACCATCTCTGAGGAATATTGCCAAACATGGTCTGGGAATATTCTGATGCACTTTCCAACTATTTGCAAATCCTGATGGATTCAAGTAAACATCCAGGTATTGTTTACGTTGACACCTTGAAACTCATCAGGACCCTGTTTCTCTCAATAACTTGAAATTCACCAGGGCCAATCTATAGTTTTTAGACACAAAATGCTGGAGTAACTCAGCGGGACAGGCAGCATCTCTGGAGAGGAGGAATGGGTGACGTTTCGGGTCGAGACCCTTCTTCAATCTGAAAAAAGATCTTAACCCGAAATGCCACCCATTCTTTCTCTCCAGAGATGCTGCCTGTCCAGTTGAGTTACTCCAGCATTTTGTGTCAATCTTCGATTTAAACCAGCATCTGCAGTTCTTTCCTACACACTCTGTATAGTTTAGTTTAGTTTAAAGAAACAGCAGATCCTTCGGCCCATCGAGTCCACGCTGACTATTGATCACCCGTTCACACTTGTTTCTCACTTACTCATTCCCCCTATGCATTAGAGGCAATTTGACAGAAGTCAGTTAACCTACAAACTGCACCTATGTGGTATGTGGGAGGAAATCAGAAGACCCTGAACAAACCCACATGGAGAACGTGCAAACTTCACACAGCACCGGAGGTGAAGATCGAACCCGGGTCTCTGGCACTGTGCCAAAGCAGTGCCAGTAGCTGAGCCACTGTGCCACTACATAGGTCGTAGTTTTAACTGCAACCCTGTAAAGGATGAGACAAATTTTGACGTGCAGAATCTGCTGATTTTAACCCAGTATTTGCTTCGGTATCCAGGAAATATTTGCAAGTGAAACAAAAGCATAGGATTCATTGAAAATGCTTTAAAAATGACAGTCTCACATTCTGCCCATCATGGCACATTGAGTTTTGTCCAGAAAACGATGACACATATTCTCAAAATTCACACCATTTATCCAAAATTGTAGAGTAGCCATCTCACTCTCGATGTTTTTCTGGAGAAAAGCATTTCATGCTCCGATCTCTGCAGAAAGAAACAATGGGGGAAAAAAATAAAAATAATGACCATGAGCATTGAAATTGAAGTATAAAGGGCCAATTTGCCCATTTTCCGGGTGCTCTGGTCCTCCCCCCCCACACACCAAAGACATACAGGTTTGTACATTCATTGGCTTAAAATTGTAAGTTGTCCCTGGTGTGTGTGGGATAGTGCTAGTGTGTGGGGATCGCTGGTCAGCGTGGACTCAGTGGGCCGAAGGCCCTGTTTCCGGGCTGCATCTCAAAACTAAACTAAAAAAGACATTCATTCCAAATGCAAATAGTTCCTTTAAATAACACTTTGTTCTCTTTCGCGTGTTTTAACGATATACTTACTTTCTTAAAAAGTGCTTCACAAGGTGAACTCCCTTTCATCAATTTCAATCTCACATATCCAGACTCAGTCAGATTAATAGTATTATTACTGGAATATGTTGAGCTTAACTCATTGCAATTGTGATTTAAGGATAATTGCGAATGAGGTGAACAGTTTCTACATCGTAGACCCGTTCCCTTTCATTACATTTGAGTAACCATAGAATTTCTTGGACAACTTATCGGGATTCAATTATAGTTTTTAATACCATTTTTTTATTCTCTCTGTCAAATGTAGAAGTAATGAATGAGTCTCCAACCCCTTTTTTGAATTACCTCACAGATTGTTTTTTGGAAGATGTAAATGATATAGCCATTTTTGAGTCTCCTTATAATTGAAATGTTCCTTATTTGAAAAGAAGTAAAGTTCCCAATGAAATTGTAATATGCTGCCAAGTAACGGAAAATATCTTCTTGTTCTGTGGTCATGATGATTATTACATTAACCCATTGCACAGTGAGCCAGTGCAACTTAAAAGGGCTCTGGCACTATTGGTGTCCTGGTCTAATGTAGCTCCAGCAAAGGCTTTCACCATTGTCAATGATGATTACGGGAACAAGATGTTCCTCAGGGAATGTTGCCGACTTGCCCATTGCAGACTGCAGGAGTACGTGCAGAGGGACGAATTGAAGCTATGTGCAGCCAACGCCAAGCCTCTGTGGGGGAGGACCACAATCTTAGGTCATAAGTGATAGGAGCAAAATTAGGCCATACGGCCCATCCAGTCTACTCCCCCATTAAATCATGGCTGATCTATCTCTCCCTCCTAATCCCATTCTTCTGCCTTCTCCCCACAACCCCTGACACCTGTACTAATCAAGAATCAATCTATCTCTGCCTTAAACATATTTATTGACGACCTCCACAGCCTTCTTTTGGCAAATAATTCCACAGATTCACCACCTTCTGACAAAATAAATTCCTCCTCATCTCCTTCCTAAAGGAACATCCTTTACCTCTGAGGCTATGCCCTCTAGTCCTAGACTCACCCACTAGTGGAAACATCCTCTCCACATCCACTCTATCCAAGAATCCTTCCGTGGAATATGTTGATCTTTACTCATTGGAATTGTGATTCAAAGATAATTGAGAATGAGATGAACAGTTTCTACTTTGTAGACCTGTTCCCTTTCATTACTATTGAGTAATCATAGAATTTCCTGGACAACTTATTGTGATTCAATTCCGTTTTGGTTCAAGACCCTTCTTCAGACTGAGAGTCAGGGGAAAGGGAAAAGAGAGATATAGACGGTGATTTAGAGAGAACAAATGAATGAAAGATATGCAAAAAATTAATGATGATAAAGGAAACAGGCCATTGTTAGCGGTGGGCTAGATGAAAACGAGTTACAATGAGACTCGATAAGATGACTTTGAAGCTTGCACGACCGGGGTGGGGGAGGGATGGAGAGGGAGGTGGATGCAAAGTTACATGAAGTCTTCTACCTTTAAGAGAGTGGGGAAAAGAAGGAATGACAAAGGTAAGACAAAGTCTTTGAATATGTATGACTGCTTTTCTGAGGTAGCATATTGCAAGGGGGAATATTGGTGTATAGAGGCACAGGGACCTTAGTGACTACATACACACATCCACAAAGCAGCTCTTAGAAATTCGGTGGCAGTTTAGATCCTCATATCTAGTACTGATGTGAGAGAGAATGTGCTGTTCGTTCCCAATTTTTCAAGGAGTGGTCTTTATAATTGTAATGCTATTGAGTTTAGTTTATTGTCATGTGTACCTGGGAACAGTGAAACGCTTTTATTTTGTGCTAACCAGTCTGTGGATAGACAATACATGATTACAGTCGAGCCATCCACAGTGGACAGAATAATGTGAATAATTTTTAGTGCTCTGGTCTAGCTGCACATTCTGACGTACGTCAACGGTCCATGACTAGTGGAAGAATAATATTATAAATGAATTAACAATATTTTGGGTGGGAGCCTATAATTTGATTGGATAGAAGTCTGCGGTGAAGTCTCTGAAAGTATCTTGACCTGTTATCAGCCAGAAAGGACATCGTGATGAGGGGAGAATATAAAGGCAAGGAAACTTGTAAGTGAGAGAAGGGCTAAGCCCATTCAACTGCACACATGTGTGCAGTGATTGTGCAAAGTAATTAATCTTTTTTGACGCTCCAAGTCATCACACTCGGAGTACAGTGTTCCAGCATGTCTCAGCATTTCTTACTTGAGAGTTGGAAAGATGCGTTAACCACACAGGCTATCGGTCAGAAACTTTGGCAGTTAGTCAGAAAGAAATGTGAGGCCACCTTTTCAGGGGACATTCCGCTCAGTTCATTTCTAACGGTGTCCTACTTTCAGCTGTCCCTTGATTTTGGCACTGTCTTCTGAAAGGAATGCCTTTGCAACAAATATGATTTTAATTTATTACTACAGACTTGGAGATCTAACCATGCACATGTGATAAGAATATGGCTTTCATCCCCACTGATGGTTCAGACTTGACATATGAGGAGCGCGGGCTTCAATCATATAACCATATAACCATATAACATATAACAATTACAGCACGGAAACAGGCCATCTCGACCCTTCTAGTCCGTGCCGAACACGTATTCTCCCCTAGTCCCATATACATGCGCTCAGACCATTAAGAGGGAGTTAGATGTGGCCCTTGTGGCTAAGGGGATCAGAGGGTATGGAGAGAAGGCAGGTACGGGATACTGAGTTGGATGATCAGCCATGATCATATTGAATGGCGGTGCAGGCTCGAAGGGCCGAATGGCCTACTCCTGCACCTAATTTCTATGTTTCTATGTTTCTATAACCCTCCATTCCTTTCCCGTTCATATAACTATCCAATTTATTTTTAAATGATAAAAACAAACCTGCCTCCACCATCTTCACTGGAAGCTCATTCCACACAGCCACCACTCTCTGAGTAAAGAAGTTCCCCCTCATGTTACCCCTAAACTTCAGTCCCTTAATTCTCAAGTCATGTCCCCTTGTTTGAATCTTCCCTACTCTCAGTGGGAAAAGTTTATCCACGTCAACTCTGTCTATCCCTCTCATGATTTTAAAGACCTCTATCAAGTCCCCCCTTAACCTTCTGCGCTCCAAAGAATAAAGCCCTAACTTGTTCAACCTTTCTCTGTAACTTAGTTGCTGAAACCCAGGCAACATTCTAGTAAATCTCCTCTGTACTCTCTCTATTTTGTTGACATCCTTCCTATAATTAGGCGACCAAAATTGTACACCATACTCCAGAATTGGCCTCACCAATGCCTTGTACAATTTTAACATTACATCCCAACTTCTATACTCAATGCTCTGATTTATAAAGGCCAGCACACCAAAAGCTTTCTTTACCACCCTATCTACATGAGATTCTACTTTCAGGGAACTGTGCACAGTTATTCTCAGATCCCTCTGTTCACCTGCATTCTTCAATTCCCTACCATTTACCATGTACGTCCTATTTTGATTTGTCCTGCCAAGATGTAGCACCTCACACTTATCAGCATTAAACTCCACCTGCCATCTTTCAGCCCACTCTTCCAACTGGCATAAATCTCTCTGTAGACTTTGAAAATCTACTTCATTATCCACAACCCCACCTATCTTAGTGTCATCTGCATACTTACTAATCCAATTTACCACACCATCATCCAGATCATTGATGTACATGACAAACAACAGTGGATCCAACACAGATCCCTGTGGCACCCCACTAGTCACTGGCCTCCAACCTGACAAACAACCATCCACCTGGCATCTCCCATTCAGCCACTGTTGAATCCATCTTGCTACTCCACCATTAATACCCAACAATTGAACCTTCTTAACCAACCTTCCATGAGGAACCTTGTCAAAGGCCTTACTGAAGTCCATATATACAACATCCACTGCTTTACCCTCATCAATTTCCTGAGTAACCTCTTCAAAAAATTCGAGAAGATTAGTCAAACATGACCTTCCAGGCACAAATCCATGTTGACTGTTCCTAATCAGACCCTGTTTATCCAGATGCTTATATATATTATCTCTAAGTATCCTTTCCATTAATTTACCCACCACTGACGTCAAACTAACAGGTCTATAATTGCTAGGTTTACTCTTAGACCCCTTTTTAAACAATGGAACAACATGCGCAGTACGCCAATCCTCTGGTACTATTCCCGTTTATAATGACATTTGAAATATTTCTGTCATAGCCCCTGCTATTTCTACACTAACTTCCCTCAATGTCCTAGGGAATATCCTGTCCAGACCTGGAGACTTATCCACTTTTATATTTTTCAAAAGTGTCAGTACTTCCTCTTCTTTGAATCTCATAGTTTCCATAGCTACTCTACTTGTTTCCCTTACCTCACATAATTCAATATCCTTCTCCTTGGTGAATAACGAAGAAAATAAATTGTTCAATATCTCCCCCATCTCTTTTGGCTCTGCAGATAGCTGTCCACTCTGACTCTCTAATGGACCAATTTTATCCCTCGTTATCCTTTTGCTATTAATATAGCTGTAGAAACCCTTTGGATTTACTTTCACCTTACTTGCCAAAGCAACCTCATATCTTCTTTTAGCTTTTCTAATTTCTTTTTTAAGATTATCTTTACATTCTTTATACTCCTCAGGCACCTCATTTACTCCATGCTGCCTATAATTATTGTAGATCTCTCTCTTTTTCCGAACCAAGTATCCAATTTCCCTTGAAAACCATGGCTCTTTCCAATTTTTACTATTTCCTTTCAACCGAACAGGGACATAAAGATTCTGTACTCTTAAAATGTCACCTTGAAATGTACTCCATTTCTCTTCCACATCTTTCCCATAAAACAAACTGTCCCAATTTACTCCTTTTAAATCCTTTCTCATCTCCTCAAAGTTAGCCTTTCTCCAATCAAAAATCTCAACCCTAGGTCCAGTTCTGACCCTCTCCATAATTATATTGAAACTAATGGTATTGTGATCACTGGTCCCGAACTGTTCCCCAACGCATACCTCTGCCACCTGACCCGTCTCATTTCCTAACAGGAGGTCCAGTACCGCCCCTTCTCTAGTAGGTACTTCTATGTATTGCTGCAAAAAACTATCCTGCACACATTTTACAAACTCCAAACCATCCAGCCCATTTACAGAATGTGTTTCCCAGTCTATGTGTGGAAAATTGAAATCTCCTACAATCACTACCTTGTGCTTACTAATAATATCTGCAATCTCCTTACATATTTGCTCTTCCAATTCTCGCTCCCCATTTGGCGGTCTATAATACACCCCTATAAGTGTTGCTACCCCTTTCCCATTTCTCAGTTCCACCCAAATAGCCTCCCTAGACGAGCCCTCTAATCTATCCTGCCAATGCACTGCTGTAATATCTTCCCTGATAAGCAATGCAACACCTCCACCTCTTGCCCCTCCAATTCTATCACACCTGAAGCAACAAAATCCTGGAATATTTAGTTTCCAATCACAGCCCTCCTGCAACCATGTTTCACTGATCGCCACAACATCATACTTCCAGGTGTCAATCCAGGCTCTAAGTTCATCCACCTTTCTTACAATGCTCCTAGCATTAAAATATACACATTTAAGAAACGCACCCTCTCTTATTCTCTGTTTATTGTCTTTTTCTTCTCTCTCCCCTACATTTTGAGTCAGAGTGCTACCATTCTCTGCCTCCTGCCTCACACACTGAGTGCTAGCTTTCCCAATTTGAGTCCCTCCCCACAACCATACTAGTTTAAAGTCTCCCCAGTAGCCTTTGCAAATCTCCCCGCCAGGATATTGGTCCCCCTCGAGTTCAAGTGCAACCGGTCCTTTCTGTACAGGTCGCACCTTCCCCAAAAGAGGTCCCAATGATCCAGAAACTTGAATCCATACCCACTGCACCAGTCCCTCATCCACTCATTTATCCTCCACCTCGCTCCATTCCTACTCTCACTGTCGCGTGGCACAGGCAGTAATCCTGAGATTGTTACCTTTGCAGTCCTTCTCCTTAACTCTCTACCTAACTCCCTAAATTCTTCTTTCAGGACCTCTTCTCTTTTTTTTACCTATGTCGTTGGTACCTATATGTACCACAACCTCAGGCTCCTCTCCCTCCCATTTCAGGATTTCTTGGACACGTTCAGACACATCCCTGAACCTGGCACCAGGGAGACAAACTACCATCCGGGTCTCCTGTCTGCGTCCACAGAATCGCCTATCCGACCCCCTGACTATAGAGTCCCCTATTACAATTGCACTCCTCTTCTTTTCCTTACCCTTCTGAGCAACAGGACCGGTCTTTGTGCCAGAGGCCCGGCCGCTGTCGCTGCCCCCAGGTAGGCTGTCTCCCCCACCCTTACTCAAACATGAGTACTTATTTTCAAGGTTTACAGGCACCGGGGTACTCAATCAAATGGATGTTATCAATAAATTATTAGATGAAAGCAATGAAACATTTTGTTAGAGGCGGTAATATCACAACACACCACACAACTCTGTGAGTTTAGCTGCTGGTATTTGTAGGAAGACATTTCCATCAAACATGTGAACAATTATAGACACAAAATGCTGGAGTAACTCAGCGGGACAGGCGGCATCTCTGGAGAGAAGGAATGGGTGATGTTTTATCTGGGTGTAAACCAGCATCTGCAGTTCCTTCATACACATAGAAACAATTATGACTGCCTTATGATCTGAGGCACATTGATCATTTTACTATTGTATGAGACAGTTCAAGTCCATATGGCAGTCTGGAAACATCAAGTTGATCTGAGTGCATCGGTGAGCGTTAGAACCGAGGTGAATTGATGGGAATGTGGGGCGAGTAATAAATGAGATTAATGTGAGGTTAGTGTAAATAGTTAGTTATAGTACGAGTAACAACCTACCGACTTTCAAGATTTACAGTGCTGGAGGAACTCAACGGGTCAGTCAGCATCTGTGGAGGGAATGGACAGGCGATGTTTCAGGTCGGGACCCTTGTTCAGGCTCGAGGGACCTGATCTGAAATGTTGTCTTGCATTCCCTCCATAGTTTGCTGCCTGATAGAAACATAGAAACATAGAAAATAGGTGCAGGAGTAAGCCATTCGGCCCTTCGAGCCAGCACCGCCATTCAATTTGAACATGGCTGATCATCCAAAATCAGTACCCCGTTCCTGGCTTTCTCCCCGTAACCCTTGATTCCGTTAGCCCGAAGAGCTATATCTAACTCTCTCTTGAATACATCCAGTGAATTGGCCCCCACTGCCTTCTGTGGCAGAGAATTCCACAGATTCACAACTCTCTGGGTGATTCGCAGATTCACAGATCTCTGATCCTCTGAGTTCTTCCAGCACTCTGTGTTTTACTTGATAGTTGGCCCAGACTCTCGGGCCAAAGAGCCTGTTTCTATGCAATATGACTCCATGACAGGCAGTATGCAACACTTTTACTCAGAACAACAGATTATCAGATGTGCCTTTATTGTTACAAATAACTCGAATGTTTGATAACCAAGCTTATAAAACAATTGTCCTTGCAGGTATCACTAGCAGTTCCCCAAATCAGAATAATGGCTGTGTTTTTTTTGACACCGAGGTAGTCTGGTCTGTATATAATATCAGGATCAGTCACTACTGCCTTGCGTTAAAGGTGATAGCTGACAGTTCATCCCTGAGCTGCTATTGAAGTCAAACTTTCTCACTGTTATCATCTGCATGCAGGCAGTCAGACTTCATTTTACATCAGGTAACTAAGAATAAATAAACGTCAGAGGCTTTCAATTCCAATCACATTGTACATCTCGTGCTTAAAGCAGCGGGCTAGCTGAAATGATTACACAGGGATCTAAAATGCCACCGCTTCCTGTACTTTTGACAGTATTTTATCATTGAAATTAGATTTCCTTTTTAAAATAATATTTTCAATGTATTAAATTTACATATATGTTCAGTTCTCATGTCTGAGTCAAATATCCAGCAAAAATCTGTTTTAGCCTCAGTCACTAAGTCGCTGAGCATCAAATTCTAAAAGGACACAGCAGGAAAGGTTTTGGTATTTGAATAATAATGAGAATTCAAGATGCATTTTTTCCCCCTTCTTTTATTAATGTGGCAGGATTTTTGTTGTTTTCCAGGTCCTGTGACCTTTCTCTTCCTGGCTGAGTATTTCTTGTGTTTTCTGCGTCCGTCCCATTTGTTACACGACTACACTTCACTGAGAAAGATAATTGCAGTTAAAATTAAAGCCTTTAGACTGTGTCCTGCTGCCTCTTGACGGTGCGGCTCAGGAGAGAGGCCAATTCTCTCACGTTCACCTCGTGTTTGGAAGCTTCATGTGAATCTAACGCAAAGTCGATATTCTCGTGCTGAGAGGAGGTAGTGTAAGGCTAATAATCCATCAGGGACCTTTCACGTGTGACAACGCTGCTTTGCTCTGTTGGCTCAGAAATTGTGTGGTGACATGGAAATCGGAGTCTTCTGCGCAACCAGGTAAGCAGGTTGCCTTTATACCTTAGCCCTTGGAGGGAAAACAACAAACTCCTGTACTGAAATAACATGGGGAGGTTGCTCAGAGAAATTGTACCCACGAAAAGCAGGAAAAGTGCTGTCTGACTATTTTCATTGAGTTATAGAGTCAAACAGCACAGGAAACAGGCCCTTCATCCCGGCTTACAAATGCCAACCGAGGTGCCCCGTCTACACTATCCCCACCTGGCCTGCATTTGAGAACGTACCTGCAGTATTGTGTGCAATTTCGGTCTCCTAATTTGAGGAAGGACATAATTGCTATTGAGGGAGTGCAGCGTAGGTTCACCCAGGATGGCGGGAATAACATATGATGAAGGAATGGGTCCTGGGCATGTATTCACTGGAATTTAGAAGAATGAGAGGGGATCTTATCAAAACCTATAACATTCTTAAGGGATTGGACAGGGAAGATGCAGGAAAAATGATCCCAATGTTGGGGGAGTCCAGAACCAGGGGTCACAGTTTATGAATAAGGAGTAGGCCATTTAGGACTGAGATGAGGAAAAACTTCTTCAGCCAGAGAGTTGTGAATCTGTGGAATTCTCTGCTACAGAAGGCAGCGGAGGCCAATTCACCAGATGTTTTCAAGAGAGAGTTAGATTTACCTCTTAGGGCTAACAGAATCAAGGGATATGGGGAAAAAGCAGGAAGGGGGTACTGATTTTCAATGATAAGCCATGATCATATTAAATGGTGGTGCTGGCTCGAAGGGCCAAATGCCCTAATGCTGTAACTATTTTTCTATGTGTCTTTGTTTCTATGTCTGGCCCATATCCCTCTAAAGCATTCCTATTCATGTACCTGTCGAAATGTCTTTTAAATGTTGTTAATGTTATCTGGCCTTTCAGCGAACAATGTGGAAATGGATAGGAGGGTATGGGAAGGAACTGCAGATGCTCGTTTACACCAAAGATAGACACAAAAAGCTGGAGTAACTCAGTAGCATCTCTGGTGAGAAGGAATGGGTGGCGTTTTAGGTCGAGACTCTTCCTCAGACTGAAATGGAAGTTACCATTGACACCAGCAGCACTCACTAACTCACCAGTAACCTGCTCACGTACACTCAATCAATACAACCCAACTCAAAAACGCACAGACATGGATAAACCATATAGCAGAGTGTGGAATAGTACAGCAGGGGAATAGACACAAACATCCACAATGTATGTGCCTACATGATGCCAACTTAAACTAACCTGCTCTGCCTGCACGCACTCCATGTATTCCTTGCTCATCCACGTACCAATGTAAAACCCTTTTAAACGCCACTATTGTATCTGCCTCCACCACCACCACCCCCGCAGCACATTCCAGACATTCACCACTCTACTTTATCAAGCTCCTGCCCAATACTGGTGTTGTAATGACTGCAATGTGGTAGGTCCTTATACTAATTTAGTTTAGTTTAGAGAAACAGCACGGAAACAGGCCATTCGACCCACGGAGTCCATGTTGACCAGCCATCCCTGCACATTAACACTATCCTACACACAATAGGGCCAATTTACATTCATACCAAGCCAATTAATCTACAAACCTGTACGTCTTTGGAGTGTGAGAGGAAACCAAATATTTCGGAGAAAGCCAACGTGGTCATGGGGAGAATGGACAAACTTCATACTGAGCTCCATACAGCACCCGTAGTCGGGATCGAACCTGGATCGCCGACGCTGCAAGTGTTGTACAGCATCAACTCTACAGCTGCACCACCGTGCCGCCCAAAAATTATCCAGTCTAATCCAGACTCTAAATTCATCTGTTTAACCCAGTATACTTCATGTATTAAAATAAATATAGCTTGGACCATCATTCCTACCATGTTCATTATTCTGCCCCCACCAGATTTTGCTATTAGTCTTACTTGACCTACTCTACTCTATAATACTTTACTCTCTATAATTCCAGTTGCTGGCCTATTGCTCTGGTTGCCATCCCATCCCCAGTTTAAACCTTTAGTTTAAAACTTCCTGAGTAGTATAGTAAACTTAAGTAAAAATCTACCTGCTCTAGTTTAGGTACAACTCATCTAGATCCCTCCTGCTATCCCAATGGGATCCCAATGATCCAGGTCTTTGAGGAGCTCCCTTCTACACCAGCTCTTTAATAGTAAGATTAAACGAGAACTTACCAGTTTGAAGTTTGATCTTGATTTTATGAGGAGCTACGATGAGCGATTACGTGAAGAAGGGCCGTCCGTCTGCGTGCGCGTCAATCTTCAAAGCAGCGGTGTTAAATCACAGATAAAAAGAAGACCTGAGAATAGTAAGATTGTGAAGAAACTTGAACTTCCATATGACCTTGATAGTATGAGGGTGGGAGCGGTGGGCACGTAATCGCTCATCGTAACTCCTCATAAAATCAAGATCAAACTTGAAACTGGTAAGTTCTTGTTTAATCTTACTATTTTACTTCGGAGTCACGTGAGTGACTACGTGAAGATTTCAAAGCTCTGTGATTTTACGCTGGTTACGAATCCAGGCGTCACACACTGAATGGATTGACCACGGATGCATGTAATCATTAAAGCATTCAGACATTACGTAGTTAAGTAAAGACACTGGTGCTTTAAATGAAAGAAAAGTTTTTTGAAAATAGTTACCCCTCCCAACCTTGGGGGGAAACTAAGGGACAGAACTTAAAATGGTACGTGCAAACACCCCCAGTCCGGTTATGGGTTTGTTATAAAAACCGGTGGACCGTTATTTCATTCGTCCATCCTGCAGCCACTAGGATGTCGTCAAGGGGCACGTCCATAGGTCTTGCTGCCGACGTAGATGCAGCCCTGGTAGAGGGAGATTTAACCATATAAATGTTTACTCCTGCTACCGCCATTCCCTCTTTTGACCATCTGGAGATGGTTTGAGTTGACACCTTTTGGTGTGGTTTTTTATGGCTGATGAGGACCGATTGTTCTGAGCCTCTGAGGTTCTCCGTAACTCTCAGATAGTGGTGTTAGTATGTTACCACCCACACAACCGTTGGTCCTCTGGATATGCCAAGAACTGGATCTCCATCCCTGGCATTCCTGGCCTGTTCTGTTTTATCAGGTTCCTGATTAGGAATGTTATGTTGTTCATATTGGTGGTCATGTAGTCCAACCGTAGCTTTTGCAGTGTCTAGACTCTTTGTCAGCATACCACCTTCAGGGTTAGTTATAGGCGGTCCCCACTGTCAAAGTAGGGTTAGTACCACGCTCACATCCCATGTGTCCGGGTACCTTGGCCTTGGAGGTCTTAAATTGTAAATTTCCTTCATGAATTTTGTTGTAAAGGGGTGCGTTCCTATCGACCTGTGCCCTGCTTCCGGCATCAGATAGGAGGAGAGTGCACCTCTGGCACTATAGATTGCACTATAACTTTGTTTATAGTTATAGTACAGAGTTGATAGGAACTCCAAGACATCCGTTATCCGAACTGTGTTGTATTTATTCGGACAGTCCTATGCCTTGAAATGGCCTCCTCAGAATCTGCAGACCAACAAGTTAATATGCTCATGTAGTGGATGATTGTTCCCTGTAACTGGGTTCACTAGGAGGTCCCTGCTCTTGGGTACAGCCATAACTGGCTGGACTATAATTCCCAAAATTTTTGGGGACCAGGCTTGAGTAGGCCAATCTGGCACTACCAATATGCCTGTGGCTTAGTCTTGCTTGATTTTTGTCAAGCATCGGTTTGTGAGACAAATTGGCGGAAAGCATACATAAACATTCCTCCCCAATTGAGGGAGAAAGCATCCACTGCCTTGCTCCTGGATCCAGCTCGCAGGACACATATCTGGGTAACTAATGGTTTAGTCTAAATGCAAACGGATCAACATCTGGTATGCCAAATCGTGTAGTTATTTCGTTAAATACTGTCTGATTCAACATCCATTCTGTGTTGTTATTAAACATTCGTGATCCAGCATCTGTCACCGTGTTATATCTACCTCGTAGATTTCCCAAATATTCCTCTCGATACACCAGTGCCAAATGAGGTTCGACAATCTGTCGTAAGATACAGATTTTACACCACCCTTGTTAATGGATATATGCCACCGCAGTGGTGTTATCAATCTGAATTTGAACAAGCACCAGTTGCATATCGCTACAGAGAACCTTGAGTCCATATTGTGCCCCCAACAATTCTGGGTAATTGATTCCATGTGTTGGGGAATTACAGACTCCTGCTCATTCCATCTGCCCCCACAGCTCTAGACTGTGTTAGTGGCTCCCCATCCTTAGCCGCTTGCATAGGTCTGAAGAACCCTCGATGGCTTTCGAACAAAATTTCCCTTGAGCTGTCTCCCATTGTTATCCACCATAGTTATTCAACAATGGCCTCTGCTGGCAATCCATAGTTTGCCAATTCGACCTGCATATAATCTGAGTGTTCGTTCCTTTGCTTGCTGTAAATTCTGGTAATGCAAAGGCCCGTGACGTACTGCTGGAAATGCAGCTACTATTTTCCAATTACACTCGCTGTTTGCCTGATAGATGGCTAGTATTTGACTATGAGGTCATAGCAGGCTTAATTAATATTGTCGTTTGCCCCTAGGCAAAGTCACCAACATTTTTACTGTTTTTGATAGTAAATTCTAGGTAATCAATTACCCTTGTAGGTGTCAATTTTGATTTAACTGGATGGATGAGGTAACCAATTCTTTCAAACAGGGTTTTGGTTTGCTTTGACTGATGCTTCTGCCAATTCTTGTTGACTCCAAATTGAAAATGTCCTCCAAATATGCCATTACTATGTGGTTTTGAGACCTTTATAGTCCCAGAATTGGTTTCCGTAGTTTAGTCAATAGTCTAGGAGCTGATGTCAACCCATTTGGCAGAGCCATGCCATCCAGTTAAACTTCAAATATCTCCTGTTCTTAGTGAATAGACACCAAATAATATGCATCTTTGAGGTTGATGCATGCCATGTGACCATTTTATAGGAAGCTCCTATAAAACAGTAGTTAGACCGTAACAAAAAATTGCTGTTTCTGAAAGTCTGTACTGCACAAATGAGTTGAACCTGGATGAAATGAGATCCTCCATCTGTCACCTGTCCTGGAAGGCAATCCTGCCCAAAATACTGGGCCTGCCTTGAAGACAATTCCGGTCCGAGTTCCAAGTCTGCTTGGAACCTATGTATGTTGTGCAGTAAAAATAATCCCATGTTATCTGTTTTTTAAAACCAGATCTGAAATTCATGTTATTGTCATTTTGAACAAAAACACAAGAGTAAAATTACCAACATGTAACTGGTCCATAATCCCTTGTTTCAGTAAACCCAGACCCACCTACCTCCATGGCTACTGGTGGCCTTGTGGTAAGCCCAAAGGCCCCTGATGCGGGTTCCTTTTCTATCCTTGATTGGGAGTAGGACTGGTGGGAAGTGTGGATTCCATGTTTCTCCTGACCTCTGCTTGGGTCTTGGTCTGAAAACCTCATCATACTGAGCCTGTCTTGTAGGACAATTCTGGCCATAATTCTGAGTCTGCCTTGAAAGACGGCTCTGATCATATTTCCGTGCCCAGCTTTCAAGCTACCACCGGCTTCAGTAAACTGCTTACCCCCTAAGGAGGTGTGGGGTGTGTTGTCGCCTACTGATGAAGTTTGCTTGTCGTTGGTACCTTGATTGGTCCGACAGCTTTTGCTTCCTTCTTCTGGTCTTACCAGAAGAGAGGATTCGGCGGCTGGTTTCTCCAAATTCACCCTGATAGCGCTGTTCCCTTGCCGGCATTTGTGCGAATATTCTGCCAACTGCTGTCTCTTGAGGCCAGTGCATGTGCTTCAGTATGTTCATACTTTAATTCGAGATCAGTTACCTACGTCGAAACTAAATTTTGTTTGAACGTCATATGAGGTTCAAATGACAAATAAATGGTATTGTATTGTATTGTAATTCGAGATCAGTTACCTACTGATCACTCACACTCCCCTCCACTGAGAGTGAGATTTGTAGGCAGCCCTGAAAACAGGTGCTGACGCAGGCCCCTGAGGATACCTGCGCTGACATGGCCCCTCCAGCGGGCCTAAATGAGATTCTTGCTTTGGGTCAGACTGAAACTGACCGTGAATGCTCCTCTCCTCAGAGCAGGAGACATTTGCTAGATCTCTATCCAGGGAAGCACCCAGTGGAACCTGGATGATTGCAGAAGTATTTCTTTTCTTTTGTGCTTATTATTTATTTTATGTAAAGCACTTTTGGTGTCAATGCAAGTTAACATAAACAGTGCTATATAAGTAAAAGTTAGTTACTTACTTCCTTTCTTCTGCTTGTCCCTGGGAAGGTTTCCCCCCCCTACTTTTGTATTCTGATTCAGAGTGGTTTCTTCCATATGTACTTCCTCCTCCAATGGGGAAGACATTGGACTGCCCCATGTGAGGCTCCCGGTACTGCCTGCTGTAGGCCACAGGCTGACACAGCTCCCTCCTTTAGAGCAGGTCATTGTTGGACCAACTTCTCCAAAAAGTTGCTCCTATGTGGGAGAGTCGTCCTCAGACGCTCTCCGTTGAGGGAGGGTATCCCTTTTCCCCCCCGGACTCATCTGAGTCAACGGGTTTGTTTGACGCGGGTGGTTTTTCCCGTACTGCAGGACCACCAACGGAGCTCCTCCTCCTGGAACAAGTCTCCTGCCGGTTCTGCTGCCGGCGCTGTGTCGGGAAACACCGTCGCCCGCTACTGGGAATGCTGCGGTCTTCGGCAGCCGACTTCCCCGCGGACCGTCTCCTCGACATCTGGGCCCTGAAACTAAAAAAAGCTTCAAGCCCGGAAGAGCGCAGGTAAGGGATTAAACTTCCCTTACCTGCCCATCCTTAAGGACTGGGAGGACACAGTGCCTCTGCCAGTCCACCGCGCATTTGCGTTCAGACGTAATGACGCGCACGCAGACGGACGGCCCTTCTTCACGTAGTCACTCACGTGACTCCGAAGTAAAATCACACATTCACTTGTACAACATTTCTATTTCTCGTCCCGCTTGATTGAATTGAATTAAATTGTATACTTTATTATAAACATGTGGCAAGTCACAGTGAAACTCTTTGCTTGCATACCCAAGGTATGCAAATAGTTACCACATAAAGGCCGCTGACAGAGTTATAAAGTATCCTGCACCAGATTCTTCTTTGTTTAATGGCATCTTCTGTTAGGCAGGATGACCAAAACTATACAACAGAGAGTTGTGAATTTGTGTAATTCTCTGCCTCAGAAGGCAGTGGAGGTCGATTCACTTGATGCATTCAAAAGAGAATTAAATAGAGCTCTTAGGGCTAGCAGAATCAAGGGATATGGGGAGAAGGCAGGAACGGGGTACTGATTGTGGATGAACAGCCATAATCACATTGAATGGCGGTGCTGGCTCGAAGGGTCGAAGGGCCTACACCTGCACCTATTGTCTATGAATCTATGTATCTATGTATACACAATAGTCCAAGTCCACTTCATCAACACCTTGCACAATGTCCCCAATTCCGTATTCACTCCCCTGACTATGCACTTCTACCCCTACATCACTCTGCTCTACAACACACCCAAGGGCTTTATCATTCATTGTAAAGGCTCAGCCTCGCTTTGGCTTCCCAAAACGCGGCACTTTACACTTACCCGAATTAAACTCCATTTGCCATTCCTTGACCCACGTGTCCAGCTGATCAAGACCACGCTGTAATTCTCGATAACCATCTGCATTGTCTTCAATAGGGCTAACAGAATCAGGGGTTATGGGGAGAAAGCAGGAATAGGGTACTGATTTTCAATGATCAGCCATGATCATATTGAATGGCAGTGCTGGCTCGAAGAGCCAAATGGCTTACTGCTGCACTTATTTTCTATGCTTCTATGTTTCTATGATACCACTTATTTTAGTGGCACCCACAAACCTATTAATCATAACTTGTACATTCTCATCCAAATCGTTCATATGGGTGACCAATAGCAACAGGCCCAGTCCGATCCCTGAGGCACACCTCTAGACAGTGGCCTCCTGAAAATCTGCCTTCCATCACCACCCACTGCTTCCTGCCGTTAAGCCAACTCTGTATCTAGTTAGCTAGCTCTCCCTGGATCCCATTTGATCGAATCTTCCAGATTAGCTTACCATGCAGAAACCTATCAAAGGCCTTGCTGAAGTCCTGATAGACTACATCAGTGGCCCTGCCCTCACAAACCTTCACGAGTCCTTCTTCAAAAAAACTCCGTCAAATTCAGTTTATCTCCCAGGCACAGAACAACTCTATTTAATCTACCATAATCAACCCTGGTCTTTCCAATTGCATGTCCATTTTATCCCTCAGACTCCTCTCCTGTAAATTGCCTGCCACAGATGTTAGTTTCACTGGTCTGTAGTTCCCAGGTTTTTCTTTGCAGCCTTTCTTAAATAAAGGCACAACATTAGCCACCTTCAAGTCTTCCGGCACCTCACCCGTGTCTAATAATAATTCAATTCAACCTGAGCTCCTGCAACTTATTTTCAAACTTTGCACAGTTTTGTTGGATATACCTGATCAGGCCCTGAAGATGTATCTACCTTCGTACATCTTAGGGCATCTAGCACCTCCGCGATTGTAATACGGATTGTCCACAAAACATCACCATTAAATTTCTCAGGTTTCATGCTCTTTTTGTTTTACTCCTCAGTATAAACAGAAGATAAATATTATTTGAGGATCTTGACTATTTTAGGTTCTTCCGGTCCCTATTCTTTATCTAGTTGCTATTTCCCCCCTTAAGATAGGCACTAAATGCTGGTGTAACTCAACGGGACAGGCAGCATCTCTGGAGAGAAGAAATGGGTGATATTGCAGGTCGAGATCCTCCTTCGGTCTGAAACGTCACCCATTCCTTTTCTCCAGAGATGCTGCCTGTCCCGCTGAGTTACTCCAGCATTTAGTGTCTATCTTTGGTTTAAACCAGATTCTGCAGTTGATTCCTACACATTTTCCCCCTTAATATACTTCTAAATTCTATTTGGATACTCATTCATCTTATCTGCCGAAACAATCGTCTAGTCTGTGCTGGGTCTCGCCAATATATAGGAGTCCACACCTGGAACAGCGGATACAGTAGATGAGGTTGTAGGAGGTGCAAGCGAACCTCTGCCTAACCTGAACGAACTGGCTGGGTCCCTAGATCAAGTGCAGACTGGGCGATCGTTTCGCTGAACACTTTCGCTCAGTCTGCCTTAGCCTATGTGATCTATTGGTTGCCAAACACTTTAACTGCCCCTCCCATTCCCATGCTGAACTTTCACCATACACCATCCCACACCCCCACATCTCCCCACCCCACCCACACCACCCCACCCGCCTCCCCACCACCTCCCCCACACCAAACCCCCCTCCCCCACATCACCACCCCTTCCCCTCCACACCCCTCCCTCCACCACACCACCCCCATCCCACACACCACCCCTCCCCATACCAAATCCACCTCCCCCTCCCCCACTGCCTATAGCACTCTTTAACCCCCATTTGCTCCTATGTTGAGTTGAACTGTACCTCCATTCAGTCCATGCCATTTGAGAGGAGCAATACCAGGATATACCTCCTGCAAATGTAATTGTTAGGGACACTTGACCTTCCCCTGATCTCCCACATTTTCGCAGGATGAACATAAATCCTGAGCCGCCTAGGGTGGCACAGTTGCACAGCTGTTAAGGCTTGTACCTCACAGCGCCAGAGCCCCATGTTCGATCCTGACCTTGGATGCTGTTGCGTGTCGTTTGCACGTTCTTCCCGTGGCCACGAGGGTTCACTCCGGATACGCCAGTTTCCCCCCACGTCCTAAAGATGTGAGTGTTTGCAAGTTATTCGGCCACTGTTTGTGTAAGAAGTGGACATGAAACTGGGATGCCATAGAGGATAGGGCGGCACGGTGGCGCAGCAGTAGGGTTGTTGCATTACAGCGCTTGCAGCGCCGGAGACCCGGGTTCGATCCTGACTATGGGTGCTGTCTGTATGGAGTATGTGTGTTTTTCCCGTGACCTGTGTGGGTTTTCTCTGAGATCGTCGGTTTCCTCCAACACTCCAAATACGTACAGGTATGTGGGTAAATTAGCTTGGTATAAATGTAAAAATTGTCCCTAGTGTGTGTTGGATAGTGTTACGACTCCCGAATGCAAGTACTTCAGAGCCGCGTAACACGTCAAAAACCAGGTTCAAGTTCAAAAACAGTTTTAATTATTCATTGGAACACAAAACCCAAACCTGATTTAAACAACCCAGTCAGGGATATGGATAAACTGACACACAATTTAACAATGCTCCAGCCAGCCACGCAATGGGCCGTCGAACCGGAGATTCCAAAACCTGCCCAAAGAGATACAACCCTGAAACCAAAATACACGAAAACTCTAAGGTCAGCCCTTATCCGTCCCAATTCAATATCTGTTAACAAGGAATGGTGAAAATACACAAAGTTCTATGCCATGTGGTCAGGCTTTTCTCGGCCCACACCAGCAGTCTGCTCATCAGTCAGGGTCGACGAAGAAGAGAGAGAATCCTGGGAAGCTCTGGTATTTATACTTCAGGTGAGTCACCCGTCACCTGACGCAGCTTGGCCAATCGGGTACAGGAGCCTTTAACCCCTCGATTCCAGACTCACAGCCACGAGGCCTGCACTTGGGAGAGAAACAGAGAAAGGTAAGTACATAGCATTCACCAGGAGGGGGAAGCGCCTAACACCCCCACCCAAAGATACTGAATAAGTTTCTGAAAATGAACTAAAAAACACCACCAAATTTCAGCAACTATTCAGTAGCACAGACATCACTGGCGCGACAATGCATCAGCCAATACATTATCCTTGCCACGGATATGCCAGTCAAATAAGACAACCGCAAGGGAAGCGTCTCCAAAGCCTCAGAGTTACTCAGCTTTCCCTGCGTTACTGCCACAGACAACCGTGCCTCCCCCACATCACCACCCGTGTCAGGGGGCAGCACCACTGCAGCCAAAACAGGCTTAGAAGGACATAGCTCCGACCCATCAACCTCCACAGGCTCCTGCTCATGGTACTGTTTCATCATGTTGACATGACAGAGCTGAGTCTTACGCCTCCGATCAGGGGTACCAATAACGTAATCCCTCTCACCAACCTTCTTAACCACCTGATAGGGACCGCTATACCGAGCCTGCAGACTGGAACCAGGAATAGGCAACAACACCAGGACCTTGTCACCTGGAGAAAAATTCCTACTAGAAGCCTTCCTGTCGAACCAGTCCTTCATCCTAGACTGAGCAGAGGCAAGATTACCCATTGCCAGTTCGCATGCCCTCCTCAGTCTAGAGCGAAAACTACAGACGTGGTCTAAAATACTACGTTTTGTATCCTCCCGCAACCATTTCTCCTTCAGGACCCTCAACGGACCACGTACAGTATGCGCGAACACCAGGTCAGCAGGACTGAACCCTAAAGACTCCTGCACGACCTCACGCACCGCAAACATAACTAGATGAACTCCCTCATCCCAGTCTTTTTCAAACTCCAGGCAGTAAGTCCTCAACATAGATTTCAAAGTCTGGTGAAACCTCTCGAGAGCTCCCTGGCTCTCAGGATGATACGCACTGGAGTAACAATGCTTAATATCTAACAACTTCATTACCTGACCAAAAACCTTCGACATGAAGTTGGTACCTTGGTCACTCTGCACAACCTTGGGCAAACCGAACAACGAAAAAAACTTAGTGAGAGACTTAACAATTGCAGGGGCAGTAATTCTACGCAAAGGGACCACCTCCGGAAAGCGGGTAGTCGCACACATAATTGTTAATAAAAACTTGTTGCCCACCCTTGTCCGAGGTAGAGGGCCCACACAATCAACTAGAATCCGCTCAAACGGCTCACCGACCACAGGGATTGGATATAAAGGCGCAGGAACAATCGATTGGTTCGGCTTTCCTGCCACCTGGCAAATGTGACAACACCTGCAGTGCTGTTTCACGTCCTTTTTCAACCCTGGCCAAAAAAAATTCCGTAAGATGCGGTCATACGTCTTATTGACCCCCAAATGTCCACCCAGAGGACCATCATGAGCCAAACAGAGTATCTCGTCCCTATACCGACGAGGCATCACAATCTGATCAACCACGCTCCAATCATCATGCCCAGATATATCCAAGGGAGACCACTTTCGCATCAGTAAGCCATCCCTTAGAAAATACCCCTTTGCTGTGGAATCCATATCCCCCTCAGGCACTGCGCAGTCGCACAGATCAGATAAACCTGGATCACTCTTTTGCTCCTCAACCAGCCGGTCACATGACAGTGACACCAACACATTTCCAGACACTATCCCATCTTGAGATGGAGAAACACCCTTCACCACACAGGATCTATCATCCTGATCCCCAAAAATGCTCTCACTCAGGTCCACCACATCCTCAAACTTCGCCTGGCTCTTAGCCATAGCCCTCGTGACAGCACAAGCTGCGAAGACCTTTGGATGCTGCATAGCCAATCTATCAGGACTCTGCACCATCGGAACAGCCGTCACCTCAGGAGTGACTAAAACTCTACCTCCTGCCAAGTCATTCCCCAAAATCACAGAAACTCCCCCAACGGGAAAACACGGCCGTAACCCAACAGTTACCCGGCCTGAAACCAACTCGGACTCGAGACGCACGGTATGCAAAGGCACTACCATGTCATCCATCCCGAATCCTACCACTGGGACACGTGACCCAACCGATGATTCCCCAGAAAACGGCAGTACACCATCCAATGTAAAGGACTGAGTAGCACCAGTATCACGCAAGATGGATACTGGAACTCTATCACCCCCATCCTCTAGAGAAACAAAACCATTCATGATGAACGCAGAATAATTCCTACACTCATCAGACTCAGGCACCTCAGGTACGACAGGTGTCTTCTGTGCACCCACCAAAGCCACAGGCTTTGCATTTTTCTGCTTCAGAACGGGACACGACTTTAACATGTGCCCTCTCCTTCTACAATAGTAGCACACAGGACCTTCATTAGTCCTCACATTTCCGTCAACCTTATCAGCTCGGACCTCCCCCTGTATCAACGTGCTGCCACTTGCAGGCCCAGAAACAGCTTTAACACTGCCCCCGGCGACACCACCACGATCAACCGGCCGTGCACCAAAACTATAGGATCGCCCAACAAAATCAGATTTATGAGTCAATACATACTCATCTGCCAACACCGCAGCCTTAGACACCTCATTCACCTTCTGCTCATTAAGGTAAGTAGTAACCCTCTCAGGGAGACAGTTCTTAAAGTCTTCCATAATCATCAAGGCCCGCAGTAGCTCAAAATCCTTCACTCCTTGAGAAGCGCACCACCTGTCAAAAAGTGCCTCCTTCTCCCTAGCAAACTCCACATAAGTCTGACTATCAAACTTCCTAAAGCGCCGGAACTTCTGCCGGTACGCCTCTGGAACTAATTCATAAGCCTTTAATACTGTAGACTTCACACACTCATAGTCCAGACTGCTTTCAACAGATAAAGACGAGTACACCTCCCGTGCTTTACCCACAAGGACACACTGCAATAGCAAGGTCCACACGTCCCTAGGCCACTTCAAGGACAAAGCCACCCGTTCAAACACTGTGAAATACTTGTCCACATCCTCCTCACGAAACGGGGGAACCAGGCGGATGTTCTTGCTCATATCAAACTCCCGTTCCCTAGAAGAAACCCGGGAATTATCTATTTCTTTTTCCCGCAGCTGAAATTCAGCCCTTTTGGTTTCCTCCTCAAGCCGTTTCATTTCAAGAACATGCATGAGCTCTTTCTCTTTTAACAAAGAGGCAATTCTCTGTGACTCAAGCTCCATCTCCTTCAGTTTAATGATGGTCTCCATGTTCTGAACTGGCTGAACAGAAGGTGGGGGACTGTCTGCACCACCAGGCAAAACCCCAGCCACAACCAACGCAGCCCACAACTCCGATTTAATGGAGTGTTTCTTTGAATGCTTGTCAATAGTCACGGCATAGTTCTCAGCCAGTAAAATCAAATGCTCTTTCGTACATCTATCAAACAACTCCCGACTAGGAGCCTCAACAAATTCTTTCACTTTAAATTCCATTTCTAATGTAGCACCAAACCACCAGCTAAAACTTGGGCACTAATGCTACCACAAACAGGGAAGAAAAAATTCCCTCACAACACACAGACTTCCTCAGTCCAGAAGCCTACCAAAAAAAACCCCTAAAAACGTCTAGGGTCCTCAAAACTTAGGACGAGCCCCCATTTTGTTACGACTCCCGAATGCAAGTACTTCAGAGCCGCGTAACACAAGTCAAAAACCAGGTTCAAGTTCAAAAACAGTTTTAATTATTCATTGGAACACAAAACCCAAACCTGATTTAAACAACCCAGTCAGGGATATGGATAAACTGACACACAATTTAACAATGCTCCAGCCAGCCACGCAATGGGCCGTCGAACCGGAGATTCCAAAACCTGCCCAAAGAGATACAACCCTGAAACCACAATACACGAAAACTCTAAGGTCAGCCCTTATCCGTCCCAATTCAATATCTGTTAACAAGGAATGGTGAAAATACACAAAGTTCTATGCCATGTGGTCAGGCTTTTCTCGGCCCACACCAGCAGTCTGCTCATCAGTCAGGGTCGACGAAGAAGAGAGAGAATCCTGGGAAGCTCTGGTATTTATACTTCAGATGAGTCACCCGTCACCTGACGCAGCTTGGCCAATCGGGTACAGGAGCCTTTAACCCCTCGATTCCAGACTCACAGCCACGAGGCCTGCACTTGGGAGAGAAACAGAGAAAGGTAAGTACATAGCATTCACCAGGAGGGGGAAGCGCCTAACAGATAGACAATAGACAATAGGTGCAGGAGTAGGCCATTCCGCCATTCAATGTGATCATGGCTGATCAACCCCAATCAGTACCCTGTTCCTGCCTTCTCTTGAAAGCATCCAGAGAACCTGCCTCCACTGCCCTCTGAGGCAGAGAATTCCACAGACTCACCATTCTCTGTGAGGAAAAAGTGTTTCCTCGTCTCCGTTCTAAATGGCTTACTCCTTATTCTTAAACTGTGGCCCCTGGTTCTGGACTCCCCGACATCGGGAACATGTTTCCTGCCTCCTTCTCCAATTGTAGATTAAACCTGACCATGTTATGGTCACTGCCTCCTAATGGCTCATTAACCTCGACCCCTAATGACCCCTAACCCCGAGGTCCTTTATCAAATTCGGTTCATTACATAACACTAAATCCAGAATTGCCTTCTCCCTGGTAGGCTCCAATACAAACTGTTCAAAGAATCCATCACAAAGGCACTCTACAAAGTCCCTTTCTTGGGGTCCAGTACCAACCTGATTGTCCCAGTCTACCTGCATGTTGAAATCTCCCATAACACCACAGCATTACTTTTGCTACATGCCAATTTTAACTCCTGATTCAACTTAGTGTTAATATGCGGGGTTCGCTGGTCAGTGGGCTGTTTCTGCGCTGTATCTCGAAACTAAACGAAACTAAACTAGTGATCAATGGTCAGTGTGGACTCAATGGGCCAAAGGGCCTGTTTCAATGCTGTATCTTTCGATTAGCCCGCTCCACTGTCTGCCAAGTCTGCTCTCAAAATATTTCTGGCTTAAAAGAAAGAGGAAAATGGAGGCCTTATCTTGACACACCTTGTCACCCGACAGCCATTTTACATCTTTCATCAAAGCCTCTGCTTCAAAACCATTTTTGGCAGCTGCATTCCATGGTATCTAAGACAAGGAAGAACAAATAGAACAAGCAATAAAGATGCCAGCAATAAAAGTCTGAAGGAATGATCAATCCGTAAAGATATTCGCTAAGTACCAGAAGAATTGTTTGGCTGCAAGACTTATACATAAATGTTCAATTCAATTCTTTATTTTGTGTCCATCTTCCATGTTCCAAATGTTGACGTCGCTCTCATCGTCCATCCTGAAAAGGACGCAAGCTTCCAGCGGCAATCAGTGGGAGCCATCGCTTGTAGCAATAGATGATGGTGGGAGCAGAATTAGCTCGGGATACTTCCAGTTTCCAGCCCCACGATGTGGACGCTTCTGCTATGGGGCCGTTCAATTAAATGATTCAGGGATAGTTTATTGTCACATGTACAGTGAAATGCTTTGTTTTGCATACAATCCTGTAACATTGTGTAGCAGACCTCACCCAGGCAGTGAACCATGTGTTGACCCTGACAAAGTTACAAAAGTTCACCGAACAGTCCTATCTACTACCTGCCACTGGACTTGGCAGCAAGACCCCCCCTCCCTTACTTCATTATCGGAGACCACCCCCCCCCCCCCCCAGACACAGGGTCCAGCCTTTCCCTCTCGAAGCCCTCCCCACTCTCTGACGACCTCCCTCACCTCTGACAACCCTCCTTGCTCTCCGATGGCTCCCCTCGCTCTCGAACAGCCCACCTCACTCTCGGCGGTTGCTGGTTGGCCCCTCGTCGCTCTCGCGGAGCGGGTCCCATTGATGTCTGCTGTGGGAGAGCCGGGCCTACTGGAGGGCATGACCCTGCTCGCTGCAAACACTCATTTACGTGAATGAACATCTCCCACTCTAATCGTTTGGCTTTACATGTGAACTGCATATTTCACATAGCGTAGAAGGAGGCCACTCACTCCATCAAGTTGACTAGTGCAGATGGACCTGTTGACCAGAGTGGGCAAGTTGGGCCAATGGGCGCGTTTCCATGCTGTACGAGTCTATGACTCTAAGTTGATGCTGGCTGTCAGGAAAGCCCTTTCAATCCCATCTCTACACCTACATCCCTGTGACCAATTCCCTCACACATACCCATTGAAGACCTTAATTCTCCTGTCACCTCCCTACACTAGGGACGATTCACAATAGCAAACTCCTCCTTCTGTCGTGGGGTAGACTGAGACTGCCCCACCCTCCCCAATCTTTGCACATTGGTGCAGCTGGTAGAGCTACTGCCTCACTGCACCAGTGCCCCAGATTCGATCTTTGGATGCTAACTGTGGAGTTTGCACATTCTCCCTGTGAACGTATGGATTTCCTTTGGGTGATCCTGTTTTCCTCCCATATCCCAAAGACGTGCAGTTAATTGGCCTCTGTAAATTGCTCCTAGTGTGTGTATGGAATGGATGCAAGTGCCCGACCCAAATCATCGCCTGTCCATTCCCTCCACAGATGCTGCCAGACCCATAGAAACATAGAAACATAGAAAATAGGTGCAGGAGTAGGCCATTCGGCCATTCGAGCCTGCACCGCCATTCAATATGATCATGGCTGATCATCCAACTCAGTATCCTGTACCTGCCTTCTCTCCATACCCCCTGATCCCTTTAGCCACAAGGGCCACATCTAACTCCCTCTTAAATAAAGCCAATGAACTGGCGTCAACTACCTTCTGTGGCAGAGGATTCCACAGATTCACCACTCTCTGTGTGAAAAATGATTTTCTCATCTCGGTCCTAAAAGACTTCCCTCTTATCCTTAAACTGTGATCCCTTGTTCTGGACTTCCCCGACATCGGGAACAATCTTCCTGCATCGAGCAGGAAGACCCATTATGTTCCAGCAGATCATTGTAATCATGTGATCATGAATTGTCATTGTGGATTGTAATCATGCTTTGTCAATACGTGACAATAAACTAAACTAAACATCTGCAGCCCCTTGTGTATCCATGAGGAGTATTTGTATTTTTGCTGTCGGAAGGCTGTGAACTTTGGGAATTATTTCCCCGAAAGAGGCTCCAGGACAAGGGCTCCCAACCTGAGGTAAATTTGCCCTAAGAGAGTAAATTTTGCCTACCCAGGGGGTACATTTGTTGATTCTGGATTTGTACATATTTTTTCTCATTGACTGACTGTGTTTGGTTCTGGTATTCCGGTATCTGTTCATCATTAGTCGGTCATAAATAAGTGAAATAACATTGTTATGTGCTATTAAGGTTACCAGGGGTAAACGGGAGGAAAAAGGTTGGGAACCCCTGCTGTAGGTTCTCTCAATAAACATTAAAATAAACTGTGATAAAGCTGTAGACAACCGGGAAATCCAAATTCATGGAGATCACCAGGAAATTTGGACTGAAGTTCAGACATCGTGACATTGATAAGAAGATCTGTCTCTTTGGACGATATGACCTCGTCCTGCTGCTACTTTTCGTGCCCTCATGTCCTTGTTTTCAGTGGTCACAGACGCGAATAGTGCTCGTTTCTGCATCCCACTAAAATAGTCTGGAAATACTTAAAGATTCAACACACAAGAGGCAGGAATCACTTTCCAACACTTGTCCTATTTTTTTCTTTTCATCACCAAGTAATTAATAATTAGTCTGCATGGGCATCCAGATGTGAAAGCTTTTTTTCTACCAAAAAGTGTATCATTATGCTGACAAGATGTTGCGTAGGTGTAAATGAGTCACTTGATATAATAGTCACGAAATAATAGAAAGGAGCGAACCCTATACTTAATGCCTGTAAACGAGACACCGCAGTATTAATTACAGCCGACATGTTCATGACACCTTACTCATTTGTTCCAAGAAATAGGCCACCTTTTTGTTCATGTTTAGCTGTGACAGTCTTCTGACAGGTTACATTCAGGAACTATTTGCTACACAGCTACAGACGAAAAAGAAGTTTTCTGCATCTCTGCATTCAGTGGAATTTAGAAGGATGAGAGGTATACCTATAGAAATATGTAAGATTCTTAAGGGATTGGACAGGCTAGATGCAGGAAAATTTTTCCCCATGTTGGGGGAGTCCAGGACCAGGGGTCACAGTTTAAGAATAAACGGTAGGCCATTTAGGACTTTTTCACCCAGAGAGTTGTGAATTTGTGGAATTCTCTGCCACAGAAGGCAGTGGAAGCCAACTCACTGGATTCTTTCGAGAGAGATTTAGCTCTTACGGCTAACGGAATCAAGGGATATGGGGAGAAAGCAGGAATAGGGTACTGATTTTGCCATGATCATATTGAATGTCGGTGTTGGATGGCCTACTGAATGGCCTACTCCTGCACCTATTTTCTATGTTTCTATGTTTCTATAGACTATTTTCCCAACCTCAAGAGAAGCAAATAGTTTAAATGGTATTCTTCTTTAAGGTGAAACAAAATGATGTTAGATTATGATTGTGCCTCCTACAACTACTTGGCCTGGGAAGAAACGTTTTAAAATGTTTTAAGATTAATTGCAGTGTTAGACATGAAAAATAAAATAGTTCAAGTGTGATTCCTCCCAAAAGCAAATTTTTTTTTTTTATACATTAATTGGACTTGGACATTATTGGTATGGCAGGCGTTTACTTTTCTTTCCTAATTCCCCTTGAACTAAGATGTCGTTAAGAGTCAACTATGTTGATGAGTCTGGAATCACATATTGTATAGTTAAAGGCAACAGGTATCCTTCCCTGAAGAACAGATAGGTTTTTATGTCAATCTGGTCGTTTTCTCAAGTGTACCTAAGTACAGTAAAATTCCTTTATGCAAAAAGGTTCAGTGACAATCCTGCTATATATTGGGCACAATCATACTAAATATGAGAGTATAAGATGGTAGACCACACTGAGTACATACACGAGTCGGTTCAGTTCAGTTTAGTTCAGTTCAGTTTAGTTTATTGTCACGTGTACCGAGGTACAGTGAAAAGATTTCTGTTTCCTGCTAACCAGTCAGCAGAAAGACAATACATGATTACAATCGATCAATTTACAGGGTATAGATACATGATAAGGGAATAAGCGATCACAGTTAAAGTAAGAAATGTTGCTGTAGGAATAGAGATTTAAGGGGCTGTCCCACTTGGGTGACCTAATTGGCGAGTTTAGAAGAGTTTAGGAGAGTTTGAAAAAATGTCATGTTGAAGACCTCCTTCGACTATGTAGAAGGCCAGCTTCGACTAGCTACGACTAGCTATGACTAACCTGGAAAATTGGACACCGAATAGTGGAGAGTGAAGACGACCTCCTTCGACCACCCTTCGACTATGATGAAACTATCTACGACTACCTTCGATTACCCTCGATTACCTACGACTAACATGCCGACCAACTACGACCTACTACGACTAAACCTAAGAGTAAAAAAAGTATTGATTTATTTTCCATGGCGACCTTTTTTTACTGGCGGGCATTTTTCATCCTGTAACCTTCAAGTGCAAATTTTGCTATTCCAGTTATCAGTCATTTTCTTTCTCAATTCTAAATTTTCATTCAACTAATTAACTTTAAATCCTCCAACTGCTGTAGCAAGATTAGTGTCCTTGTTCTTGGTTCCTTGGTCGGCATGGACATGTTGGTCCAAAGGACCTGGTTGGATATCCCATGATATTATGGTCCTGGAGGCTTATTGCTAATTCAATAACATAACCACTTTTGTTATTAAGCAGCGCAAAATTATTTCTAAATGGAGTCACGTCTCACAATCAGTGAAACAGTCACTCACCTGAAGCACAAAAGCAGGCCAAAGAGACAAACTCTTCTCCACACACAGTTTCTTTTTACTTTTCCTCATTCTACTTCATCTAAAGGGCCTGTCCCACTTTCACGACCTAATTCACGACCTTTTTTACTCGTGGACATTTTTCATCAGGCTAGAAAAACGACCCGACCTACTTGATGCCACGAGTACCTACGACTAGCATTACGACCTACCTACGACCTACCTACGACCTACCTACGACCTCCTACGACCACGTGACGACCATGCTGCGTGTATGAGTCAAGTGCAAACTCGGCAGAGCTCGTGAATTAGGTCGTGAATTAGGAACTTTACACTGCCAGGAATCATTTCCTTTTTATTAATATATTCATTATTTTGTGATCTCGGTATCGCTGGCAGTGTACATTGTCCTTGGGAAATTGGTGCTGGGTCCCCTTTTTGAGCAGATGCCACCCCTCTAGTGAAGGTCCTCACACACTACTCTTTGGTGGTGAGTTTAAGGATTTAGACCCGAAGGTAATGAAGAAATAAATTAATATTTCCAAGTCAAGATATTGTACAATGTGCAGGGGAACTTGCATGTGGTGTTTAGAGTTTAGTTTAGAGTTTGGAGCTTACAGATACAGCGTGGAAACAGGCCCTTCGGCCCACCAGGTCCACGCCGACCAGCGATCCCCGCATATTAACACTATCCTACACCCACTAGGGACATTATTTACATTTACCAAGCCAATTAACCTACAAACCTGTACGTCTTTGGAGTGTGGGAGGAAACCGAAGATCTCGGAGAGAACCCACACAGGCCATGGGGAGAACGTGCAAACTCTGTACAGCCAAGCAAACGCAATCGGGATTGAACCCGTGTCTCCGGCGCTGCATTCGCTGTAATGCAGCAACTCTACTGCAGCGCCACCATGCCGCCCTTCTGGTGGTGTCCCTGTGCACGTGCTACCTTTGTCCTTCATGGTGGTTGGGATTGTAAGTTAGAGCTCTGCTCTTGAAGTAGCTTTATGGCCAATTAGCCTTCGTGGCCAAACTAAGACTCTAACATTCTTTTAAACATTCGGACTTGAAGGTTACAGGATGATGCCTGTAATGTAGCAACTCTTGTGTAAGGATTCAGTGTGGTCTACCATCTTGTACTCTTATACTTAGGATGATTGTGGCCAATGTACAGCAGGATTGTTACTGAACCATATGCTTAAACAAATGTCATTGATTTAGCTACGCCTGATAATAAAGTCCCATTGAACCATTAACTATATACAAAAAAAACATATAGCCATCAGTTGTGGTGAGATTGCATCTCATTTTTCTGACAGTTTAGCCTAATTGTATTCAGCTTTTCCAAGCCTCCCATCCCAAGTATCAATTCGGTAAACTCCCAATATCCATGAGTCAAGAACATCCTCCCTTTAGTACAGATACGAGAAATGTACATAGATTCCTGGTGTGATCTCACCAAAATGCTTGTGTTCCAATTGGCAACGAAGGCTACCATGACTGTCACTTACTGAAACGGCTGTTTCTGTGTTTCTTGTTTTGGGAGACCCCGACTCAGATTCTTTTACCACACACCATTCAAATAGAATTCTGCTTTTCTATTCTCATCAAAATGGTTGGCCACACCTATCCACACATTATAATCCCTATCCGCCACCTGCTATCTCTTTGTCCAGCCACTTTATAGAGCTGCAACCTTTTGTAGACAGTTTTTGTCAACCTCACGACTGATATTCAACATAATCGATTCATTTTTTTAATTGTGGATCACATTTGCAGGCCCATTAAGCGGCTGTAAGTAAGAAATTAATTGTTCCCCTATTGCTACATATGCCAATTAAATGCTCTTAACTCTCTCTTTACTCTTATATCCTCGCCTATATTTATAATGTCAACAAAGCTGACTACATTAAACTTCAACTGAATCCATTTTACAAAGCCTTCATTATGACATTTGTGAATAGCTGAGGCCACAACAGTGAAGTGACTGAATATGACTGGAAACCAAAGTGAATTTGTACAACATTCTTCTTCTTCCTCCTCTACCTCTTCCTCTTCCTCTTCCCCTTCCACCTCCTCTTCCCATCAGGACTGAGTAACAGAATAGTGAGAGTGACAGCATTTTACTAGCTTTAAACATCTCCAACTAGCTTACAAAATTCTTAAGGGGTTGGACAGGCTAGATGCAGGAAGATTGTTCCTGATGTTGGGGAAGTCCAGAACAAGGGGTCACAGCTTAAGGATAAGGGGGAAATCTTTTAGGACCGAGATGAGGAAAACATTTTTCACACAGAGTGGTGAATCTCTGGGATTCTCTGCCACAGAAGGTAGTTGAGGCCAGTTCATTGGCTATATTTAAGAGGGAGTTAGATGTGGCCCTTGTGGCTAAAGGGATCAGGGGGTATGGAGAGAAGGCAGGTACAGGATACTGAGTTGGATGATCAGCCATGATCATATTGAATGACGGTGCAGGCTCGAAGGGCCGAATGGCCTACTCCTGCACCTATTTTCTATGTTTCTATGTTTCTATGTTTCCATAGGCAGCCAATCACTAAATAAATAATTGTGTCATACATCGCAGTGCTTCCTGTCAATTGTTCTTGCAAACGGTTATGCAATTGCAATTACTCATCGATTCAAAAAAGAAACATTTATAAATTGCAGATAAATGTGAGGTTATCCACGTTGTTAGCAAAAACAGGAAGGCAGATGACTATCTAAATGGCATCAAGATGGGAAAAGGGGAAGTACAACGGGATCTGGGGGTCCTTGTACATCAGTCTATGAAAGTAAGCATGCAGGTACAACAGGCAGTGAAGAAAGCGAATGGCATGTTGGCCTTTATAACAAGAGGAATCGAATATAGGAGCAAAGACGTCCTTCTGCAGTTGTACAGAGCCCTAGTGAGACCACACCTGGAGTATTGTGTGCAGTTTTGGTCCCCTAATTTGAGGAAGGACATTCTTGCTATTGAGGGAGTGCAGCGTAGGTTTACAAGGTTAATTCCCGGGATGGCGGGACTGTCATATGCTGAGAGAATGGAGCAGCTGGGCAGTGGGGACACACTGATCTGTTTTGTAGTAAATGCCTACTATGTTCTGTGTGCTGAAGCAAAGCAAGAATTTCATTGTCCTATCAGGGACGCATGACAATAAACTCACTTGAACTTGAACTTGAACACGCTGGAGTTTAGAAGGATGAGAGGGAATCTCATTGAAACATATAAGATTGTTAAGGGCTTGGACACGCTAGAGGCAGGAAACATGTTCACGATGTTGGGGGTGTCCAGAACCAGGGACCACAGTTTAAGAATAAGGTGTAAGCCGTTTAGAATGGAGACGAGGAAACACTTTTTCTCACAGAGAGTGGTGAGTCAGGAATTCTCTGCCTCAGAGGGCGGTGAAGGCAGGTTCTCTGGATGCTTTCAAGAGAGAGCGTGATAGGGCTCTTAAAAGTAGCGGAGTCAGGGGATATGGGGAGAAGGCAGGAACGGGGTACTGATTTGGGATGATCAGCCATGATCACATTGAATGGCGGTGCTGGCCTACTCCTGCACCTATTGTCTATTGTCTAAATTGTCTATTAATAAATAGAACAAGAATTTTCAAAGATTGTCTGCGCACATTTTGGGGAATAAAATACAGTGGGCTACTAAAACCTTCAGTGTAAACTTTACTCCTGGGTTGTGCTGCTTCAGTAGTGAAAGAAGATTAACCTGTTTATATAGGCAATTCATTGATAAAGTATCAAGATACAGCAAATAAAATTGTATCAAATAAACATTTATAATTTGTTCTACATACTCTTTTCTTGCGGATGGCCAGTTGATTGAAGATTGTGCATGAAAGATATTGGCTAACAATCCAACACATGTGATATGCAAAGGATCTGTCCTGGTTTTATCATCAAAGTATGTTTTCATTAACATTTTTTTGTGATCTGGAATCAGAGGCTTGACGGGCATTTATTGCCCATCCTTAATTATCATTGAGAAAGTAGAGGTCATCTGCCTTTATATTAATTGCTCTAGCTCTTGCATTGAGAATAATGTTATAATATTTTAAGGAGAAAGTTCCATGATTTATGCTAAGTAACAAGGAAGGAATGACAATGTGTTTCTAAGTGAGGATTATGCGCATCATGGAGGGGAATCTGTAGGTGGCGGAGTTCTCAGATTCCTGCTCCCCTCGTCCTTGGTGGCTAAGGTTGTAGGCTTGGGTGGAGATGTCAGAATATCCTGGATGAGTAATTAGAGCCGTAGAGTCGTACAGCATGAAAACAGACCCTTCGGCCCAACATGTCAATGCTAACCAGATGTCCCATTTTAGTCTCATTTGCCTCTGTGTGAAACATATCCCTCTAAACCTTTCCTATCCAAGTACGATTCTAAATGTCTATTAAATATTATAAACAATAGACAATAGACAATAGGTGCAGAAGTAGGCCATTCGGCCCTTCGAGCCAGCACCGCTGATCATCCACAATCGGTACTCCGCTCTTGCCTTTTCCCCATATCCCCGGACTCCGCTATCTTTAAGAGCTCTCTCTTGAAGTTATCCAGAGAACCGGCCTCCACTGCTCTCTGAGGCAGAGAATTCCACAGAATCACAACTCTCTGTGTGAAAAAGTGTTTCCTCATCTCCATTCTAAATGGCTTACCCCTTATTCTTAAACTGTGGCCCCTGGTTCTGGACTCCCCCAACATCGGGAACATGTTTCCTGCCTCTAGTGTATCCAAACCCTTAATAATCTTATGTTTCAATAAGATTTCCTCTCATCCTTCTAAACTCCAGAGTATACAAGCACAGCCGCTCCATTCTCTCAACATATGACAGTCCCGCCATCCCGGAAATTAACCTTGTATACCTACGCTGCACTCCCTCAATAGCAAGAATGTCCTTCCTCAAATTAGGGGACCAAAACTGCACACAATACTCCAGGTGTTGTCTTACTGGGGCCCTTTACAACTGCTCCTATACTCAACTCCTCTTGTTATGAAGGCCAACATGCCATTTGCTTTCTTCACTGCCTGCTGTACCTGCATGCTTACTTTCATTGACTGATAAACAAGGACAGTTTTGGCCCAAAACATTGCCTCTTTCCTTCGTCCATAGATGCTGCTGCAACTGCTGAGTTTCTCCAGCATTTTTGTGTACCCCAGATCCCGTTGTACTCCCCCTTTTTCCAACTTGACACCATTTAGATAATATTCTGCCTTCCTGTTTTTGCTACCAAAGTGGATAACCTCACATTTATCCACATCAAACTGCACCTGCCATACATCTGCCCACTCCTCCAACCTGTCCAAGCCACCCTGTATTCCCATAGCATCCTCCTCACAGTTCACACTGCCACCCAACTTTGTGTCATCTGCAAATTTGCTAATGTTACTTTGAATCCTTTCATCTAAATCATTGATGTATATTGTAAATATCTGCAGTCACAGCAACGAACCTTGCGGTACCCCACTAGTCACTGCCTGCCATTCTGAAAGGGACCCATTAAGTCCTACTCTTTGTTTCCTGTCTGCGAACCAATTTTCTATCCATGTCAGCACTCTACCCCCAATACCATGTGCCCTAATTTTGCCCACTAATCTCCTATGTGGGACCTTATGAAATGCTTTCTGAAAGTCCAGGTACACTACATCCACTGGCTCTCCCTTGTCCATTTTCCTAGTTACATCCTCAAAAAATTCCAGAAGATTAGTCAAGCATGATTTCCCCTTCGTAAATCCATGCTGACTTGGACCGATCCTGTTAGGTTGTTGTTGTAACTGCCTCGACTACCTTTGCCTGCTCATTCCATATATTTATTACCCTCTATGTGAAAAAAGTTCGAGGCATCCATGTGTAAAAAAAACTTTACTTGCAAATCGCCTTAAAACCTTAACCCTCTTACCTTAAATCTATGTCCTTTAGTATATAACATTTCCACACTGGGAAAAATAATCTGTCTATCTATTCCGTGTATCCTCAACTACACACAATCCTCTAAATGGGCTCTGGCAAACTTTTATACAGCTACAACATGAATTCCAGACTTTGACACTCAATGTTCTGACCACCCAATAAGGAGAGCCTAGTAGAAACAGGGAACTGCAGATGCTGGTTTACAAAAAAAGACACCAAGTGCTGGAGTAACTCAGTGGGTGAGACAGCATCTTTCGAGAACATGGTTAGGTGACATTTTGGGTCAGGACTCTTCTTCACATGCCTTCTTTACCATCCTTATGACTTGTGTTGCTACTTTCAGGAACTATTGGCTTGCAAGCCATGACATAGAAATATCAATCCTGAGTTTCAGTGGGGTCCTCATAGTTAATAGCAGGTTCTAGAGAAAGATACAATAATAAAAACCACAAGCAAGAAGTGCCCATACAACTCCTTGAAGCTGCTCCATCGTGCAGTTAGGACACGGCTGATCCTTCCATACCTTGTCCAACATAGTTGCACTTCCTTTGTGCCCTCAAATCTCTTGTCCACACATTTCAATGTACTCTGTAATTGTGCTCTAGGTTTGAGAGTTCCAAAGGTTTGCACCCCCCTGAATGAAATACCTGACTCCTCATCTTGAGATCTTGTCTTGAGACCCTCGAGTTATGGGAAACAGTCCTTCGACATTCACTCTGCAGGTTTCTTTCAGATCCACCCGTCTTGATGAGATCACTTGTGATTCTTCCAAACTTCAGTGATAATAAGCCTGCCCTATTCATTACTTTCTGATAAGACAGTCCCTCTATCCACGGAATTAACCTAATGAATCTCTGCTGCTCTGGTACCTGGCCAGTAGATCCTGTTGATGAAAGGCCTTGAAACATTAAATGTTTCTATCTCCACAAAATGCTGTATGTTCTACTGCATATTTCCACCATTTCTTTTTTATGGAATAGGTTTCGTTCTCAAGTGTGAAGATCAAAACTGCACAGAGAACTGTCAGTTTAGTCGGCTGAAAGTTATGTGCAATTGCAGCACAACCCATAATTGGCTATATCTGTTCCTGATTCTCACAATTGCTCCGTCAAATAAATGCTAGCGTTCATTTCAAAAGGGCTTGTGTACAAAAACAGAGATATAATGCTGAGGCTCTATATGGCGCTGGTCAGGCCGCGCCATATAGAATATTGGAGTAACGTGAGCAATTTTGGGCCCCATATCTGAGGAAGGGTGGCTGGCTCTGCAGAGGGTCCAGAGGTTTACAAGAATAATCCCAGGAATGAGTGGGTGAGCATATGATGAGCGCATGACAGCACTGAGCTTGTACTCGCTGGAGTTTAGAAGAATGAGGGGGGACCTCATTGAAACATATAGAATAGTGAAAGGCTTGGATAGAGTGGATGTGGAGAGGATGTTTCCACAAGCGGGAGAGTCTAGGACTATAGGTCATAACCTCAGAATTAAAGGACATTCGTTTAGGAAGGAGATGAAGGGAAATTTCTTTAGTCAGAGGGTGGTGAACTTTTTGCCACAGAAGGTTGTGGAAGCCAAGTCAATGGATAATTTTAAGGCAGAGATAGATACATTCTTGATTAGGAGGGATTGATTGGGGAGAAAGCAGGAGAATGGGGTTGGGATGGCGAAATAGATCAGCCATGATTGAATGACTTGATGAGCTGAATGGCCTAATTCTGCTCCTATCACATGACCTTACAGTATGATCTTATGATCAAGATTCATCAGAGTATTAACTGGAAAGTTGTTTAACTCATTGGGAAAAGAATAACTTTATGTGTGATAGTTGGTGTGGGTTACATGTAATGTCAGTAAAAGCTACAAGATCAATAAAAAAAACTTTCAATGCATACATAAATGTTTTTTATTGATGTAAAGAAATCAGAAACTACAAACACTGGAAATGTAAACTAAAAATAATAAATGCTGGAAACACTCAGCAGGTTTGGATGCATATTTGGAAAGAGAACATTAAGGTTATAATTAAAATGATCCAACAATGAGACCTTTTATTCCCTTCTTTCCATAACTGATGCCTGAGCTTATAGATTCTTCCAGATTTTCCAGGTTTTATTTCATTTGTCTCAATGTCCATAGTATTCTGCTTTCCCTATTTTCTTTCTGTCAGCTTTAATTCAAAGAAAAAATTATCCTTTAAGAAAAAAATTAAATGTATTTCCCTGTCACCAGATGGCAGCAAATTATATTTGAACTCCTGTTATTAACACATATGATTGCTGTTAAGTATGTCTATTCGAATTTCAATGATTGCATTGTTTTGATTTTTTCCCTAAATTGGGTCAAACAAAAGTGAGATTAATCTGCAGTTATTTGCTATCTTGCTGCTGTTAACTTTTTCCTCAACCAACCTGCTTACAGTATGAATCTGGGATGTAAGGTCTGTCACTCCATTGAATATCGGGCTTCACAATGAGTTGCCGAGAGTTCCGTTTGACAATTCTGCTGTTAAGGTGGGATATTCTTCTGACGAAATGTCCCGCCCCGTCCTTTTTCTCCAGAGATGCTGTCCGACCCATTGAGTTACTCCAGCACTTTGTGTCTATCTAAGGAGGGATGTTATTCAGCTAAGGTTACATTTCAATGCACAGCGTGAAGGTGGGATAGTGCACCCAAAATCCAAGGCAATAACATGCATTTAAAGAAGGGAGAGATTGAACTTTTTTCCCACCATCCATCACAGTGAGGAATGTGGAGGGGTCACTGTGGTGGATGTTCATGTTAAAATGTATTTTGTGTGTTCTGTTGTGTTTTATTGGTATGGCTGTATGGCAAATGAAATACGTGGCTGATAAAGTATGATTATGATTTTAATTATGATGATGATGATGATTAAATAGGACATTCTATAACCTCAGGGTACCCTCGCACTGTACGACCAGTAACAGAAGGCATTTTTGCACACAGCTTTCAGCCATAGTGCAATATATGATGTGTAGGAAGGAACTGCTGATGCTGGTTTAAACCAGGATAGACACAAAATGCTGGAGTAACTCAGCGGGACAGGCAACATCTCTGGAGAGAAGGAATGGGTGAAGTTTTGGGTTGAGAAAGATAATGTAACCAGCTTTGGATATTGTTGGATATGCATTGGTTAAAACACACCAGCCTTTCTCTGATTCCAGTGAGGGAATGCTTTATGTCCACCTGAAATGGGAGACTGTGCCTTGTCTTCGTGCTACAAACATAAGACTCACTGCAGCCCTCCAGGATAGAGAAGGTCTTTGTGAGATGATTCCCTGCCCTTTGTGAGAGGGTTCAAAGCACTGAAGTTTCAAATGACTTCCTCCTGATCTTGTAGCTCTATTCCTCCCCCTCCCCCCCATTTGAGATTCTCCTCCTTATGAAACATTTCAATATTTTGCAGCACAAAGACACAACAAGTTACCTGGGCAACTCCAGGGACTTGGGTTTGGTACTGACCTTAGACACTATCTCTGTGGAGTTTGCATGTACTCGCCTGGACCAAGTGGGTTTTCTCTGTGTGCTCCAGGTTCCTCCCACATTCCAGAGACATGCAGGTAGTAGGCTAACTGGCCACCTTAAATTGTCCTTAGTGTGTTGAATCTTGGGAAAGTCCATGGGAGTGTGGAGAGAATAAAATGAGATTAATGCAAATGGTTAATGTGAACTTAAGTATCGGAAGACCTGTTTCCATGCTTGTATGGCTTAATTTATCTTGCCATAGAATTATATTTTGTTTCAATACGATCAAATAAAATAAGGGGGGGGGGGGGTTTGGGGAGAAGCAGGAAGATTCAGAAGAAACTGAGGGAGAATATGCAAACTCCACATAGACAGCACTGGAGATCAGCATTGAACTCGGGTCTCTGCAGCTGTGAAGCAACAGCTCAGTTGGCTGTACCGCTGTACCACTGTGCAATTCCTAACACTATGGCTATTACATTTCCCCTTACTCGATTTCTCTCTCTATCTGGATCATTATTCCAACTAGAAAGGCTTCATTAACAGTTTATCGTCACGGCAACCTGGGGCTCAACATCAGACGTATCCCTTTTGCTCAATGCATCCCATCCCATCTTCTTTGCCACTTAAAACAAACTTGCTTTCTTTCTTGCCGAGTTCCGTTTACGGTCCTTGATCTGACCTGGCACTTTCCACAGATGCGATGTGACCCTCTGAATGTTTCCAGCATTTTCTGTTTTTTTGCACCAAAGAATATATCTTTTCACACTCAGCTCTAAATATAAAATCATTTGATCCATGATCTCTAACATACGTGCAGCAAAAATTCTCAACCGTGTCTAATTGAGTGCCTGAACGTTTGCATCATTTGTACTTCAATAAATCAATAAAGTCTAATTCGGAGCAATTGGATGTAGTCACAGCTATCAGCTGATGCCAAGTAACCAAACAGAAATACTGAGATTGATTGTGAAAGGTCCAGGTTTCTGCTGTCCCTCTTAACCTCAAAGAGCTAATTCTAGCAAGTCTGTGCTTCATTTTAAAATAGTTAAAATAATCAAAGGACTGCTATAGTTTGAGTCATACAGCATTGAATTAGGCCCTTCGCCCCACTGAGTCCACGCTCACCATCAATCGCCCATTCACAATATTCTATGTAATCCCTCTGTAGAACACTCCCTACACACTAGGGGTGATTTACAGAGACCAACAAATCTACAAACCAGCACGTCTTGGGGGTGGGGGAGAGACAGTCAGGCTCAGTCAACCCCACGATAGAATGGGGAGGAGTTGTATAGTTTGATAGCCACAGGGAAGGAGGATCTCCTGTGGCGTTCTGTCCTGCATCTTGGTGGAACCAGTCTGTTCCAATTAAATAATTATTAACAATTATATAACAAATACCACAGCATTAAAAAATGGGCCTACCTATGCTCCTTCTGAGCTAATTTGTGATTGAAATCGACCAAAATTTGACCAAAATCTAATACTTTCAAAATTTGTAAATAAACGAGAGAAAAAATATTTATAATTTTTACTTTTTAATTTTTTATGTAGATAAATGAGAAAGAATATAGTAACTTTTCATCAAATTCGATGTTAATTTTCTCGAAATTTGCCCGGAACCAAAAGCATCTGTGAAGACAGGAGCATTGGCCAGCATGGAGCTGGTGGGTTGAAGGTCCATTCTGTGCTGTTTAACTCTCCAGCAGATGTCTTCTCATTACATTTATGGCATTTATAAATTGATAATCTCACATTACTCGCACTCCCAACAAAGTTAAACTTTCAGGCCAATAACCTTTCAGCCAAACGGGGAACAAATAGGTTATTTCCACATCCCTCTCCAATAGATACTGAGCGGCTGGGAGTGTAGCCCCAACATTTTGTTTGATTTCTCTGTATTTAGAGCCACATTTCCTGTGGCTTAATCTTTTGGTCTGAATTTTCTTACACAAAGCTAACAGCTCCATGCTGACACATTTTGTATAATGTTGCAAAGATTTTTTGATTCCACACACAAATGTGGAAGTTTAAATTTACAAAGCTGATCTCTGTCAGCAACGTTTCTGCACTCGAAATAATTCCTCAAGGAACCCAGCAGCAAATGCCAAAGTTCCTGGGAATCTGAGTACCACACGGTGGGAAATCAGTCGATCCATCTGGCGTTGTTAATGGTTTATTATTGTCACATGCGGCGAGACACAATGAGAAACTTTATTTTGTGTGTTATCCAGGCAGGTCATATCATGCTTGAAAGCAATTCTACCATCCAAGAGTACACTAGGTAGTGCAAAAAGAGAAAGGAAACAGAATGTAATCTTATAGCTACAGAGGAAGTGCAGATGAAAAAAAAGTGTAGGGGCTGCCAGAAAATAGATTGGAGGATCGGTTGATAAATCCTTAGCATATAAGAGGTCCATTCAAGAGTCTGATAGTAGCTTTTGAAAATTATTCCAACAGTTTTAACATTTAACAGGTGAATTGGGGCAGTCATCATGGGGCAGCGGTAGAGTTGTTCGCCGGAGAACTGGATTAGACCCCGACTACGGGTGCTGTCTGCACTGAGTGTATACATTGAGTACCGCGTGGCTTTTCTCCGAGATCTTCTGTTTCCTCCCACATCCAAAGACGTACAGGTTTATAGGTAAATTGGCATGGTGTATGTGTAAATTGTCGCTAGTGTGTGTAGGATAGTATTAATAGAATAGAATAGAATAGAATGCATTTATTGTCATTCAAACCTAGGTTTGAACGAAATATCATTTCGACAGTTTTTTACATTACAAAACAATCCAAGACCCACACTTAACACAGTTTACATAAACATCCATCACAGTGAGTCTCCAACATCTCCTCACTGTGATGGAAGGCAAAGTCTTTATCTCTACCCTTTGTTCCTTCTCCCGTGGTCCAGCAGTCCAACTGCAGTGTCGAGGCGAACTGGGGCTCCGATGTTAAAGCCCCCGGCGGGCGATGGTAAGACCTGAGGCTGTTTAAGCCACGCCGGGCGATGTTAGGCCCCGGCTCCATGTCCTTAAACCCGCGATTCCAGGGGAGAAGTCGCCGTTGCGGAGCTCGGAAAAGCGGTCTCCCACCAGGGACTTGGAGCTCCCGATGTTCCCGTCCACCGGGTCTGCGGCCGGTACCTCCGAACTCCAAAGTCGGGTCGCAGCCGCACGCCACCACAGCTCTTCCCGCTCCGAAGTTGGCCAGCTCCGCAATGTCAGTTCCGCAGGCTCTGCAACTGGAGCCCCCAGGTTAGTCCCGGCCGGAGGTCGCCGCCGGCTCCACGATGTTAGGCCCAACGACATCCGAGACCCGACAGGGAATAGTCGGGTCCCCGCACAGGGAAGAGATTTAAACGGTTTCCCCCACAGCCCCCCCACCACCCCCACATATACACAGCTATTTAAAAAAATAATAAAAACTAACTCAAGACATACATTTAACAAGACAAAAATAAAAAAAGACAGACGACTTTAGTCGAGCCGCTGCCGTTAGGTGCCGCCACTCCCAAGTATTAATGCGCGGGGATCGCTGGTCGGCGCGGACTGGGTGGGCAGAAGGGCCTGTTTCTGCGCTGTATCTCTAAACTAATCTAAACTAAATATGGTAAGGCTGGAGTCGTGGATGAACAATATTTCTATTGGTGAGGCTACTCATAATTAATAGGGGATGCGTTCTGCAAGTCATTACCAACAGGTCTAGGGGCAATGTCCCTGACATAGGTTATGAGAGAAGGTACGAGCAGATTTAGAGGGCTGTCTGCTAGCATACAAAAGTGGTGAATGTCCTTCAGGTCCCAACCTGCCACACCACCAGTCCATTCCCTCTGTGCTGCTGAGTTACTCCAGTACTTTGTGTTCTGATGTGCAAAAAAATTGGATTATTATTATGCACTCCTGAAGCCAGCTCATATCTGTTGTCGTTAACTGCAGTCCTTTTGTGTGTGTTTTTGATGAATGCCTGTATTATTCCCTCAGCATTCTAGATCATATATGTCAATACATTAAAATTGCCTTAAACAAGAATTCACACAGAGATCAGCAGATTTTATTTTTCCTGCACTATTCAGAAATGCTTTATGCCTTAATTATCCCCATGCTCATAAATATCAAATACTTGTAGAAGTCATTGCGGGACATCAAAACCAATAATACAATTAAGTTGTCCTTAAAACTATGTATGTGAACTGATTTATTTCATTTGGAACATATCTCTGATAACTGCTGATTACTGCAATCTACTTCATTATAAGTATTGTGCATTACTTTGGAAGTCTCCCATCTGGCCAACACAATACATGGCCAGCATGGTGGCGCAGCTGGCAGAGCTGCTGTCTCATGGCACCGGAGATCCAAATTCGATCCTGACCTCTGGTGCTGCCTAAGTGGAGTTTGCAAATTCTTCCTTTCACCTCCTAGGGCGGGGAGAGTGTATGCAGAGGTGAGATGATATAGAACCAGTGGGAACAGCAGATCGATGGTCAGCATGGACTCAGTGGCCCCAAGGGCCTGTTTCCATGCTGTATCTTTAAACCAATCAATCAATCAAGCAATTGAAACAAAATGTTGGAGTAACTCAGTGGGACAGGCAGCATTTCTGGAGAGAAGGAATGGGTGACATTTCAGTTCAAGACCCTTCTTCAGACTGGCGTCAGGGGAAAGGGAGATACTAGAAAAGGATGTGGAGTGTGAAAATAGAACAAAGGGAATGGAGATCAAGGAAAATGTAGAATAGATCATTGTTAGCTGGGAGAAGGTAACGACAAAGCAAACAGAAATAAAATGTGGCCGGAGACAGTAAGACTGGTTGGAAAACTGGGAAGGGGGAGGGATGGAGAGAAAGGGGAAGCTAGGGTTACTTGAAGTTAGAGAAGTCAATATTCATACCACTGGGGTGTAAGCTGTACAGGCATACATTTATCCTTTAGTTTGCATAGTGGGTGATAGGATTATCCTCAGAAATGTTCAGGGTTGATGGTACTATCAATTTCTCAGAGATACTGAGGTAAAAACTGGCCTTTGCCACCAGGGCAGTCTCCATGCCAGGCAATCCTGGTGAATCTCCTCCGCACCATCATCAGTGCAATCACATGTTTGATATAATGGTGGGCAGGGTTACTGGCCCATTTAATACATGTAGGCATTGCTGCACTTTCTGTAGGTTACTCAACTGGAACAAGCTAGTGATAGATAAAATATTCATAAAGGTCTTCAAACAAATTTACCGGATGATGAATTCTAATGCTTGTCCTGTGCTGCTTCTTCTTTTCACATTAAAAATAATGTAGTGTATCAGTTTAACAATGGCTGGTAAAACTTTAGTTGAAGCCTTAGCATATGTGGTTTATTTAAAAATCTTTGTTCCCAAACGAATTTGATGATTAATTAACATTGACTGTGGTAAATGCTTCATTTGTTTGCAAAAGTCTCCTCTCTGAAGTTCTGGGTACGCTGCCTGCTATTGTGAGAATGGTTTATTAATCTTGTAAGCAAGCTAGAAATTATTTTGGGTCCTTTGCATTTCCACCTGGCTGGGCAGTACATTTCAGGTCTCTTTCTGGATCTCTCTCACTTGGATTACTGTATAAGGCCATGATACAATTGTACCTCCAGTGTGTTTATGTCTCTGCCCCAGAATATGTGTGGCTTGAAGCTCACCTGGACATTGACATATTTGACATCGGAGCTTATTTGCCTAATGCTGTTCTTGGGCAATCTGTCTGCAAAGAGGAATTAACATTTGCTGTCATTCGTAATTGGTGCATCTTTTCATTTCAGCACTGATCTCTCTGCGAATGTACTCCAGGTACCACCAGATTCAAGAAAATCCTATTTTCTGTTATTATCAGACTCTCGAATGGACCTCTCATATACTAAGGACCTGATCCTCTCATCTAATTTTTGCAAGTGCGTCTTATAGACCTGGTTTCGATCCTGACTACGGGTGCTTGTCTGTACGGAGTTGGTACGTTCTCCCCGTGACCTACTTGGGTTTTCTCCCACACTCTAAAGACGTACAGGTTTGTAGGTTAATTGGCTTGGTATAAATGTAGTGTACTCCCTGGTGTAGGATAGTGTTAATGCACGGGGATCGATGGTTGGTGCAGACTCGGTGGGCCGACAGGCCTGCTTCTGCGCTATATATATATAAACTAAACTAAACTAAATATTGAGGGCTCCTGGAATAATTCTCGTAACTGGCATCAGTCTATAGAAGCTCACAAAAGCATTGAAGTTATGTTTCCCCTTGAGTCTGCTCCACCGTTTAATCAGATCATAGACAATCCAAGAACCCAAATGTACATTCCTGTCCAATTTCCACTTGATTGTCTCAGTATGCAAAAACCTATTGATCTCAGCCTCGAATACACATAATAACTAAACTTATGTATGGCGAATTTAAAACCATCTGATGTGAGAAATGTCTCTTCATCTAAGCCTTGAAGGGAACCTCTTTTCCTGCAAAGGATCTGAAGAAGGGTCTCTACATAAAATGTGATTCTGAAGACCCTAAAAGTCACCCATTCCTATCCATAGATGCTGTCTGACCCGCTGAGTTACTTCAGCATTTTATGTCTATCTTCGGTGTGAACCAGCATCTGCTGTTCCTTTCTACACACTCTTTTCCTGAAACTTGTCTCTTAAGTCTCCAGCTTAATGCAATGGGCCTGTTTTCATTTACCAATCTTAGGAACATCTTTAACTCCATTGGTCCTATTCTCTGTAAACACCCTCAACCATCTTTCACAACCATCTCATAGCCCATATTTTCAACCAAGCTTCATTCACCTTTCCTAACATATCTAAAATAGCTCATTTCATACCATTAACCCACCTTCCCATTCCTTCTTTTGCGCAAAGAGACATTCCCGGCATTACACGCATTGGCATTCCCACATTTTGCTTTTGTTTTAATTGCGTTAGTTACAAATGATAGTATTATATATAAATGCAGTAATTTAACCCAAGCTTATTGTTTAGAACTGTGTTGGAGTCTTTCTTGGCTCCCATGGTCATGCCCTCTTGTTTGCACCTGCCTCCTCATTTACTGCCTTTGCCCTTATAGGTCCTTTTTCTAAATGGTGATGCTATGTCCAGGATCCCATCTTCCATGGATAATGGCCTAGGGGAGAATAAAAGAGCACCCAATAGTTATAATGCTTGCGGTTCTTTGCACAGACCAATTTCATCCCACTTGGGTCTCCACATTTGAAGTGCTGCTCCTTTGGTGGTTGTATTGAGCCCCTGAGTCTCTTCCTAAACCCCTCCATGCTTAATTCCATCCTTTAGCCCAAAAATTGTGCTAGAGTTGGTATATGAACGCACAAGGCTGTTGTGCCAATACTACTTTTAATTAAGCCTGCGGCTCTTGAAACATTGGTATGCTTATTGACCACAAGCTGTCTGTTCAATCTAGATTAGGGCAATCAATCGTCATGGAGGATCTTTCTGACAAGACCTGCCAAGATGTGGTGGTGTGACAAGCCATCGCAGCCTACAAAAGATCAACAGCTTTGCAGGTTTAAAGTTGACATTACCGCAACGCCAAACGAGAAAGCTGCCAAGTATAAGAAACAAGATCACCAGTGAGGTACAAATTCACATACGTATGTGGATGCATTGTCCACTTATAAGCAGGCATTAACTGTTTTCAATGTTCATAAACATAAAATTAAATTACAGGAGTTTCCTACCACATAATCTTCCTGAATGTTAGTCTAAACTAGAGGCCTGTTAGTCAAATGTGTTATGCATTCAGAGCCATAGAGCCATAGAGTCATATAGTAAAGAAACAAGCTCTGTAGGAAAGAACTGCAGATGCTGGTTTAAATCAAATTTAAATCTTCAGTCTGAAGTAGGGACTTGACCCCAAATGTCGGATGGAGAGAGAGGGAAAGCAAGGATTACTTGAAGTTAGAGAAGTCAATGTTCATTACGTTGGGTTGTAAACTGCCAAGCGAAAAACGAGGTGCTGTTCCTCCAATTTGCACTGGGCCTCACTCTGATAATGGAGGAGGCCTAGGACAGAAAGGTCCGTGTGGAAATGGGAAGGGGAGTTAAAGTGTTTAGCAACCAGGAGATCAGGTAGGTTCAGGCAGATTGAGCGGAGGTGTTCAGCATAATGATCGCCGAGACTGCGCTAAGTAGCTATTCATGACTCTGGTGATGTTGCTTTCAAGTTAGTGGGTCAGGCAGCATTTGTGGAGGGAAATGGGCAGATAACTTTTCAGGTCAGAATCCTTCTTCTGACTTTTTTTAAACTGACTGAAATGTCTAAAGAAGGGGCCTGACCTGAAATGCCCTCAAATTGGTAATTATTGCCATTGACTTTGGGCTAAAACAGCTAATAATGACTGGGAAAAAAAAGAATTATGTGATTGAATGCCAAAAATCAATGAGTGTGAATATGAGTCTGTCCATTTCCCGCCGCAGATGCTGCCTGGTCCGCTGAGTTCCTCCAGAATTTTGTTTTGTGCTGAGGATTCCAGCATCTGGCAAAGTGGACGGCACAGTGGTGCAGCAGTGGAGTTGCTGCTTTACAGGGCCAGAGGCCCGGGCTCGATCCTGACTACGAGTGCTATCTGTGTGGAGTTTGTACGTTCTCACATGAGTTTTTTCGGTGTACTTCGGTCGCCTCCCACATTCCAAAGACATACAGGTTTGTGGGGTTAATTGGCTTTTGTAAATTGTCTCTAGGGTGTAAGATAGAACTAGTGTAGGGATGATCGATGGTCGACACGAACTCGGTGGGCTGAAGGGCCTGTTTCCACGCTATATCTCTGAAAAAATCTGCAGTCGCTTGTACCTCCAAAATGTAGTAGTTATTAGTCAGATTACTCATAGCATAATGTTGGATAGACCATTATTGTTACACTTATGGCCATGTATTTTTCTACCTATAGATTATTACAAATTTCTGGGAAGGTTCAATTTTGGGTGCTCGTACTAAGGATTTGTGCAAGTATCTCCGATTATTCCTGAGTCTATTCATTTCCATTGAACATAAACAGTGTGGATGGTAGTTAGATGGGAAAGTCTTCCTTTGAACCTGTGTTGTTTTGAAACAGCTGGCTCAGTTTAATGGGCCTATTAGGCTTCGGTATTTGGCTTTTCTAGCCTTATTTAAATTGAAAGGTTAATTTGTCTGTAGCAGTGAAAGGCAATGTGTGAAAGCTATTATCCAAAATTAATGTAGGCAACAAATTAAATAACATTATTTGCCATTGTGAAGGGATTTCTATCTTCAATCTTTTGCCCCAGTCAAGTAGGCATTTAATATGGAGACCTTGAATTAAGTGAGATGTAGGACTGATGACTTTCCATAATTTGGGATAAATTTTAATATAATGCATTAAATTACACCAGATGATTGAACGTTATTGATGTCCACTGATGTCAAGAAAATTTCAATGCATGACTGACAAGAGAAACCAGACTTGTCATCATTAAACCCTTTAATTACCTCGAAAAGTCAAAGCTATTCAAAGTTTTCATGTCCCAACTAAATTAAAGCCAGGCAGAGTGCTAGCTGATTCTATGGTCCCAAATGATTATTGCTTTTTAATATTACCCTTCTTAAGTTTAATTTTTTTGTCTTTCCATTGGGCAGTGAAATTTGTGCATTGAAGTCTGCACATTGAAAAAATACGTTAAATGTGAAATATTAAAATTGTCACATTCTAATTTCTCTTGACTGCCTAAATGCAATTCCTTGCAAAGTGGGCAAGTTTAAATCCACACAATGAATGATGGAAGCTGTTAAACACAAGGAGCATTACAGGTAACCAAATTCCATCCCACTCAATGTGTGTTTTACTTTGGGATGGGCATTCATAATTGTTGGGATTGCTAACTATTTAGCTGAAGAAAATTATGGCCAAGTATATGTTCCTGAAATTAAACCCTTAATTATTGCAGTAACCTAGAAATCATAACTGACAAGTAAAACCAAATATTTGGAGCAGTACATGGCTACATTGATTGATAGATACTTCATTTGTCATTGTCATTGATAGGTACTTCATTTGTCATGGGCATTGTCAAAGGTTATGGGGAGGAGGCAGGAGACTGGGGACAAGAGGGAAAGATAGATCAGCCATGATTGAATGGCGGAGTAGACTTGATGAACTGAATGGCCTTCTTCTGCTCCTATGAATTATGAATTAATTTATGAAGAGGTAATTGATACTATCTAGTATTATTAATGAGTGGGAATTATTGAGGGATCAATATATTAAAGGCTCTAGGGTACATATTAATTAATAGGGCACACTGTGAATGGCTCGATTGTAATTGTGTATTGTCTTTCTGCTGATTGGCTAGCATGCAACACAAGCTTTTCACTGTACACATGACAATGAACTAAATTAAACTGATTGATATAATAAAAGCATTGTAGAGTCGGATCTCAATATATTTAAGAAAGCAGTTGCTAATGGTGGCTCTTTGGAAAGACTCTTGGCTCTGATTCAAAGGTTTGTGTGTAGGCCCACTTCAAGAACTCACTTCAAGAACAAAGTACTGGCATGGCTCTACTGCAGAATGGGCATTGCATTGCCAGATGATGCTGTCCTTTGGAGGAGATGTTAAACCAAAGCCTTATCTGTTCACGCAGCTGTTTATAAAAGATCGCGCGATACTGATTCAATGAGAATTGCTGCTCTCCCTATTTGCTGGTCAACAATCATCCCTATCATCCATAGTAACAAAACAGGTCAGCTATCATATTCCTGTTGCACAAATTGATTGCAACATTTCCCATATTATCACAATGACCTTGTTACAAAAATATTTAAGTGGCTGTAAAGCACTTGGGGAAATCTTGGGGTTGAATTTTTTTTTATATAGACAAGCTGTATAAAAGAATATAAAATCTGTATAAAAGAATATGTCACCGATATGACTTATTTGTCTGTTATCTTACATTGGTTATTTTTCCAGATGTTTTGCTGGGAAGTAGTCAGATGCACTGAGATTCATAGGTTGTAAGTTAACAATTTGTTAAATTACTGCTGTACACATTATCAAAGCCTAATAAAAGGCTAAGAAAACTTTATCAAAGCCTCAGACTAGCTTTGAACGGACTTTACTGGTTCTACATTGCACTAAATGTTATTCCCTTATCATGTATCTACACACTGCAAATGGCATGATTGTAATCATGTATTGTCTTTCCGCTGACTGGTTGGAGCACAACAAAAACGTTTCACTGTACCTCGTGACAGTAAACTAAACTAAACTAAACTAAACTAATACTCTCATTGGTATATAGTACAGATATATCAGAGTATATAGTACAGATTTGAAAAATCAAAAAAACAATTTCAGTGTGCCAATAAAATGGGAAATATACACCAATAAATAACTCAAGTCAAGTCAAGTCAAGTCACATTTATTTATATAGCACATTTAAAAAACAACTCTCGTTGGCCAAAGTGCTTTACCTTTGTTATGAGAATAGTATAAACAAACAAACTACTTACATATATACATATAGCCCTCGCTCAGAGGACGTCAAGAAAGGCCTGGCAGTATAGATAAGTTTTTAGTCTTGACTAAAACATTTTAGCTAAAAGGTTCATTGAGGATGGACCTAGACATGCTGGAGCCATCTTGGTTCATCGAGTAGAAACAAGGAACTGCAGATGCTGGTTTACACAAAAGGACACAAAGTGCTGGACTAACTCAGCAGGTCAGGCTGCATCTCTGGAGAACATGATAGGTAACGTTTCAGATCAGGACTCTTCTTCAAACTTTTCGAAAGTTCCTCATGTGTTGACGTGTATATATTTGCTGACAATCACATACCAAGGGTTATGACAACACAAATGATTGAATCCCTACTACATTTGTTTGCCTTTGTAAAAACAATTCCTTGAGCATTTCCTCTCTGTACTACAGACCCTTTTGTTTCCACGTAGCTTGCTGGGATAGAAATTTGAATCAATTTCTATTTCACGGTGGGTTGCAGAACGTAGGAAGAACTCTTGTCGGATATTTGTACTTTTATCGCATGAAGCCATCTCACAAACTGAGAACAGAATCGACAGGTTTTCATGAAGAATTCCTAACAAGAAGTGAAGAATGGCTGACATTCAGGAATTCCATGTTGCTATTTTGTTGTGGCTGCTGGATTTGACATGAATTACCTGGTAGATCTAGAAGGAACTTTGTACAAGACTCACATTGACACAAGTAGTTACTCACAGGCCATTATTCAGCATCTAGGAAGTTTCACTTGCTTCCTCTCTATAGGTACAGATTGTGAAAGCTCATTTATGCAGTCATCTTAATTAAGATCTAGATGTGCTATGTATAGAGAGTATAACACATATATAATACATTACAATCCAGGGACAAATAATACTGATTCATGTTTTATTCAAATATGTGTGCATTGTAAGACTTTAAAAAATCTCTATAAGGCCATGTTAATTATGGTTATTAATGATACTTCCATTATTCTTTATCGCTGTCAAATCGATTCGGCAAGTACACTTATTAAAACTGTAAGCATTCATAATTGGATATTCCACTTTTCAAGTGGTTACACAGTATGAATCCAGTTATTCTGATTTGGCTATTTTAAATCTGTTTAAATTCATTCGCATACAACAGACAGTAAAATAACAATGGCAAGAAAATTCAGACCTCCTGCCTAGGAGAAATGGGCAAGGGCAAGACAGACATAGGTAGGCTGTCAACTACATGCTTGCAAGTAAAAAAAAACATTGAAAACGTTCAAATTTTAATAGTCATGCAACTTGCTACTTGGCACATTGGCCCACAATGTCTATGCCAAACATTAGGTACCTATCTATCCTGATCCTATTTTCCAATACAAAGCTTCATAGCCTTCTATGCCATTGTGTTTTAAATGCTCACCTGCAGTAAATAATACTCAAATGTTGTGAGTATTTGGTTCCACCACCAAGTTTAAGGTGAAGGGGAAAGATTTAAATGAAATCTGAGGGGTAACTTTTTCACACAAAGGGTGGTGGGTGTATGGAACAAGCTGCCAGAGGAGGTAGTCGAGGCAGGGACTATCCCAACATTTAAGAAACAGTTAGATAGGTACATGGATAGGACAAGTTTTTTAGGGATATGAACCAAACGCCCGTTGGTTGCGCCTATGACACTCCTTAACATTTATGATTTCAGCAGTTCTGGTGAAAATATTCTTCCTCGAATTCCTTCTAAATCTCCATACTCTGATCTTGAACCCATGCCCTCTGGTTATAAATTCCTCGGGGTACACATCTCGGAGGATTTGTCCTGGTCCCTCAACACCTCCAAGCTGATCAAAAAGGCACAGCAGCGCCTTTACTTCCTGAGGAGGCTCAAGAAAGCCCACCTGGCCCCCCAGATCCTGACCAACTTCTACAGGTGTACCATCGAGAGCATCCTGACCGCCTGCTTCACGGTATGGTACAGCAGCTGCACTGTTGCGGACAGGAAGGCACTACAATGGGTGGTGAAAACCGCGCAGCACATCATCGGTGCCCCGCTCCCTGCCATGGATGCCCTCCACCGAAAACGGTGTCTGAAACGAGCTGGGAAGATCATTAAAGACCCCTCCCACCCCAACCATGGACTGTTTGCCCTCCTCCCATCAGGGAGACGGTACAGGAGCCTCAGGTCTCGTACCAGTAGGATGAGGAACAGCTTCTACAATCATACCGTCGCATTGCTGAACTCGGAGTCCCGCCGATAGATTCCTCCGGTCCCTCCGTCCCCATTGTTTAATTATTCTGTATTTTTTATTATTCTGTATCCTCTTTTTTTTTTTTTTTAATTTCTATATTGCACTACTACGGACTGACGCAAAACTGCATTTCGTTGTACCCATACTCAGTATTTGTGCAATGACATTAAAGTTGAGTTGAATTGAATTGAATTGAATGGGGAAATGCTTCTCACTATCAGCCACATCATAATTTTATACACTTTATTCGGGGACCCCTTTTCCTCATCCACTCCAAAGAAAATGAACACTGCTGGTTGGAGACATAATAAATTGCAGATGCTGAAATCATGAGCAAAACACAAAGTGCTGGAGGAACTCAATGAGTCAAGCAGCATCTGTGAAGGAAAGGGACAGTTGGCACTTCAGTTTAGGACCATTCTTCAGACTGATGCAGTAGGGTGGAGGAATTTGAACAAAAGAGGTGGGAGTGTGGCAAAGCCTGGGAAGTGAATTGAGGAAGGATATTCTTGCTATTGAGGGAGTGCAGCGTAGGTTTACAAGGTTAATTCCCGGGATGGCGGGACTGTCATATGCTGAGAGAATGGAGTGGCTGGGCTTGTATACTCTGGAGCTTAGAAGGTTGAGAGGGGATCTTATTGAAACATATAAGATTATTAACGGTTTGGACATGGTAGAGGCATGAAACATGTTCATGATGTTGCGGGAGTCCAGAACCAGGGGCCACAGTTTAAGAATAAGGGGTAAGCTATTTAGAACGGAGATGAGGAAATACTTTTTCACACAGAGATTTGTGAGTCTGTGGAATTCTCTGCCTCAGAGGGCGGTGGAGGCCTGTTCTCTGGATACTTTTAAGAGAGAGACTAGATAAGGCTCTTAAAGGTAGCAGACTCAGGGGATATGGGGAGAAGGCAGGAACGGGGTACTGATTGGGGATTATCAGCCTTCATTACATTGAATGGTGGTGCTGGCTCGAAGGGCCGAATGGCCTACTCCTGCACCTACTGTCTATTGCCTATTGATAATAATAATAATAATGGATAGGATTTATATAGCGCCTTTCTAATACTCAAGGCGCTTTACATCGCATTATTCATTCACTCCTCAGTCACACTCGGTGGTGGTAAGCTACTTCTGTAGCCACAGCTGCCCTGGGGCAGACTGACGGAAGCGTGGCTGCCATTCTGCGCCTACGGCCCCTCCGACCACCACCAATCACTCACACACATTCACACACAGGCAAAGGTGTGTGAAGTGTCTTGCCCAAGGACACAACGACAGTATGCACTCCAAGCGGGATTCGAACCGGCTACCTTCCGGTTGCCAGCCGAACACTTAGCCCATTGTGCCATCTGCCGTCCCAGATTGATAGATGTATGTAGGTGACGGTGGGGGGGGGGGGGGATGGGATTGGTAGATGGATGGAGTAAGTCACAAAGGGTTGAGGTAAAAAGCAGACAAAAGTGTGTCAGGTAAGAAAAAAAGAAGTGTGGAATCTATAATCAGAGAGAGGAATATGGGTGGAAGTGGAAGCAGGGATGCTACAAGGTAAATAGGTGACTTGGGAATGAGAAATTAGTGTAGGGAAGAGGTGACAATAGCAGAGTGATTAGGGTGATGGGAGAAGGCGGCAGGGTGGCACAGTTACTGTTTGAGAGTTGCTGCCTTACTGCGCTTGCCATGCCAGAGACCCGGGTTCGATCTCGACTACGGGTGCTGTCTGTACAGCGTTTGTACCTTCTCCCCTCGACCATGTGGGTTTTCTCCGAGATCTTCAGTTTCCTCGACACACTCCAAAGATTGTATAGGTTTGTAGGCTAATTGGCTTGGTATAAGTGTAAATTGTCCCTAGTGTGTGTAGGATAGTGTTAATGTGCGGGGATCACTGGTCAGTGCGGACTCAGTGGGCCGAAGGGCCTGTTTCTGTGCTGTGACTCTAAACTATACTAAATGTGCATGTGACACCCTCTCTTATTGATCCTACCCACGCCTCAATGCACAAATGTTTCTCCCACCCTGCTCTTTTCCCCTCCTCCATAGCTCACATCGTACAGCATTCGGGATGTAACGCTGTACTATATAAGATGTTGGTAAGGCCACACTTGGACTCTTTAAGTTACCCTGCTTTAGAAAGACATCATTAAGCTGCACAAAGCTGGAAAGATTTACAAGAATGTTGCCAGGACTCAAGAGCAAGAGAAAGCCCTGGATAGGATATGGAGAGGATATTTCCACTCGCGGGAGAGTTTAGAATAAGAGGGCACAGCTTCAGAATAAAAGAACGTTTCTTTAGGAGATAAGGAGAAATTTCTTCAGTCAGAGGCTGGTGAATCTATGGAATTCATTGCCACAGAAGGCTGTCGAGGCCGGCATTAGGTATTTTTAAAGCAAAAATTGACAGGTTCATCATTAGTAAAAGCCCTGTCCCACGGTACGAGTTCATTCCAAGAGCTCTCCCGAGTTTGCCCCAATTCGAACTCGGAGATTTACGGTAATGGCCACTCGTCGGTACTCGGGGCTCTCGTGGACATTTTTCAACGTGTTGAAAAATCTTCACAAGTCTCCCGTGCTTACCTGCCGTTAGCGAGTCTTCCCGACTGCCTGCCGTTAGCGTTAAGAGCCGCTAAGAGACATCCCCGAGCTCCGACGTATACGCTATGTTCACTCTCCGTGCTTACCATGAGTTTGATTTTTTTAAACTCGGGAGAGCACTTGAATGAACTCGCACCGTGGGACAGGGCTATAAGGGTGTCAAAGGTTATGGGGAGAAGGTAGGGGAATGGGTTTGGGAGGGAAAGATAGATCAGCCATGATTGAATGGTGGAAGAGACTCGATGGGCCGAATGGCCTAATTCTGCTCCTATGACTTACAAACATGAAATTATTAGGTGAACTTGGTAAAGGAGACAAATAGAAATCCGGACGGAATTGAAAGCATGTTTGGAAGCGAAGTGACCGTGAAGTTAAATGTAATTACAAATGCAAAATACTGCAGTCAGAATATCTGAAATAAAACAGCAAATACTAGCAATATGCAGCAGGTGAAGCAGCCTCTGAGTGGAGACAAACAGACTTGATGATTCGTGTGGAAGACTTTTCAATATCATTGGAAAAGATAAGGAGAGAAAAATAATAAATTGCAGGGAAATAAACTGGTGGTGAGTTGTTCCATTGCAAGATGTTCTTTTATTCTCCAGATTATATTCTCATAAATTATGCTGCAGGGCAGCACCTTGTCAAAATACATTATGGAAATCCAAAGCCAAAATATCAACAACACTCACCTCAAGAAATGTAACCAAGTTGAAGGGGCATGGTCATCTTAGGCCATCTGAAGTTTCACCAATGAGTTAATTTATCCTAATCGCCTTATAAGATCCTGCTTCAAACTTGTTGCCGCTTTTAATTATTGGCTGAACACCAGCCTGTCCCTAATTCATGGCAAACATCCCAGTCTCTAATGAGCTGTTAAATATATAAGGCAGATGCTCACTTAACGTATCCCCATCACTTTGTCGATGACTTGACTATAAGTGAGTAGACCCACTCACAGTCATGATACCATGCTGCATCATAATTCTGCTGACAATTTTTCACCTGCCCAAAAAAAAGGCACATTTCTATCTAACCAAAGTTTGGCTGGTGAAAGTTAAGCCTCATTCAGAATTGCAAGTCAAACAATTATTCTCAGTGACTGCAGTGAGTGTTGCCTACAAAATGCATAGCAGTTACTCGACCAAGCTACTCAGACAGCGCCTCACAAACCTGCGACCCCCACCGACAAGAATCTGAAGATGGGCTGGCGCTTGAAAACATCACCATCTGCAGGTTCCCCTCCAACTCAAATATTATCCTGACTTGGAAATTTATCACCGACCCTTCATTAGTGCTGGGTCCAAATCCTGGTTCCTTATCCAAAACCATTGTGAAAGTATCACCAACAGAAGGGGTAGCATTTTGGGTGGCACGGTGGTGCAGCAGTATAGTTGCTGCCTTACGGTGCCAGAAACCCGGGTTTGATCCTGACTACAGGTGCTGTCTGTACGGAGCCTGAGAACTGTAACGTCCAGGTTCAGGAACAGCTTCTTCCCTGCAGCCATCAGGCTATTAAACACAACAACGAATAAGATCTAAGCTCTGAACGGCAAAATACTATATTATTATTGCACTATATTTATTATTTATTGAACTTTTTCTTCTTTTTCCCTCCCCCCGTTATGTAGAATGTTTACATATTCACATATTCTGTTGTGCTGCAGCAAGTAAGAATTTCATTGTCCCATCCGGGACATATGACAATAAAACACTCTTGACTCTCTTGAGTTTGTACGTTTTCCCTGTGATCACGTGGGTTTTCCCGGGTGCTCCAGTTTCCTACTACACTCCAGGTTTGTAGGTTAATTTGGCTTTGGTAAAAATTGTATATTGCCTCTAGTGTGTAGGATAGTGTTAGTGTATGGGGATCGCTGGTCGGTGCGGACTCAGTGGGCTGAAGGGCCTTTTTCCGCACTGTATCTCTAAACTGAACTAAAGGATCACAGGGGTTTAAGAAGGCTCATTCCCACTTTCTCAAGAGCAACTAGGGATAAACAATGAATGCTGGCCTTGCCAGCAATGCCCTGATCCTGAAAAACAATTGAATGGAGAAGAAGGTTGAAAACCAATTGGAGAGACTGAATAATTGGGTACTATTTATTCTGTTGACATAGTTCCTTTGACACAGTAGGAGGCAATTTTAATCCAATAAATGTAGACCCAGAGGTCCAATACATTTATGTCCAATACATGCCCAGAGCTAACAAATCCTCCTCATACATTAACCCACTCATCCCTGGTCAACCCAATCATCCGGGGATGATATATGATGAGCGTTTGATGCTTCTGGGCCTGTACTCGCTGAGGGGGGGATTCTTATTTAACCTACTAAATGATGAAAGGCTGATATGGAGTAGAGATGGAAAGATGATTTCCAGTGATGGGAAATTCTAGTACCATGAGGCACATCCACAGAATAAAAGGAAGTACCTTTAGAATGGAAATGAGGAGGAATGTCTTTAGCCAGAGGGTGGTGAATCTGTGGAATGAATTGCTACAGATGGCTGTGAAGGCTGAAACATTGGGTATTTTTAACGCAGCGATTGCTAAATTCTTGATTAGTACGGTTATCAATGGTTATGTGGAGAAGGCAGGAGATGGAGTTTAGAGGGGAAAATATACAGTATCTGCCACGATTGAATGGCAGAGTAAACCTGATGGGCTGAATGGCCTAATTCTGCTAGTATGTCTTATCATCTTATGATCTTATTAAATCTATTACCATACTGTATCCACAAGCGGATAACCAAGGAGCATCATATAGATGGGGTTTAAGAAGGAACTGCAGATGTAGCAATGTTACAAAATTTTGAGATTTTAAAAATCAAGTCTGCAATTTATCCCATCAGATAAAGCATAAAAAGAAGTTTAATTTGACACCTAATTCACTTTCATATCTCAAGTATTAAAAAAAGTTATGGCCATTTTCATACTCGGAAATTAGCATCTTGTTCCCTATTGATTTTCTATGAACATAACAAAAAAGCTGTGATTGTGGACAGTCAAAAGCCCATAACTTTCTTAAAAATTAAGAGAACTGAATGAAATTTTCAGTTATCATAGATTGAAGCATTCTGAAACAAATATAAAATAATCTTACTTGGATGACCTGAAATTAAAGCATATAATTAGTTAGTTACCCAATTGTAGCTAATTCCAAACTTCAATTACTAGATCTAAACATCTATCCATTTCTTAAGAAAAGATTAACATTTTTTAATAGCCTAAGTGTCCAAATAATATCCACAAAGAATTCACAATAAAACATGATTTTTAAATCTCATTTACATGAATTTATAGGCCAAATGGAAGGAATTTAGTGTTCAATTGCGGTAAATTAATGGCATTTAAATCAGCTTACCCTGTGGAACGCGCTGGTTTAGAACGTTCACATTGCGGTAGATTTGTGCCCCAAATGCCCAGAAAAATACTGCGGGATATAATGGGCCCCAAATTAGCTACTCGCAACATAAAATTTTGTATAAAGGGATCTTAAGAAGCCCTTTTAAACGTAAAAATAAACAACTTACCTTCCGTTGTCCCCTGTATGAGATCCGGCCCGTTGTCGGCGGTCGAGGGTTTAAAGGTTAATTTTTAACCTATTATAACAAGTAAATAAACCCCTTAAAACTAAAAATAGCTCAAGCGACGGAATCTTCCAGCGATTTTTCGTTAATAATTAACTAGGCAGAACTGGGACGACAGATGGCACAATAGGCTAAGTGTTCGGCTGGCAACCGGAAGGTAGCTGGTTCGAATCCCGCTTGGAATGCATACTGTCGTTGTGTCCTTGGGCAAGACACTTCGCCCACCTTTGCCTGTGTGTGTCCTTGGGCAAGACACTTCACCCACCTTTGCCTGTCTGTATGGAAGTAATTGTGTGAAGCACTTTGGGGTCAATGCAAGTTGACTAAAAATGTGCTATATAAATAAAGACATTATTATTAGTATTATTATTATTATTAGGCTCATAATCCTCGATTTGAACAGCCTAGGGAAAATCGCGTTTTAAACCCACCCCCCTCTAAACGGCGCCAAAATCGCACACACGGGTTAGGACAGATTTTCAGCGATGCTTCAGTTACGTTTTACAACATACCTAGCAGATGCTGGAAAATCGAAGGTACACAAAAAAGCTGGAGAAACTCAGCGGGTGCAGCAGCATCTATAGAGCGAAGGAAATAGGCAACGTTTCGGGCCGAAACCCTTCTTCAGACTGATCGGGGGGGGGGGGGGGCGGGGACAAGAAAGGAAAAAGGAGGAGGAGCCCGAAGGCTGGGGGATGGGAGAAGACAGCAGGGGGACTGAGGAAGGGGAGGAGACAGCAAGGACTAATAAAATTGGGAGAATTCGATGTTCATGCCCCCAGGATGCAGACTTCCCAAGCGGAATATGAGGTGCTGTTCCTCCAATTTCCGGTGTTGCTCGCTGTGGCCATGGAGGAGACCCAGGACAGAGAGGTCGGAGATGGAGGGGGAGTTGAAAGTGCTGAGCCACCGAGAGGTCAGCTTGGTTATTGCGGACCAAGCGGAGGTGTTCGGCGAAACGATCGCCCAGTCTCCGCTTGGTCTCACCGATATAGATCTGCTGATATCTAGAGCAGCGGATGCAATAGATGAGGTTGGAGGAGATGCAGGTAAACCTCTGTCGCACCTGGAACGACTGCTTGGGTCCTTGAACGGAGTCGAGGGGGGAGGTAAAGGGACAAGTGTTGCATCTCTTGCGGTTGCAAGGGAAAGTGCCCGGGGAGGGGGTGGTAAGAGAGGGAAGGGAAGAATTGACAAGGGAGTTATGGAGGGAGCGGTCTTTGTGGAAGGCAGATATGGGGGGAAATGGGAAGATGTGGCGAGTGGTGGGGTCACGTTGGAGGTGGCGAAACTGACGCAGGATTACTTGTTGTATGTGACGGCTGGTGGGGTGAAAGGTGAGGACTAGGGGGACTCTGCCCTTGTTGCGAGTGCGGGGATGGGGAGTGAGAGCAGTGTTGCGGGGTATGGAAGAGACCCCGGTGCGAGCCTCATCTATGGTGGAGGAGGGGAACACCCGTTCCCTGAATAATGAGGACATTTCTGATGGCCACAGCGAGCAACACCGTAAATTGGAAGAACAGCATCTCATATTCCGCTTGGGGAATCTGCATCCTGGGGGCATGAACATCGAATTCTCCCAATTTTGTTAGTCCTTGCTGTCTCCTCCCCTTCCTCAGTCCCCCTGCTGTCTCCTCCCATCCCCCAGCCTTCGGGCTCCTCCTCCTTTTTCCTTTCTTGTCCCCGCCCCCCCACCCCCCGATCAGTCTGAAGAAGGGTTTCGGCCCGAAACGTTATCTATTTCCTTCGCTCCATAGATGCTGCTGCACCCGCTGAGTTTCTCCAGCTTTTTTGTGTACCATCATATAGATGGGAATGGCTCAAAAGACAGAGGATAAGGCATAGGTAGAATATATAAAAGTGATAAAGTTATTAGCCCTGTTGTTAATAGAAACTGGTCTGCCACATCCTTGCTGACCATCGATCACTCTTTCACATTCTCCCACATATCCCCCATCCCACACTCTCATCTACTCCCTACACATGAGATATATATTTTTATTTACAGAGGCCAATTAACCTACAAACCCGCACTTCTTTGGGATGTAGGAGGAACCCGGAGCACCCATGAGATCACAGGGAGAACGTGCAAACACCACACAGACAGCATCCGAAGTAAGATCGAACCAGCGTCTCTGCAGCTGTGAGGAGCCTGCAAAGGGATTTTGGCATTGTCCTGAGCAAGAGTTTTTTGCTCTATTTTTTTTGGAAGGGGTTTCTAAGACAGACGAGGGCTGTTAACAACTCAGAATTCAGCCTGAAAAATGTTAGAGAATTAGTCCTCAAGAACGAGGCTAAAATATTCTTAACAGTTAGAGATCACCCAGGACTGCCAACATGCAAGACTCCAACTTTAAACCATGTAAATATTTCAGCTCAAAACTGTAGAAATTCAGATCTCTTTCAAAGAATTATGACAATCTCAAGGGAGAAGTCACAGAAGGCATGCATATAATCATATGCCAACCATTCAGTCTGATTCAAGCCACCTCTGTGATATTGTCACCAACTTCATCTCTGCGTTCGTTAACGCATTTATTATGAAACTGTCATGATAATTGAATGTACTTAATAAAAATCCTTCTCAACAGATTGGTTTGCATTGAGAACTATTTGAAAATGTAATATACCCGTCACCTTCTTAATTGGGCAGGAGCTCACTCCAATACTGAAGAAATGTCTCGACCCGAAACGTCACCCATTCCTTCTCTCCTGAGATGTTGCCTGTCCGACTGCGTTACTCCAGCATTTGGTGTCTATCTTCACTCCAATACTCACCTGACAGAGACTGTTGGGTCCCAGCTTCTCATGGGACGGCTGGTCCCCCAAAGCAATATTCCACCTCTCCACCAATTCCAATATGCACACACATACTCACACACACACAGACTCACACAGTCACACACACACACACACACACACACACACACACACACACACACACACACACACACACACACACACACACACACACACACACACACACACACACACACACACACACACACACACACACACACACACACACACATACACTCACACACACACTCACTCACACACACACACACATACACTCACATTCACACATACACACACACACTCACTCACACACTCACTCACGCACACTCACACACAGACTCACACACTCACACACACACACATTCACACATACACTCTCACACACGCACACATACACACACACACATAGACACACACACACACAGACACAGACTCACGCACACACATACACTCACACATACATACACTCATACTCACACACACACTCACACAAACACACATACACTCACACAAACACACATACACTCAGACACTCACACACACACACACTCACACACACACTCACACACACACACATACACACACACACACTACACAATCAGCGCGACTTGCCCACTAAGTGGAAGTCACGAAATGAGCGGGACTTTTGGACCAAACACATTCGGACCTAATAAAGCATTTATTCCTTCCAAACACAGTCGGACCTAATAAAGCATTTATTCCTTCCAAACACAGTCGGACCTAATAAAGCATTTATTCCTTCCAAACACAGTCAGACCTAATAAAGCATTTATTCCTTCCAAACACAGTAAGACCTAATAAAGCATTGCTGTTTCAAGTACAGGCAGGGCAGCAGGCCAAACAACTCATTGCATTGTCATTTCATTTTATTTCATTTCCAATTAAGCATTGCACTTTCAAGCACAGGCAGGGCAGCAGGCCAAACTACTCATGGCATTGTCATTTCATTTCCAATTAAGCATTGCACTTTTAAGCACATGCAGGGCAGCAGGCCAAACAACTCATGGCATTGTCATCAACGGCTAACAAATCATTTATTGCAAGTACATTGCAGACTCACAGTTCAGTTGATTCACTGCTCAGAATGACAGTTGTGGCCTCTCCCTCGCGATCTTGCAGAGTGACTGATTCACGTCAAGGCATCCAGGGTTTTATCGTCCTGCCCCCTCACCCCCCGGAAGGGGCATTACCTTTAACGTAGTGATTGACAGGTGAGAGGACGAATCAGCTGACCTCAAGGTTTTTAAACACTCATAACTATTTTTATTTTTCATCGATGGGAAAAATCCTCATGGCTGGCTCAGCGGAGGAGGACTGGGAGTAAGATGGCCAAAAATCACAGCGATACAGGGTAGCGTTTTTTTCCTAAAATCAATATACAGCGCAGACAGGAAGTGGTCAAGATGAGGCAAGGCAAGGCAACTTTATTTATATAGCACATTTCATACACGAGGCAGACTCAAAGTGCTTCACATAAAAACATGTCATACAATAAATGAAATAATAAAATGAAATAAAATAGAAGAACTAAAAGAAAAGAAAAGCAAAATTAAAAATGCATTATAAAAAGTGCAAAAGTTAAAAGTGCAATGTAGTTAAGATTTAGCTGAAAGCTAAAGTAAACATAAAAGTTTTCAGTCTTGTTTTAAAAGTGGTCAAAGTTGAGGCAAGTCTTAAATCTTCAGGAAGTTTATTCCAGCTATTTGTTGCATAGTAACTAAATCCTGCTTTCCCATGTTTTGTTGGTTGGTTTCAGAAGATCTTAGCGGTCTAGAAGGCTTATATAGTGGAAGCATGTCAGTGATATACTTTGGCCCTAAACCATGTAGTGATTTATAGGTGAGCAGCAGGATTTTAAAATCAATTCTCTGACATACAGGGAGCCAATGTAAGGATTTAAGAATTGGTGTAATATGCTCAAATTTTTTGGTCTTTGTTAGAACTCTAGCAACAGCGTTCTGAACAAGCTGTAGCTGCCTGACAGTTTTTTTTGGAAGACCTGCAAGGAGACCGTTGCAATAATCTAGCCTACTATTAATAAAGGCATGTACAAGTTTTTCTAAATCTTGAGCTGACATGAGTCCTCATGAGACATAATTATATTAATTAAGGGCAAGAGGGCAACTAGAGAAAGCGTAAGCCACATTTAAGGCCAAAGAGACAACCTGTTCCTGTAGCCAAAGGATGAAGGTGAGGTCTTAAATGAATATTTTTCATCTGATTCACTCAGAAGAAGAATATTGCAGATGAAGAAGTCGGAGAGGAGGATAGTGGAATTCCTGAAGATATTGTCATCTAGAGGTTTCACATATCATAGAAACATAGAAACATAGAAATTAGGTGCAGGAGTAGGCCATTCGGCCCTTCGAGCCTGCACCGCCATTCAATATGATCATGGCTGATCATCCAACTCAGTATCCCGTACCTGCCTTCTCCCATACCCTCTGATCCCCTTAGCCACAAGGGCCACATCTAACTCCCTCTTAAATATAGCCAATGAACTGGCCTCGACTACCCTCTGTGGCAGAGAGTTCCAGAGATTCACCACTCTCTGTGTGAAAAAAGTTCTTCTCATCTCGGTTTTAAAGGATTTCCCCCTTATCCTTAAGCTGTGGCCCCTTGTCCTGGACTTCCCCAACATCGGGAGCAATCTTCCTGCATCTAGCCTGTCCAACCCCTTAAGGATTTTATAAGTTTCTATAAGATCCCCTCTCAATCTCCTAAATTCTAGAGAGTATAAACCAAGTCTATCCAGTCTTTCTTCATAAGACAGTCCTGACATCCCAGGAATCAGTCTGGTGAACCTTCTCTGCACTCCCTCTATGGCAATAATGTCCTTCCTCAGATTTGGAGACCAAAACTGTACGCAATACTCCAGGTGTGGTCTCACCAAGACCCTGTACAACTGCAGTAGAATCTCCCTGCTCCTATACTCAAATCCTTTTGCTATGAAAGCTAACATACCATTCGCTTTCTTCACTGCCTGCTGCACCTGCATGCCTACTTTCAATGACTGGTGTACCATGACACCCAGGTCTCGCTGCATCTCCCCTTTTCCTAGTCGGCCACCATTTAGATAATAGTCTGCTTTCCTGTTTTTGCCACCAAAATGGATAACCTCACATTTATCCACATTATACTGCATCTGCCAAACATTTGCCCACTCACCCAACCTATCCAAGTCACCTTGCAGTCTCCTAGCATCCTCCTCACAGCTAACACTGCCCCCCAGCTTAGTGTCATCCGCAAACTTGGAGATATTGCCTTCAATTCCCTCATCCAGATCATTAATATATATTGTAAATAGCTGGGGTCCCAGCACTGAGCCTTGCGGTACCCCACTAGTCACTGCCTGCCATTGTGAAAAGGACCCGTTTACTCCTACTCTTTGCTTCCTGTTTGCCAGCCAGTTCTCTATCCACATCAATACTGAACCCCCAATGCCGTGTGCTTTAAGTTTGTATACTAATCTCTTATGTGGGACCTTGTCGAAAGCCTTCTGGAAGTCCAGATACACCACATCCACTGGTTCTCCCCTATCCACGCTACTAGTTACATCCTCGAAAAATTCTATAAGATTCGTCAGGCATGATTTACCTTTTGTAAATCCATGCTGACTTTGTCCAATGATTTCACCAGTTTCCAAATGTGCTGCTATCTGGACATGCATATTTCTGAAGATCTTTCCTGGTCCCAGCACTCTGATGCAATTATAAAGAAAGCACATCAGCGCCTCTATTTCCTGAGAAGATTATGGAGAGTCGGTATGTCAAAGAGGACTCTCTCGAACTTCTACAGGTGCACAGTAGAGAGCATACTGACTGCTGTCTGGTTCTTTCGGCTTTCACCATTGACATTCATCCTAGCATCTGTCGATAGCCCTGGAAGTCAATAACGCCCAGTAGTGTTGATTCTTTCAGTTGCTGTTACCGTAACATATTTGTTTTACGAGACAGGGTTGTTAGCCCTGTACTCAACCCCCAACTTGGAGGACCAGTGGATTGCTCTTCGTCTCGCCTCTACCCTTCGACTTGTCCAGCATGGGAGTCCCTAACAGGAGACGAATCTGAGCTGTTCTGTATTTATGCTTATAGCAAGCAAGAATTTCATTGTCCCAACTGGGACACATGACAATAAACTCTCTTGACATAACATGACTTGAAATTGGTTCCAACTTAACGAGGTGATTGGAGAGAGAGGGTAATGGTGGAAAGTTGTTTCTGTGATTACATGCATGTGATCAGTAGTGTATCACAGAGCCAGTGTTGGAACCCTTATTTTATGTCATATAAATGAATGTAAATCTAGGAGGTATGGTTGGCAATTTGTCAGATGACACAAAATCTGGCAGTGTTGTTGAAAGTGAGGAGGGTAATATATAGCTGCAGACTGGTACGCTTGTGTACTCTAAGTTTAATCTAACATTCCTACACTCTGCACTTAACTATGATTGTGCCTATGTAGACACAAAATGCTGGGGTAACTCAACGGGACAGGCAGCATCTCTGGAGAGAAGGAAGGGTGACGTTTCGGGTCGAGGCCCTTCTTCAGACTGATGTCAGGGGAGTGGGCGGGACAAAATATAGAACGTAGTCAGAGACAGTAAGAATAATGGGAGAACTGGGAAGGGGAGGGGATGGAGAGAGAAAGCAAGGGCTATCTGAACTTAGAGAAGTCAATGTTCATACCGCTGGGGTGTAAGCTACCCAAGCAAAATATGAGGTGCTGTTCCTCCAACTTGCGCTGGGCCTCACTCTGACAATGGAGGAGGCCCAGGACAGAAAAGTCAAGATCACTGTGAAATATTGCACAATCTGACTTGATTTGACGTTTTCTTGCCATTTTTGTTGTTTCCATTGTCGTTATTATTTATCTGATACGTTGGAGCTCTACTCGGGCAGTGCCCCTGAAATTTTGTTGTATGTATTTACAATGATAATAAAGTGCATTATTATTATTATTATTATTATTATTATTATTATTATTATTATTATTATTATTATTATTATTATTATTATTATTATTATTATTATTATTATTATTATTATTATTATGGGAGTTGAAGTGCTGAGCCACCGGGAGATCAGGTAGGTTAAGACGGACTGAGCGGAGGTGTTCAACAAAACGATCGCCGAGCCTGCGCTTGGTCTCGCCGATATGATTGTGCCTATGTACAGTATAGTAAGAATATTGCTAAATTGTATGCAAAAAAAAGGAATTTCACTGTATCTAAGTACATGTGACAATAAAGTACCATTGAATAAAGTGCCATTGATATTAACGAGTTGGTGAAATGAGCAAAGGCGGATAGAATTTCATCCTGATAAGTCAATTAGAGCACTTTGGGGAGACTTATAAGGGCAGTATATCCAAAAGGAATGGTAGTCCTTGAAAATATTGAGGAACATAGAAATTCAGATGCTCAAACCAGAGGATGGCAAGAAAGATTAAAAGCGAATGTTACAATCATAGAGCCTGTCCTCACCTTCTCCATCATCATGTGGTTTGGCTCAGCCACCAAGCACGACATCTGGAGGCTGCAGCGCATCGTTCGATCAGCCGAGAAGGTTGTTGGCTGCAATCTTCCCCCCATTGCCGAACTGTACACTGCAAGGGCCAGGAAGCAAGCTGGTAAGATCAACTCTGACCCTTCTCACCTTGGCCACAAACTCTTTGAGGCACTCTGGGACCTCAAACTCTGGGACTATCAAATCCGCCACAGCCAGACATAAAATCAACTTCTTCCCACGAGCAGTAGCACTACTCAACAACCAAAAGCCTCTTTTTACTCTAGTACTTTATTTTCACATGTTTAAATTATAATGTTTTATTTTTAATTGTCTGCAGTATGTCATGTTTTTACCATGTGCAAGCATAGCACCAAGTCAAATTCCTTGTATGTACAGTATACAAAATAGGCCAATAAATTTATTCTGATTCTGATTCTGATTCGGAGAAAGAATTTTCCTTCACCTGGAAATGGTTGGAATCTCAAACAGATTAGTGGAGGCAGAGATTCTCAAAACATTGGTGAAATGTTTAGATGCATGCGTCCCTGCACTGCCAGGTCATAGTAGGCTATGGATTAAGTGTTGGAAAATGTGATTAGTATAGATGGGCACTCAATGGTCATCATGGGCATGATGGGCTTGTTTCTATTCTGTAAGACTCTTTGACCTGAAGAGACCAATCTGCCCATTCTTGATATGTTTAACAAACAGGTGAGTCTCCTCACTTGTAATAAGCATTGGTTCTATTCTGTTCGTTTCTATATAAAGTGAGCAATATTTCAGGGTTGAGATAGGTTGAATGCCATCTACAACTTAAATTTGGCCTACATTGCGTTCTCTCTCTCTCTCTCCTTCAGCAGGTGGTGAACAGGGTGAAAATATCTTGCCTGGGGCAAGATTTACGTTTGCTTTCTATTGAAAGTGCCTGCCTGTAAATGCCATAAATTATGCATGGCAAGCAAATGTGAATAAATAGGTCCCTTCAGATGGGGAAATACTAAAACATAACAACTAGAAGCAGATCAGATAGGCAAAATATTTGTAGTTTTTCAATAACATAATGAAGATGTGCACAACTTTGTTTTAACGCAACTTACAAAATGATTGAAAGAATAAAATCATTAATGATATGAGCAAACATCTTCTAACACAGCAAGGAATTATTGCATGGCAACATGTCCAGTAAGTGCATCCATTTTGGTTGCTCGTATCTTTCAATGACCAGCTATTGTACTCAACTTTTGCTCAATCCACAGCTCACACTCCTGTTAAATCTGAACTGTGCGTTTATAGGAGTGAGAGCTGAATTATCCTGTAATTGTAATTAGCTAATGTATCAATTACCCACTTATGCAGATTGTTTCTTGACGTCACTGGTTCTCACCATCTCTATACTCACTTATGCTAATATTTCTTGGATCTACACATACGAATTGTCGTTTAACCAATTATGTTCATTGTTTCATGATGCTTACAGTGATGCTTACTTCTTTTGAAGCCAATAATGTTTTTTTTACGGAGACACGAGGAACAACAGATCCTGGAATCTTGAGCAGAACACAAAGTGCTGGAGGAACTCAGTGGGTCAGGCAACAGCTGTAGATAGAATGGAAAGTTGACATTCCGGGTCAGAACCCTTCCCCAGAATGTTATATTTTTGTTTCCCCATTACATTTTTTCTTGCAGATAGACCCAATTTGCTGGAGTAACTCAGCTGGTCAGGCAACATCTCTGGAGTAAAGGAATATGTGACATTTTGGGTCGAAACCCTTCATCAGTCTGATGGGTGGTCTTGACCCAAAATGTCACCTGTTGCTTTTCTCCAGGAATGTTGCCCGACCTACTGTTACTCCAGCATTTTGTTCATTTCTTTGGTGTAAACTAGCATCTGCAGTTCCTTCTTACACATTATTTCTTGCACACTGTTTCAGTCATGCTTTTGGTGAACAAAATATCAAGTCCCCTCAAAATCGCCAACTTCTTACCCCCAAAACTCTGTCCTTTGGCTTTAGGAACATCGGCCAAGAGTAAATACTTTTGTCTGTCCACATATCTATCTCACCCCCTCATAATCATTTATGGCTCAGTCAGGATCCACTCTGCTTTGTCTTCTCCAAAGAAAACTAACCAGTCTATCCAGTCTTTCCACATAAATTAAATGTTCCATCCTATGTAACATCCTGGCAAATCTCTTCTGCACTCTCCAGGATTAGGTTTAGGTTTATTATTGTTATGTGTACCAAGGTACAGTGAAAACCTTTGTGTAGGAAGGAACTGCAGAAGCTGGTTTATATCGAAGATAGACACAAAATGCTGGAGTAACTCAACGGGACAGGCGGCATCTCTGGATAGAAGGAATGGGTGTTACCTTTGCTGTCCCGCTCTCTCCATCCCTTCCCCTTCCTAGTTCTCCGATCAGTCTGACTGTCCCCCTAATTAAACGTTATCTCTATATGCTTCGTTGTCACCTTCTTTGAGCTAACAATGATACATTCTACATTTTCCTTGATTCTCGTCCCCTTTGTCTTGTTTTCGCACCTTCTACTTCCTTATCTCTATGGGGAGGAGCCATCTTGGGGAATGGCTGCTAACCAGCAGCCGTCCGTTTAACTCACTTTTTTTTGGAGTTTTAGTAAGTCCTGTCCTTTGTCTGTTGGAGAAATTGACTTTTTAATGTGGGGGGAAGGAGGTAATTATACTTCTAGGTCCCTACCTGGTTGGTGAGGCAGCTTTTTCTCCGGGCTGCGCCGTCGACCCGTCCTCGTGGCCTACCAGCAGGCGTGGAGCACCGTTTCCTGGTGGGGACCGCCCAGCACCTCGGCTTCGGTGGCGGCACAGCGCTGGGGCGCTATCGCGGAGCGGAGCGGGCGATGCCTTGCCTGGGTTGCCGCGCTGGATCGACGCGCTGGAGCTCCGGTGAGCTGTGACCGCCGAGATCAACACCTGCGGGCTGCGGGTCAGCGGGTCTGCGGAGCGGGCGGCACCGACTCTAACATCGGGAGCCTGGGTGCTCCAAACCGGCGCGGCCTTGTCGGCTTCGGAAGCTGCGGTCCCCAGTCAGGAAGCGGCCGTTCCAGGTGACCCAGCCGCTGAGAGGACTCTCCCGACGCCGTGGGAAACACTACCCGGTGAGAACGGCCAGGAACATCAGGCCTCCGTAGAGGCAATAGCGGTGGCCACAATAGGCCTGACTTTGGGTGAACTGGGGATGGGAACTGGACATTGTGCCTTCCCCCACAGTGGTAACCATTGTGGGGGGATGATTTTTTTTTTTTTTTTTGTGTGTGTGTGTGTGTAAGTAAACATGTTAGTCTGTGTCCAAGATGGCTGTCGGAAGGGAGAGTGGATGCTGGCGCGTTTTAGCTGCCGCTGCTCTCTCTTCACATTGTGTTTTTGATTTTTTGTCTTTGGATTGAATTCTATTTTTAATTTGTGTTTTGGTGATGTCTTTATTATTTATTTTATTCTGATTATATGTTTTATTATTCTTGTTAATCTTTGTAAGGTGTCCTTGAGATTTTTGAAAGGCGCCTCCAAATAAAATGTATTATTATTATTATGTCTCCTTCTCCCCTGACTCTCAGTCTGAAGAAGGGTCTCGACCCAAAACGTAACCCATTCCTCCTATCTAGAGACGCTGCCTGTCCTGCTGAGTCACTCTATGCCTATTTTCACTTTATGTCTATCTTCAGTGAAAAGCTTTGTTTTGCATGCTATCCAAACAGATCGGATATGCCATATATGAAAACTTCTTCAGGTACAATTATGTCCTTCCTATAGTGTAGCAACCAGAACTGCATGTAACACTCTGGTTGTGGTGTAATTAATGTTCTCTGTTGTTGTAACATAACCTTCTATGACCAGTGTAATGAAGACAAATATTGTGTATGGCTTTTTAACCACATTAACGACCTGAATGCTGCTATCTTTCCAGTTCCTTTGACATGTACAACAAGGCTCCTTTATTCCTCTGTACTTCTCGAAATGTATCTCTTAAACCTTATTAGTCATCCAAAAGATGCATTAACTCACATTTTCTTCGAAAGTAAATTCCATTCACCATTTTTCTGCCCATCTGACCGACGCTCTAACATTTGTAGAAAGGAACTGCAGATGCTCGTTTACACCGAAGATAGACTCAAAAAAGCTGGAGTAACTCAACGGGACAGGCAGCATCTCAGAAGAGAAGGAATGGGTGACGTTTTGGGTCGAAGAAGGGTCTCGACCCGAAATGTCCGATTCCTCCTCTCCGGAGATGCTGACTATTGTTCTGTAGCTGAAGATTCTTGATTAGTACAGGTGTCAGAGCTTATGGGGAGAAGGCAGGAGAATGGAATTAGATTGAATGGCAGAGTAGACTTGACGTGCCGAATAGTCAAATTCTGCGCCTATCATTTATGATCTTATGACGAGCCTCATCACTATCGGCAAAGCATGTACTCTTGATTAGAAAGTAGATATTAAATCTTCTGGAAGTACACCTTCTATCATCAACGTTAAATACACCGCATTGTAACTGCAATGTGTTGCAATTGGCAGAGTCGTACACCATGATGCCTCTGCATAACTCTCATAGATGTACTGAATAGAAACAAGTTTCTAGACACTGCAAATCAAGCAAGAGGCAGATGGTTGAAATCCAAAATAGTTTAGAAAAAAATGCAGGTTTTGGTGGAAACATTCAATAGACCAGGCAGCATCTCGAGTGAGAGAAACCGTGAATGATTCAGGTTAATGATCCTTTATCTGACGTTTCTTGAACTGCCAGTTTTTATTTCATGAGACTTTGGGGAACTATGATTACAGACTGAGATGCAGTAAAAACATTTGGTTTGCTTTCTGCACAGTACCAAGCATGAGTACAATCAAGCCACACACAAGTATCACAAATATTGCAAAGATAAATTAATCAGTCAGAATATAGAGCTGCACTGTTACAGTGATACAGCTGCAGAGAAAGTGCTGAAATAAAAGAAAAAGTGCAAGGGCTGCAATGAGGTTGGTTGGGAGATCACAATTACACCCTTAGATTGTGAGAAGTCCATTCAGCAATCCAATATTAGTGAGGAAGCAAAGGTTTTCTGAATATGTTGATATGTGCTTTCAAGATTTAGTATCATCTGCCCAACCGGAAAAGGGATAAGAGAGAATAACGGGGATATAACTGGTCCTTGATTGTGTTGCCTTCCACAAATATTGCACTGAAGTGAGCAGGTAGGAATAGTTTGAACTGATTGCTACTCCTGCCATACCTCTTCCAACGTTTCCACTTTATTCATTATGGCCACTTGATTTCTATCAAGGAAGTTGCTCGGTATGGGCGTTGGTTTGTTGGCACCAGAGATTTGGTTTGAACTTGTGACATGGAAATTTGTGAGATATGAGAAAATAAATTGCATCGAATATTTCAGATTTGAGGTCCAAAATGTTACCTTTTCTTAAAGCTATTTTAAACTTTAGAGATGTGACCAGTGTGTGTATGGATGGCACCAGATTTGCATTCCAAGCTGCACTGTCAATTGTATTGTCATTATACAGTATATACCCCAGATAGCAATAGAAAACTAGACTGAGAATGGAGTACAGTCATGATTGTACATCATGAAAGGACATAGCAGAAAAAAAGATCTTTCTAAAAATAACTGCTCTATCTTTCTTACTGAAGTTCCTGGAATGATTCCAACATTAATACAAAGATGCATTTCACTTTTAATATATGCATGAATGTGATATATCACTGTGTCATGTGCAAAATTGAGCTTTTTCATTAATTTGGATGGAATTGGACTGCTTTTTTAAAGTTTGGGATAGCACATAATTAGATTCTAATAGGCTTCTTGATTAAGAAATCTAAATAGATGTGATTGCAGCTTCTGAGACACAAGAGAGTGCAGATGTTGGGAACTTGAGCAAAAAACAAACTCAGTCGGTCAACATGAAGTATTGGGTTGAGGGTGGAAAAATGAATCAGTCATGATTCGATGGGCTGAATGGCCTAATTTTTCTCTGACTGCAGGAGTGGACCTTTGGTTAGAAACTTTTGTAGAACAGAAACATATTCAGCTGGACAATTCTGAAGGTGGATCATCATCCTGAAACATTAACTCTCGTTCACTCACCACAGATAATACCGTTTTGGTGAGCCTTTTCTATCCTTACGGTACTTCCAAATTTCCAAAATTGGTAGTTTTTGTCTTTATGTTTAAAGTAGTAGTTTAATTTAATAAAACATAACCATTCAATATCTTAGATTTTTTTAGAGATACACCTTCGGCCCACGGTGTCCACACTGACCATTGATCCCAGCACATTAACACAATCCCACACACACTTGGGACAATTTACACTTATACAAAGCCAATTAACCTACAAACCTGTACATCTTTGGAGTGTGGGAGGAAACCGAGATCTCAGAGAAAACCCACGCAGGTCACGGGGAGAACGTACAAATTCCGTACAGACGGCACCTGTAGTCAGGATCGCTCCGGGATCTCTGGCGCTGCAAGTGCTTGCAGCAACTCTACCCCTGTATCACCATGCCACCAATATCCCTGAATAACAATAGGTGCAGGAGAAGGCCTTTCGGCCTTTCGAGCTAGCACCGCGCATACACTCTGATCATGGATGATCATCCACAATCAGTACCCCGTTCCTGCCTTCTCCCCATATCCCTTGACTCCGCTATCTTTTAGAGCTCTATCAAACTCTCTCTTGAAAGCATCCAGAGAATTGGCCTCCACTGCAGAAGGCAGAGAATTCCACAGATTCCCAACTCTTGGTGAAAAAGTTTTTCCTCATCTCCGTTCTAAATGGCCTACCCCTTGTTCTTAAACTGTGGTCCCTAGTTCTGGACTCCCTCAACATCGGGAACATGTTTCTTGCCTCTAGCGTGTCCAATTCCTTAATAATTTTATGTTTCAATATGATACCCTCTCATCCTTCTAAATTCCAGTGCATACAAGCCCAGTCTCTCCATTCTTTCAACATAAGACAGTCCCACCATCCTAGGAATTAACCTTGTGAACCTATGCTGCACTCCCTCAATAGCAAGAATATCCTTCCTCAAATTTGGAAACCAAAACTGCGCACATTACTCCAGGTGTGGTCTCACTGGGGCCCTGTACAACTGTAGAAGGACCTGTTTGCTCCTATACTCAACTCCTCTTGTTATGAAGGTCAACATGCCATTCACTTTCACTGCCTGCTGTACCTGCATGCTCACTGATGAACTGATGAACAAGAACACCCACATCTCGTTGTACTTCCACTTTTCCTAACTTGACACCATTCAGATAATAATCTGCCTTCCTTTTCTTGCCACCAAAGTGGATAACCTCACATTTATCCTCATTAAACTGCATCTGCCAAGCATCTGCCCACTCACCCAACCTGTCCAAGTCACCCTGCATCCTCATCGCATCCTCCTCACAGTTCACACCACCACACAGTTTCGCGCCATCTGCAAATTTGCTAATGTTACTTTTAATCCCTTCATCTAAATCATTAGATTTTTGCTATATATTATTATCAGTTGTACTAGCTAACTAGACTATAAAAGCCAAAGCACATAATGAAACATTACACAGAGTCCATAGTAAGTTGGTTCTGTGGGAGTATTATGGTTCATGCTGTGCAGGGTGGTTCAAGAGCCTGATTGTTGATGGAAACAAATTGCTCTTGAGCCCACAGGTTACAGTTCTTTTTAGAGATATAACATGGATTCATATTTGGCCTACCAAGTCCTCACCATCCACAGATCAGCCATTCACACTAGTTCTATGTTATCCCACTTGAAGTTTAGTTTAATTTAGTTTAGTTTTAAGATACAGTGCCGTAACAGGCAATTTGCCACACTGAGTCCACGCCGACCAGCTATCCCCGCACACTAACACTATCCTACGCACACTTGGGACAATTTACCGTTTTACCACGCCAATTAACCTACCAACCTGTACGTCTTTGGAGTGTGGGAAGACACGGGCGCACCTGGAGAAAACCCACGCAGGTCACGGGGAGAACATACAAGCTTCATACAGACAGCACCCACAGTCTGGATCGAACCCAGGTGTCTGGCGCTGTGAGGCAGCAACTCTACAGCTGTGCCACCATGCTGCCCCTTGTATCCACTCCCTACACATCAGTGACAATTTGTCAAGGCTTATTAACCTACAACTCCACACGTATTTGGGATGTGGGAGGAAACGAGAGCACCTAGAGGAAACACACACGGTCACAGGGAGAACATGCAAACTCCACCCAGACAGCACCCTCCCATCAAGATCGAACCCGTGTCTCTGGTGCTGTGAGGCAGCACAGTTGCACCACTGTGCAGCCCTTACTCTCCTGTTCCTTCTCCCCGATGGTAGCACCACAATGACAGCGTGACCAGAGCCTCTGAGGATAGTGGTGTCTTCTTGAGGCAGTCCACCTGTGGACCCTTTCAATGGCCGGGAGATCAATACCCATGATGTACTTCCAAACTCACCTGCACACTGGACACATATTACAAACGTCATCCCCAAATGGTTTAATTTAAACTCTCATAAACGGTTTTGAAGATTTAGAGCAGCTTATAGAATAATGATTGCATGCTTGATCTGTCATGAATATTACCGGCACCCTGTTTGCATAAATACCTGCAGACAATGACATGGGCTTACTTCAAGGAAGACTACAGTGGATGTCACTGCAAGCTAAGCCTGTTTTATGCGTCGCACATAATTCCCATCAAGGTCACAGTAGTTGAAGGCCATCCAGTCAGTTGATTGACAAATCACTGGTCGTTGCGAAATAGAATGAAATTTTGAGCATTTCCAGAGTGCATTACAAAATATATTTTTTTAGAATGGTGCATCTTAAATTGATGAGCCATTAAGAATGGGCAAGATATACTATACTTGTGCTAAGTCTCCCATAGAATCTTTCACAAAGAACAAATTAGCTTATGATAATTATTATTGCTGCAAGCATAGCTAGCTCTCATTTGGTCGCTGCATGAAACATCTTTTCCTCATAAAAATTCTATTGATTAAAAAAAACACAGGTCTTCAGTTGTTTGAACCCTCAGTATTAAAGTACTGCTGCATATATTGCGAGAATAATTTCATGATAACACTATTCAGTCAATTCAAAAAAGCCTGTTAGTAAAGAAATGGAAGATAGACACAAAATGCTGGAGCAACTCAGCGGGACAGGCAGCTTTTCTGGAGAGAAGGAATGGGTGACCTTTCAGGTCAAAAGCCTTCTTCAGACTATGTCTGTGTGTTGAATGTTATCAGCTTCCAATTTTCCATTATCCACAATGACGACTGCGTGGTTTTTTCAAAGTTAGAAAATAGAAGCAAGAAGATGTTATTTTTCCAGCTTCAAAAGATTCACAGGTGTTAATTTTCCGCAATGAAAGGATGCATTAGATTTATTTCCATAGTTTCCGCAGAGCGTCAGTTGAACAAAAAATATGTTAAATAAATTGAGTGACTTATCTAGTTGTGTGTCTAAGCTTGGACATGGAGTTTTGAATCTGTGATATGTATTTCTCTTCAGTGCCTTTGTCCATAATTAAAAGTCATGATTTCTTGCAAAACTCTCCAGAACTTTGCCATCAAATTGCCTGTTATCTTTAAGTCTCCATTCACAATTTCCCCTCTGCCAATATTCTCCTCCGCCTTGTGCAGCTCCTTTACATTGTGAGACGGCGAGAATAGTCAGCCATTTTGGTGAACCCGTGTTCTGTCCGCCAATTCCTGTTGGATCTCCCAGTTTAGAGATACAGCACAGAAACGGGTCCTCCGGCCCACCGAGTCTGCACCGACCAACGATCCCTGGACTTTAACACTATCCAACACACACGAGGGACAGTTTTACATTAATTCCAAGCCAATTAACCTACAGACTTCTACGTCTTTGGAGTGTAGGAGGAAACCGAAGATCTCTGAGAAAACCCACGTGGTCATGGGGAGAGCGTATAAATTCTGTACAGACAACACCTGAGGCCTAATGGCGGAGCTTGCGGCATCGGTGCCATAGCGGCGGCAGCAGCAGTGGAGACCCGACTCGGCCCCGGAACCGTGGTGGCGGCAGCAGCAGTGGAGACCCGACTCGGCCCCGAGGCTGTGGCGGCGGCAGCAGCAGTGGAGACCCGACTCGGCCCCGAGGCTGTGGCGGCGGCAGCAGCAGTGGAGACCCGACTCGGCCCCGAGGCTGTGGCGCAGCAGCAGCAGCAGCAGTGGAGACCCGACTCGGCCCCGAGGCTGTGGCGGCAGCAGCAGCAGCGGAGACCCGACTCGGTCCCGAAGCTGTGGCGGCGGCGGCAGCAGCAGCGGAGACCCGACTCGGCCCCGAAGTTGTAGCGGCGGCAGCAGCAGTGGAGACCCGACTCGGCCCCGAGGCTGTGGCGGCGGCAGCAGCAGTGGAGACCCGACTCGGCCCCGAAGCTGTGGCGGCGGCGGCAGCAGCAGCGGAGACCCGACTCGGCCCCGAAGTTGTAGCGGCGGCAGCAGCAGTGGAGACCCGACTCGGCCCCGAGGCTGTGGCGGCGGCAGCAGCAGTGGAGACCCGACTCGGCCCCGAAGTTGTAGCGGCGGCAGCAGCAGCGGAGACCCGACTCGGCCCCGAGGCTGTGGCGGCGGCAGCAGCAGTGGAGACCCGACTCGGCCCCGAAGTTGTAGCGGCGGCAGCAGCAGCGGAGACCCGACTCGGCCCCGGAGCCGTGGCGGCGGCAGCAGCAGTGGAGACCCGACTCGGCCCCGAAGTTGTAGCGGCGGCAGCAGCAGCGGAGACCCGACTCGGCCCCGGAACCGTGGCGCAGCAGCAGCAGCGGGAGCGGAGACCCGACTCGGCCCCGAAGTTGTAGCGGCGGAGGCAGCAGCAGCGGAGACCCGACTCGGCCCCGAAGTTGTAGCGGCGGAGGCAGCAGCAGCGGAGACCCGACTCGGCCCCGGAACCGTGGCGGCGGCAGTGGAGACCCGACTCTCGGAGCTGTGGCGGCGGCAGCGACCACCCGCGGAGTTTGAACCGTCGCCTCGGCGCAGAGGGAGAACAAAGGGAAGAGACAAAGACTTTAAGATTTTGCCTTCCACCACAGTGAGGAGGTGTTTGGTGAACTCACTGTGGTGGATGTTAAATTTGTGTTGATTGTGTGTTTTTGTCATTTTTTAATTATATGTATGACTGCAGGGAAACAACATTTCGTTCAGACCGAAAGGTCTGAATGACAATAAACGAATCTAATCTAATCTAATCTAATCTAAAAGTAAGGCAGCAACTCTATCGCTGCACCACTGTCCCACCCTGACTATTAGTGTTGCTGACCACTTTAACACTCCTTTCCATTCCCATACCGACCCTCCTGCTCCTGGGCCTCCTCCATTTCCAGAGTGAGGTCACATGCAAACCAGAGGAACAGCACATCGTATTCCATGAATAACTTGCTTCCCAATGGTATGAACTTGGACAGGCGGGAAGAGTGGGCTGAGAATTGGCAGATGGAATACTGCGTGGCAAAGTGTGGAGACAAGCAGTTTGGTTGTAGGAATAAAGGCACAGAGTATTTTATAAATGGGGAGAGAATTCAGAAATCAAAGGTGTAAAGGGACTTTGGAGTGCCTGTGCAGGATTCCTAAAAAGTTAATTTGCAAGTTGAATCGGTAGTAATGAAGGTGAATACAAGGCTAGCATTTATTTAGTGAGGGCTACAATGCATAAACAGGGATGTAATGCTGATACTTTATAAGGCACTGGTCAGACCGCATTTGGAGTATTTTGAACAGTATTGGGCTGCATATCTGAGGAAGGATGTGCTGGGATTGGAGAGGGTCCAGAGGAGGTTTATGAGAATGATCCCCAGAATGATTGGGTTAACATATGATGAGCATTTGACGGCACTGGGCCTGTACTCACTAGGGCTTAGAAGGTTGAGTGGTGCCCTCATTGAAACTTACCGAATAATGAAAGACCTGGAGAGAGTGAATGTGGAGAGGATGTTTCCACCGGTGGGAGAGTCTATGATCATAGGGCACAGCCTGAGAATGAATGGATGTACCTGTTGAAAATAGATGAGAAGGAATTTCTTCAGTCAGAAGGTGGTGAACCTGTAAGATTCATTGCCACAGACGGTTGTGGAAGCCGTCAATGGATATTTTTAAGGCGGAGATTGACAGATTCTTGATTTGTACGGGTGTCAGGAGGTATGGGGCAAAGGCAGGAGAATGGGGTTGAGAGGGAGTGATAGACCAACCATGATTGAATGGTGGAGTTGACTTTATGGGTCAAATGGCCTAATTCTGCTCCTAGAATCTATGAACATGAGTTTTACAATATTTGAAGATGTTTAATTTTCTTTGTGATCAGTCGTTAACAGATTTGCTGTTGAACAGTTTAAACAGTTTATTGACCTATCTATTTTCGAGGACTGACAGAAGAGTTTTGTGAATATACTTGTAACGAGCATTTTTGGATGAAGTTACAATCATCATTTGCCTTAGTTGCAATATAATAATTGTCAGTCTCTTGATAGTCACTTAATTGAGTGACTGAATAGGCTAATATTCACATTGCTCTCACTTGCACCATTTTCCTACTTATCACATTTGTTCATTGCTGTCAGTTGATACCATGATCTGCATGGAATGAATTTAATGTGACATTCTTACGCTGTCTTCAAGTGTGTTCAGACGAGGCTATGAATGAGCACTGGGCAGTTTTGTGGTTTAACACATATGCTTGCCAATGTCAAATTCTTTGTTGTCCCGACAATAATTCTACATTTTTTATGATCTTCTGTGGGTAACAATTCCTGGATTTATAATCCAGGTTTGTTGCACCAGACCAAGTTTAGTTTAATTTAGTTTAGTTTAGTTAAGAGATACAGATCCTTTGGCCCACCTAGTCCACTCTGGTCAGTGATTCTCGCACACACTAACACTACCCCACACACACTAGGGACAATTTGCATTTACACCAAGCCAATTAACCTACAAACCTGTATGTCTTTGGAATGTGGGAGGAAACCGAAGATCTCAGAGAAAACCCACTCAGGTCACGGGGAGAACGTACAAACTCTGTACAGAGAGCAGCCGTAGTCAGGATCAAACCAGGGCCTTTGGCGCTATGAGGCAGAAACTCTACCTCTGCACCACTTTACCACCGGTTACTGACTACCTACTGCCCAGTTGTGGGTGAGTGGAAGACTCATACCTGAGTTGGTGTTCTGCTGAACGAAAAACTACTCTACACTTTATTGTGAGAAACTGTGTGGGAGATTCATTATACTATGATAAATGTAAACCAACATAGTCCGTGGGCTAGAGGGGCCTACCGTGCACCCCACCTATGATCCTACTTCTTGGGTGTTATTTTGTTCATTGGTACCTCTTCTGTCGGAAAAAATGATGTTCCCAAGAAATAAACTAATTTGGACTGTTTTTTAACCCCTTATTTCAACATATGTCAAAATTGTGTTTTTTTCACACTTTCCCCTCTTTCTTGTGGCCCTCTTCCATCATCCTATGTCAACCGGAAAGCAAATCCAGATTTCCGTGTGCATCACTGGAAGAGTGATGATGGGGATGAAGCATTCATACAGTGTACAAGAAAAGATCTGGCATGGATGCTTTCCCGGAAAGCAAGTAGTGAGAAAGGTCAAGAGCTTCCAGCTTGGGCTGGATTTGTCTCAGCAACAGATGAGGTGCCTTCAAATGTGGCCACAATTGACTATTATCCTGTGATTAATCATCCCATCACAGAATTTAGTACAGTTCAAGAGTGTTTATGAGCTTCTGAAGAAGCAAGTCATGAGGTTGGCCAAGAATATGTCATTACAACATTCGGCTTGGGTGTCTGCATGAAGGCGTATCCTCTTGTGTGGCGTCATCCTGCAAAATTCAAGAAACGCAATGTGTTGATTGGCACATTTCATGTCATTTGTGCATACTTCAAAATGCTTAGAAAGAAAATGGAGCGAACCGGACTTCAGGATGTCCTCATGGAATCAGGACTCATGTCTACTGGTTCTATGAAAGGTGTAATGACATAAAAGAACTACGACAGAAGTCTGCGCTGGCACAAGACGATGGTGAAGTGCTTGTAGAGGCTCCTTCTTGATGAATTCCTGTCTATGGCTGGAAAAGATGCAGTGCTGTCCGGTATACCAGAGGAATCAAAGGGCATCTTTCAAGAGCTAATCCGATCGCCAACAAAGCAGGCACTTGCTGAAGTCATGGCCAATGCAGATCTCAACACATTGGTGGAGTCGTATGAGAGCTTCAAAGCTGATGTTCGAAAAGGATCTCTCGGGAAGATGCACAATTTTGGTTGTCATACATAGATCCTGTGTGGATTACTCTCATTGATTAGGTCTGTGAAAGAGAACAATTTTCCGTTGTACTTGCACTGTCTGTTTCTTATGCCCGATCTCTTCTTCATCTTTGGTGGTCACAATTACTCCCGCTATCTGACCTACCTTGCTGTGTTCTTGGCAAACATCAAAGAATCACATCCCGGTGCCCTGGCTTTCCTCGAAAGAGGCGCCATCAGTGTCGCTAGGTTGGTCATACCAGGAAACCGATGTGCGGTTGATAAAACGATTGAAGAGACGATCATGAAGCATGGCAAATCTCGAGGTGGTGGTAGTGGTGTTGGGCTCTCTGGCATCTTGGAGAATCACAGTGCTTATCAGAGATGGGTTTGAACTTCAACAGAAAGGGCACACTTTCTCTCTGCAACTCTCAGCTTCGCAGACATGACTTCTGGTACCAATCGCAGAAGCAAACACAGAGATCAACAACCAACTGAGATAAGGAAAAGTGAGGCATGTGTAAAGAAAGCTGTTGATGCTGTAAAGAGCTTCCTGAATCCTGTTGACATAGATGACAAGACTGGGTTGTATGTACTCTCTTCTGGTGCACGTGTTCCAGCTGAAGTTGAGAAAGATGTCATTTAAGGTACTTACCACAGGGAAAGAACAGAAAGAGAAGTTAATCACAGAGTGAGGAGAAAAAGGCAGCATTCTACAAACCCATCAAGAATCTGAAGCTGAAAACCATGGCCGAAACAAAGACAAGAGTGAAGCTGAAAACATCTGAACGAAAGGTTAAAGAGTACTAGCAACAAGGAGATATTGCTTTTCAACTGATGGTCAAAGCACAAAGTTCTGGCCGTCAACTCAATCTACGGGAGATTATGAAGTACTCTCTAACCCCTGTACCCTACTCCATTGGTACATCAGACAACTTATTTGCAAAGACTGATAAATCCAAGGGCTTACACTATCTATTGAAGGATGTAGACAACTCACAACCTCCTGCCAGTAACAAAACATTGATAGTGGAAAATGGCAATGCTGCATTCTACTATCTCAAAGAGATTCCTGCAAACTTCAAAGAGATTGGCATCAAAATCATCAATGCATTGTCATCTAATGATGTAGTCTTCAGTACCGATATGTACAAACCAGATTCAGTGAAGTCAAGTGACGGACACGGCGTGAGTGTGCAGAGAAGGGAATAATCAAAGGGGGAAAGATAAAAAAAAACAAGAGATTGGAAGCAGTTCTTGACCAAGGATGAGAACAAGAAACAGCTCATTGAACTTCTTCTTGATGTGTGGAGTGAGCATGACATGGCCAAGAGGCTACATGGAAGGAAGGTGATCTTCATTAAGGAAGGAGAGATCACACTTCTTACTTCTCAGAATAGGAAAGAGGCACTGCAGTCTGAGATTCAATCCCTGAAGTCAAACCATGAAGAAACAGACTCGTGGGTCATCCTATACTGCAACTATGGCAAAGAGCAAGGATATGACCACGTACAAGTCAAAAGCCCAGACAGTGATATCTTTTTCATATTGTTTCACTATGCAAACAGCATTCAAGACACCACAATGTTCTTTGACAAAGGGAGAGGCAACAGGCAAAGGCTAATCGATGTCACCCAATTTGCAAAGCAGTCGTCCTCAGAATACTGCTCAGCATTACTTGGATTGCATGCGTTCTCAGGCTGTGACTCAACAAGTGCCTTCAAAGGAATCAGCAAAGTCAAGCCAATCAAACTGATGCAACAGCCAATGGGAAAAATGACAGGTATGTCCTGGAAATTGTTGAATTAATTTAATGTGCCCTCTGTTCCCACCAATGTGTTACTAATGCAGAATTGCCGCACCTTGAACTTGAGACCTTTTTGAGAACTTGATTTAGTTTAATTTCCGGGAGTAACCGTGATCTTGCAAATCTGCTCAGAGGGGTGGAATGTCGCGCTTCAATGCGTGGTATGGTGACGCAGCGGCCGAGTCGCTGACTCACTGCGCCATAGACCCGGGTTCCATCCTGACTACGGGTACCATCTGAACGGAGTTTGCACGTTCTCCCTGTGACCTGCGTGGGTTTTCCCCGGGTGCTCCGGATTCCTCCCACTCACACTCCAAAGACGTGCGGGTTTGCAGGTTAATTTGCTTCTGTACAAAATTGTCAGTTGTCCCTGGTGTGTAGGATAGTGCTAGTGTACGGGGTGATCGCTGTTCGGGATGGGCCGAAGAGCCTGTTTCCGCGCTGTATCTCTAAGCTAAATTAAATCCTGTGCCAAAAGCTAATGTGCAACTTGCTTGCTATCCTTCAGGGAAATCCCATGCTTTAGAAACAAGGAACTGCAGAATGCTGGTTTACACAAAAAAAGGCACAAAGTGCTGGAGTAATTCAGCGAGTCATGCAGTATCTCTGGACAACATGGACAGGTGACGTTTTGGGTTGGGACCCTACTTAAGACTGCTGATCTGTTCCCTTAGAACGCAAAGCAAAAGCTTATTATTAAAGGAGACGCACAAAGCTGGAGTAACTGATTGAAGATAGACACAAAAAGCTGGAGTAACTCAGGGGGACAGCCAGCATCTCTGAAGAGAAGGAATGCGTGACATTTCGGGTCGAGACCATTCAGTCTGAAGAAGACCAGAAACATCACCCATTCCTTCTCTCCAGAGATGCTGCCTGTCTCGCTGAGTTACTCCAGCATTTTGTGTCTATCTTCGATTTGAACCAGCGTCTGCAGTTCCTTCCTGGTTGAAGATGGACACAAAGTGCTGGAGCAACTCAGCGGGTCAGGCAGCCTCTCTGGAGAAGAAAAATGGGTGGCATTTTGGGTCAGCACCCCAATAACAGCACAAACCAAAACTTGGCCAGTCCTGTCCCTTCACGCCCCTAGAAGGTCCTTAACTCCCTCAGAAAGCATTGAGGAAGGGACCCGACCCGAAACGTCACCTATACATGTTCTCCAGAGATACCGCCTGACCTGCTGAGGTACTCCAGTATTTTTTGTGTCTTTCTTGGATGTCCCGTAGCGGCTCGTAATGCTAACGATAGGTACTCAGGAAATCCGGTAAACTCGTGACGTTTTTTCAACACCGTGAAAAATGTCCACGAGTAAAAAAATACTCGTGATGAAAAATATTGTTACTTTTTACTCGTACGAGCCGCTACGAGACATCCACAAACTCCTATGGACCCGCTACGGACATTCACCGAGTTCGAATCAGGGGAAAACTCGGGAGAACTCTTGAATTACCTCGTACATTGGGACAGGCCCTTCAAGTTGTACATCAAGCAACTGTTGATCCCATTGAACGGATTGCCAAACTTAATAATCAGTGGTGGCAATTTTGGCATTTGCTTTGAGAATGCTAGGTGAAAAAAAATAATTTCCACAATTTTCTTTTCATTCTTTTGCTCGGATAATTTGATCAAAGAGGAAGAAGTGAAAAGGAAGGGAGAAAGTGTGAAAAAGAACAAGAAAGTAAGGAGAGGCCAATGCAGTAAATGGAAGAGTAAGCTTTAATAAGTGTGACAGAGAAGGGGAATTGCATTGAAAAGAACAGCAGGATTCAGGACCCTGGAGTATCCTGATGGGACTATTATTGGAAACTCACATTGAATAGTAACCCCTGCATGAGTTAGACAAGGCCATACGAGGAGTGGGTGTTTGCACAAAAAAAATCTATTCATTTAAATTCACAATAATAGGTTGTTTTTTGCTCTTTGTACGGAGCTAAAAGCATGACATTTCTACTGACTAGACTCCACACGTAGCATGTAATGAGCTGTTAAACAAACCCATTTGGAGAATCTATTTACAGGTTTTGCTAAATTGAGAAAGGACCATTAATTTGTTGTTCAAGTATGTATGCATAGAATGCAAGACTGTATAGTTAAAAGAAGGTAGACAAAAATGCTGAAGAAACTCAGCGGGTGAGGCAGCATCTATGGAGCGAAGGAAATAGGCAACGTTTCGGGTCGAGACCCTTCTTCAGACTGAAGAAGGGTCTCGACCTGAAACATTGCCTATTTCCTTCGCTCCATAGATGCTGCCTCACCCGCTGAGTTTCTCCAGCATTTTTGTCTACCTTCAATTTTCCGGCATCTGCAGTTCCTTCTTAAACAGTTAAAAGAAGGTGGTATTTATTCACTAATATTAGTTTTGATTTATCATAATTCTACTAAAAGGAGACAAATATGGTTGAAATACACATATCATTTAATCAGGAGCTTTGTGGTTCCAGTCGCAAATCTTATTACCATGCAATTATAGACTAGAAAGTAAAGATAAAGTCCTGCTTGTAAGAGCATGGCATCACATGACAGCATTGGCCTCTTTGCTTCCTTCCTTCATTTAAGATGTTCCTTGAAATCTACCTCATAGCTAATCTTTACATGACTCACTTTAATATATCCTGATGTGATTTGGTGTCACATTTTGATAGTTTAGTACAGTTTAGTTTAGTTTAGAGGTACAGGCCCTTCTGCCCACCGAGTCTGCACTGACCAGCGATCCCTGCACATTAACACTATCCCACACGCGGGACAATTTTTAACATTCACGTCAAGCCAATTAACCTGCAAACCTGTACGTCTTTGGAGTGTGGGAGGAAACCGAAGATCTCAGAGAAAACTCACGCAGGTCACGGGGAGAACGCACAAACACTGTACAGGCAAGCGCCTGTAGTCGGGATCGAACCCGGGTCTCTGGCACCGTAAGCGTTGTGAGGGAGCAACTTTACTGCTACGCCATCGTGCTGCCAAAGATAGATAGCACTTCTATAACATATACACTGTAATGGGGAATGCTAATATGTTGATGAGTTAATAAATACGCAATTCATGGAACTGCCAATCCTGTGAGAATTGTTAGTTTTAATCAGATTATGGCTCATGTTACACTATCTTGTTTTAATTCCACATCTGTTAATTCCCTTAATATCCAGATATCTAGCAGCTCTCAAGAATGTACTCAACAACTGAGCCTCCATGCCATTCTTGGTTAAAGATTCAACATTTGTAACTCCTGCGTTTTTCACATCAACGATGATCATGAATATTTTTGGCACTCCGACTGTATGCCTCTCATGAACTCAAGCTCCTTGGTGACACACTCCTTGGTTTCATTTGCAATTCATAAGGTCATAGGGTCATAAGGAATAGCAGTAGAATTAGGCCATTCGGCCCATCAATGTCTACTCCACCATTTAATAGTAAGATTAAACGAGAACTTACCAGCTTGAAGTGTGATCTTTATTTTATGAGGAGTTACGATGAGCGATTACGTGAAGAAGCCCCGCCAGTCCGCATGCGCATCAATCTTCAAAGCAGCGGTGTGAAATCACAGATAACAGTAGTCGAAGTAACATCGTTAGACTTAGAGAAGACTAGAGCTATCAGATGACCTTTATGGTATGAGGATTGGGAGCGGTGGGCACGTAATCGCTCATCGTAACTCCTCATAAAATAAAGATCAAACTTCAAACTTGTAAGTTCCCATTTAATTTTACTGTTTTACTTCGGAGTCACGTGAGTGATTCCGTGAAGATTTCAAAGCTCTGTGATTTCATGCCATGGATACGAGTCCATACGACACACTATCTCAGTTGACACAGGATGAGTAATAATAAATAATGGTTTCAAACATGATACAGACTTAAACATGTTGATGCTTTAATTAGCAAAAAGAAAACAATAGCGACCCTTCTCTCCCAGGGGGAAGCTATGAAACAGAATTTAAAATGTTGTGGGCAAATACCCCCGGTGTGGCAAGAGGTTTGTTATAGGACCTTTGAAATGTCAGTTCATTGGACCATCCTGCGGCCGCGAGGATTTGGTCGACAGGGACGTCCAGTGCCCTCGCTGCTGACGTTGATGCCGCCCTGGTGGAGTGAGATTTAAAAACGTCAGTGTCCACTCTGGCACAAGCTAGAACCTGTTTCAGCCACCTTGAAATGGTCTGTACTGACACCTTCTTATGAGGCGTTTTGTGACTGATGAATATCGTTAATTCGGAGCCTCTGAGGCTCTTGGTGACCTTGATATACTGCTGCAAGTGCGTAACTACACATATGCGAAGGTCTATGGGGTATGCCATAAAATTAAGTTTAAGCCCTGACGTCCCTGGCCTGCTCTGCTTAATTAAATAATAAACATAAAATGTTATGTTACTTACAGATGAAACCATCCTGTCCAGTCGCAGCTTCTGCAACGTCTGGACGGGTAGCGCTGAAACCAGCGCCATGAGCATGACCACTTTAGAGTCAGTCTGGGCAAAGACAGGGATGTTGCTGGAGCCCATTGATGAAGCAGCATGAGAACCACAGTCACATCCCAGATATCCGTGTACCTGGGCCTGGGGGGATTACAGTTAGAAATACCCTTCATGAACCGGGATATTAAAGGGTGAGACCCAACAGAATGTTGTCCCGATCCCTGCCACAGGTAGGACGATAGGGCACTCCTGGCACTGTTGATGGCACTATAGCTCAGTCGCTCATCAAAATATAGAGTGGAAAGAAATTCCAACACATCAGGTATGCTTGCCGTGTAGTATGATATGTTCGACTGCAAGCAGAACATCTCCCATTTCTTGATATGAGAGATGTATTGTTTTTTAGTACTATCCCTCCAGGCCGCAGTAATCACATCCACCGTACAACCTGATAGTCCGAGCCCCAGGAACGGTCTCATCCGAATCTGCAAATCAACAGATTAATACAATCACGTAGTGGATGGTTCTCCCCAGTCACAGGGTGAACCAGCAGGTTACTGCATTTGGGGACAGCCATAAAAGGCTGTGTTATTAGTCTCAGAACGAGTGGAAACCATGGCTGTGTAAGCCAGTCGGGGACTACAAAAACGCATGAGGCGGAGTCCTGCTCGATCTTACACAAGTACCGACTGATGAGGCAAAATGGGGGAAATGCATATAAAAACATTCCACCCCAGTGTAGCGAGAATGCATCTACCGCTACTGCCCCTGGACCTGGTTCCGATGAAACATACTTTGGTAGCTGGTGATTTAATCTGGATGCAAACAAATCAATATCTCGCCATACTGAGCGACAACATCATTAAATATTTCAGGATTCAACATCCATTCTGTGTTGTCATTGAATTTTCGTGACCTGGTGTCCGCCACCATGTTAAATCTACCTGGTAAGTAGATAGCTGAAATGCAGATGTTTCTTGTGCCAAACACCAATACACCAATGCCAAATAAGGTTAACCAATTTATCACATGATACCGACTTGATTCCACCCATGTGATTAACATATGCTACTGCTCTAGTGTTGTCAATCTGAAGCTGAACATGCAAGTCATGCATACTAGTACAATACGCCTTTAATGCTCCCAACAACTCTAAATAGTTAATACCATGTGATTGAAGAATTAATGCCTCATGCATATTCCATCTGCCACCGCAGCTAGAGATGGTATCAGTGGCTCCCCATCCCAGAGCACTAACATCAGTTTGTAAGATAACGGAAGGTTGATCAATCAGAATTTTACTGGGGCAATGCGAAATATTTGCTATCCACCACTGTAACTCAGCAATGACTTCAGCTGGTAACCACATGGGTCTATTGAAATGACCTGCATGTGTCTTGAGTGCCTGCTCATTTGCACGTTGTAAATTTTGATATTGTAAAGGCCCAAATTGTGCACCTGGAAAAGCAGCCACTAATTTGCCAATAATACTAGCCACCTGTCGAATGGAAGATTGTTGATCATCAACGAGATTGTTACAAGCTTCTATTAACTCTGATCTCTTGCCTCTAGGCAGTCACAGACATGTGTTGAATTAATGGTGAATCCCAAATAATCAATGATTCTAGATGGTATCAATTGGGATTTAACTGGATGGATGAGAAACCCCCAACCTCTCAAACATGAGTTTGGTAGCTGAAGCAGATAATTCAGCTGATTCCTGAGTTTTGCCTATGATTAGGGCATCATCCAAATAGACCATTACAATATGATTCTGAGCCCGGAGTAAGCCCAACACCGTTTTTACCACTTTGTAAATAGTCTAGGATCCGAAGTTAAATCATTAGGCAATGCTTTAAACTGCTATAGTTGCCTCATCCAACTAAATTTCATATATCTCCAGTGATTGTAATGAATGGGTACAATAGTATGCATCTTTAAGATCTATGCATGCCATATAGCATCCTATGAAAAAGTTGTTTAGCAGTAACAAAAGTTTCCATTTTGAAATGTTTATATTGCACATAGGAGTTAAGTCATGTTAGATCAAGAATGATTCGACACCCACCATCCTTCTTTTGTCTAGGAAATATATTAGACACAAATTGGTGAGATTGATGAAACGACTTCTCAATTACCCCTTTTTTAAATAACATTTCAATTTCAGCTGGTACCTCTAAAGACTCTTGTTGTGAAAAAACAATGTCCGGCTTGGTGTATGCTGTGTAGGTGGACGCAATTTGAAAAGGAATTCTATTCGGAACCCTTGTATACTGTGCAGTATAAACGAATCCGATGTTATGCAGCACCATTCATTGAATAACAAGTGTAAACTCCCACCAACTTGTAACTGATCCATACATGACATGTTCTGGAAAGAACCAGATCCACCTACCTCCATGGATGTCGGTGGAAACTTCTGCCTCCGAGATCTGGAGAGGAAGAATGTTGGAGTGCACCAATTGCTCATGGGTGGCAAAGCCCGGCTTGGTCCTTGTCCTGAACCAGCTTCAGCGAACCGTTTGTAGGGGTGCTGCCACCGAAGTGGAATTTTGCTAGTCGGCTGGGCTTTTATGAGGCCGACCGTTTTCACCTCGTCGTCCAATTCTCTGACCCTTTTCGATAGATAAGATAAGATAACATAAGATTCGGCGGTTGCACATTGCTCGATTTACACAGTGCCGCAAAATTGGGGTTCAGATTCGGACGGATAGCACTCTTTCTGAGGCAGTTTATTTCAAAATGTGCATTGCACATTAGGGCCAGAGCATCCTGCTGCACCTCAGACAGGGGCCTCCCATCGACCGACTTAGCGAAAGCTGTAATGCCTGAAGCGAGCAGCTTTAGTATCTTCTGAAGCCTCACTTCCTGGGCTCTGATACCCACACCCATGTGACCCCAGATAGCATGGTTCACAGTTGGCACTTTGATCGAGGCACAATTGGCAGGTATCTCATATTTTTTGGAAGTTTCTTCCATTGTGAGGTCTTGCAGCTGGTGTGAGGCCATGTAGTTTATAGTCATGGCCAGGTCATCATCCAGTGGTTCCCCAGTCGGTATGGCAAATTTAGATGCCATGCTTGGCACCCCTGGTTCGCGGCCTTCTTGCCTTCTCACCAGCTATACCTCCAACCTCGGAGACAGAACAAAACTGCTCCGGTATGCTCGCCTCCGATTATGCAGCCCTTCAACAGGTTCCGCTGCCACGGGCCCCCGAGGAGACACGCGGATATAAAGATGGAGCATTTTGTGATGGAGCATCCTCTCCATCAGGAGCTCTTTCCTAGACAGCCCTTCAACAGGTGCTGCTGCCACGGGCCCCCGAGGAGACCCGCGGATATAAAGCTCCTCTTGCTGGAACATTTCGTGATTGAGCATCCTCTCCATCAGGAGCTCCATTCTAGACAGACGTCCGCAGACGCTATCCATTGTGGGAGGGGAACCCTCCTGGCCCGACTCATCCAAGCCAATGCGCCTTACCGACTTCTTAGTGGCTTTCCGTCCCACCGGAGTAGCCACGGAGCTTTCAATCGGCACCAAGTCGGAAGCAACTGGTCGTGCCGCCAGCGACTCTGAAGGCGAGATGGACGGCCGCCCGCTACCCGCACTCCCGCGGTCTTCTATAGCTGCTCTCCCGGCGGCCCGCCTCGACCTTCCCTTAGTCATTTTCTCCATGGTCCGACTTGCTCCTGCAACAAGACTTATCGACCGCAGAAAACGACCTCAACTAAGTTTTTAAAACTTACCTGAGGGTTTTTAAAACTTACCGCTGGTGGAGCTACACGCCTGCCAGACCGTCGTTGCGCCATGCGTCAGACGTAATGACACGCATGCCGACTGGCGGGGCTTCTTCATGGAATCACTCACGTGACTCCGAAGTAAAATCATGGCTGATCTATCTCTCCCTCCTAACCCCATTCTCCTGCCTTCTCCCCGTAACCTCTGACACCTGTACTAATCAAGAATCTATCTATCTCTGCCTTAAAAATATCCACTGACTTGGTCGCTGGCAAAGAATTTCACAGATTCACCACCCTTTGACTCAAGAAACTTCTCCTCATCTCCTTCCTAAAATAACGTCCTTTAATTATTGAGTTAACATATGATGAGGCATCTGGTCCTAGACACTCCCACCAATGGAAACATCCTTTCCACATCCACTCTATCCAAGCCTTTCACTATTCTTCCATTCTATCCAAGCCTCTCACTATTCTACAATTCCTCCTGTAGCCATACCTAACCACTGCTCAGGAGCATGGGAAGAGCAGGCATGGGCCCAGTTGTGGATTACAGGCCATTTTCTGCCTAAAATTAGTCACTGCAACATGGAAAATCCACCCTGCTGTATTCACAGAGTTGTGGAGGAATGGACTGATGAGAGGAAAGGGTGGGACGAAAGTGGGTGGCAGCAATGTTATATTTGCAGACTATAGGAACATAAATAAATAGCAACTGCAATAAATCTTTGGGATTTATTCAGATATGGATATGTTTACACCTTCCTGTATTAATCCCATATCTGGTAATTCCCTTAATATCCAGAAATCTCTCAATTGTCTTGAATATATTAAATGACTGAACCTCCACTAATCTTTTGCGTTAAGAATTCCAAAGTCACAACTCCATTGGTGAACCTATTTCTTTACAGCACAGTCTTAAATAACCATCAACATTTTCAAGATTGTGGCCCCTGGATATAGCTAATCTAGACATGGAAATAAGCATTGACTTTGCACAACCCGCAAAGACTTTTCTATATTTCAGTTATATCACCTTTGAGACTTCAAAACACTGTGTTTAATTTGCTTAAGCTTTCCTTAAAGGACAATGCTGCACCTCTGAGAATCCCGCGTTGGAGAGGGTCCAGAGGAGGTTTACGGAAACTATCCCAGGAATTATTGAGTTAACATATAATGAGCATTTGTCGGCAATGGGCCTCTACTTGCTGGACTTTAAAATGATGAGGGGGAACCTCATTGAAACTTACCGAATAGTGAAAGACCTAAATAGAGTGGACCTAGATAGAGAGGATGTTTCCACTAATGGGAGAGACCAGGACCAGAGGCCATAGCCCCAGAATAAAAAGACGTATCTTTAGACAGGAGATGAGGAGGACATTCATTCGTCAAAGGGTGGTGCATCTGTGGAATTAATTGCCAAAGACGGCTGTAGAGGTCAAGTCAAGGAATATTTTTAAGGTGCAGAATGGGGTGATGGCAGGAAAATGGGTTTGAGAGGGAAGATAGATCAGCCATTATTCAACGGCAGAGTAGACTTGATGGCCTAATGGCCTAATTCTACTCCTATAATTTATGAACTTTATATATAGCAAGTATGTACTTCCATATATTTTTTCAGTCTAGTTATGGACATTAATAACTCATGATATGCCGCCGTAGGCTGGAGCTAATCAACAAATTCTAGGCCTTCACCTAGGCTGACGTATCTGAGGTCCATTAGTCCAGTGATTATGTCCACATACATAATCCTAGATGGAAAATCCAGAGATACAAGGTTGATTCTCAGCATATCATCTGGGGAAATTTTAATTTAGTTAATTAAATAGAAATCTGGATTAAAAAGCTTGTGTCACTAATGGTGATCATATTGTTGTTAAAAACCCATCTGGCTCGCTAATGTCCTTCAGTGACGGAAATCTGTTGCTTGTTTGTTTTCCAAGCAACTCCTGATGCACAGCGATGAGTCTTAACTCATGACTGTCTTCTGAAGAGGTTTTAGTGAACCACAGAGTCGAAGAGATGAATTAGTTTAGTTTAGAGATACAGCATGGAAACAAGGCCTTCGGCCCACCGAGTCCGCACCAACCAATGATCACCCATACACTTGTTCTATCCCATGCACTAGGGACAATTCACAGAAGCCAATTAACCTACAAACTTGCACGCCTTTGGAATGTAGGAGAAAACCAGGGAAACCAGACAAAACCCACGGAGAGAAAGTTCAAACTCCGTACACACAGCACCCGTAGTTATGATCGAACCTGGGACTCTGGCGGTGTGTGGCCACAACTCCACTGCGGTGCCACTGTGCTGTCCATTCCAAAAATGATTCATTACTAGCTGTGAAATGAAAGGGTGACATGAAACCCATCCGGAGAAGCGTCCAGACCCGTAACGTCATCTATCCATGTTCTCCGCAAATACTTCGGGACACCCTGAGTTACTCCAGCACTTTGTGACTGTTTTTTTTAGTAAACCTGCATCAGCGATTCATTGTGTCTACATGAAAAGGAGGTCCTGGCGAAAAGGCACAAATGCTTCAAAGTGAGATAAAAAGGAAATGTGACAACGTGTTTCAACCCAAAGTTTGCATTCAGTCATCCCTTTTTCCATGCTCACTGCTCACTTTAACATGTTGGCCGGTGAGGGCAAGTCAGGCCGAATTGTCTACACTGTATGACACTGAATGTTTCATTACGTCGTCTCTGTTCCAATGACATCTTGTCACCATTTGCAAATGAGCAGGAGTTTACCATGATGTCCATTAACCCCCAAGCTAAAACTTCAACAGCTCATTCATTCTGTTAGTGGGACTTTGTCCTTGGAACAGTGGGGATGATGGCTGCCTCTTTTATCCACGCAACAATAACTACCCTTCAAACTATTTCATTGTTTGTGAAAAGCCTTAGGGTTCTCGTGGTAACATGTAATTAGGTGTCGAAATGCTGCACGTTTGCGAGCTTTGGTCTGGTGATAAATAAGCAAATAAAGGAAGGAGAAATGTCTCTAATACCAAGAAACAAAATGAACCAGGGCAGCGAATGAGGAAGAAATGAATGTAATAAGGGGGATTGGTTTGAAGCTGGGGGAAAAATAAATCAGATCTAAATCGATGAAGGTGAAACCTCAGGAAGCAAGCAATGGAACAGATGAATGAACTTGGGGAAAACATTTCACAAACATTCTCAGAAATAGTGCGGCATATCTTTCTTCCGCTGCTCAGTATGTAGAGGCAGCAAATGAGAAGAATAAGATAAAGAATAAGATAAGACAAAGATAAGAAAATAAAATTATTGATTAGTACAGGTGTCAGAGGTTATGGGGAGGAGGCAGGAGAATAGGATTAGGAGCGAGAGATAGATCAGCCATCATTGAATGGCAGTGCAGGCTTGATGGACCAAATGGCCTAATTCTGCTCCTATCACTTAGGATCTTATGATAAATGTAAATCATAAATGAAGACAGCAACCCAAAATTGACCAGGAACAAGGAACACAATGCACCAATCTGAACTGAAAGATTTAAAACTACCCATATAGATGTAATTATACCATTCAGGACTCTATGTAGATGTTCCCAGGACTCAAGGGCCTTAGCTATGGAGAGAGTTTGAGTAGGCTTGGACTCTATTCCTTGGAGCTCAGGAGAATGAGGAATGACCTTGTAGAGGTATACAAAATCATGAGAGGAATAGATTGGGTAGACGCACAGAGTCTCCTGCTCAGAGGAGGGGAATCAAGAACTACAGGACAGAGATTTAAGGCAGGCACGTGCCGTGAGTAATTACTCAGGGTAGGCAGTCAGTCGGCTTAAAAAAAATCTTAAACCACGCCTGCGCAGATTGTTCTCTTCGTAAGCTGTCAGTCGACTTTTATAAAGTCTTCATAAGCCAAATCTCTTAATAAAGTACCGTATTTCCCGGCAATGAAAACACACACCCATTTTGAGTTGCTAAATTTTGAAAGAAGGCTGGTGGGACGTTGCATTTCTCACGCTCAAAAAAATAAAATAAAGAAAGCAATTTGCCCAAGGCTTCCAAATCTCTTTCATTCTGAATTACTGAATGGATGGGGGGTGGAGGGTGATGGCAGGTGGAGAGATGGTGGGAAAAACGAGAGCACACCGGGACAAGTTGAATCAGTTGGGATCTTAATTAGTGACAATAATTGTTCACGGGACCAATTGGGGGAAGTGTTCCTTTCACAGCGTGTGGGGAGTCTGTGCCAGGGGTAAAGTTGCGGGGAGGGCAGGAGCATTGAGAAGGAGGGGGTCGGGGATCATGTCAGTAACTCACTCACTCACCGCTGCCGCGGCGCTCCGGGCGCGGAGCCACCGCATTGTGGCCGGGGAGGGAAGTAGCTCGGGTGGCGGCGAGTGCCCGCCAGGACTGGACAGCAGATGCCACCTCAGCGCCTTCTGCCAGCCAGCTCACCTCTGGCAGCGCTCTCCTGCTGAACATCTCTCACCTGCCACTCGCCGGCTTTGCTCATGTCAGTATCATTTGCTACCTATCCCTCCAGCCACAATGCGGTGGCTTCGCGCCCGGAGCATCGCGGCAAGTGAATTGCTGCATGATCCCCGATCCCCCCCCCTTCTCAATGCTCCTGCCCGCCCCACAACTTTACCCCGTGCCAGACTCCTCACATGCTGTGAAAGGAACTCTATCCTCCCCAGCGGTGCTGTCCTTTTACAGCCGCTTCCCATCAGCTGCCAGCAATGAGGGATAGACTTGGCTATCCCTCAGTACAGCAACATCGTTCTTGATGTTTCTGTACTGAGGGATAGCCAAGTCTATCTTTCTTGGCTAATAACATTCCAACTTCGGCTCCCAAGACACATGTAAATTTTCGTGCCTTATTTTTGGGCAAAAAATAGCATCTTCATTGCCGGGAAATACGGTATTTAATAACATATATCACCAAGAAATTTACATACCACATCATTTGTACACAAACTCCATTCTTCTCTCTTTGTTTCTTAAGATACTCTTAAGATAATGGCAATCCATGTTTGAAAAACCCGCCAAGAAACTTGCGCATGCGCATGCGCAGTAAGCTGCTAACCATGCGCAGTACTGCAAAGGCAGAATTTCAGCTGGCTTCAGTCCCCTGGAAATTGACGGCTTGAAGCATCGTCGACGGCACATGCGCTGCCCAGACCTCCGCGTGCTACATGCACTGCTGATGAAAGGCACGGAGAATTATGCCTACCTAAGATCGATCTCTTAGGCAGGCATTATTCTCCCATGCCTTTACTATTCATATTTAATAATTACCATTTTATTATTTTAGTCAGGGTCGACAGTGCCTACCTTGCCTACCCAGGCAACACGTGCCTGGTTTAAGGTGAGGGGGGAAAGACTTAATAGGAACCTGAGGGGTAGCTTTTTCACACAGAGGATGGTGGATGTATGGAACGAGCTGCCGGAGGAGGTAGTTGGGCCTTTTCCCAAACAATGAAATACTTTGAAGTGCAGTTATTGAATCACAATGTTTAAGAAACATTTAGACAGGTACATGAAAATAATATGGAGGGTTATGGTACAAATGCAGTCAGGTAGGACTAATGTAGATGGGACATGTTGGTTGGTGTGGGCAAGTTGAGCCGAAGGGCTTGATTCCACACTCTGGGACTCTATGACTCTATGCCTTTAAAACATCTTTCACTTAGGTACACGGCAGTTCTCAAAATGCTGGTCCTGCCATTGATTTTTTGCTGAGATTATTATGCTCCAAGCTGCAAAGACTATATTCATGGCGGCACAGTCCTTGATGTCGAATTCTGACACAAAATGCCATTAATTCCTTCCCGTCCCCCCCCCCCCCCCCGCCCCCCTCCAGTGACTGATCAACCCTCCAGTAGTTAGTTTTATTTTTACTACCTCCTTGCTCAGACTTTGTAGCACACAGTGTCTGATCTCAAGCAGTGCCAGTCAAGTGCACTCATGTTATATCTTGACAAGCTGAAAGGGTTGAGGCTGTGTTTATTGTTCTGAAGGAAGTTTATTTATGTTCTTCAAGTTGCTGGTTGTACATGTCTGTCTCTATCTCTATCTCTATCCCTATATCTCTATCTATATCTATATCTCTATCTCTCTCTATATATCTCTATCTCTATCCCTATATCTCTATCTCTATTCCTATATCTCCATCTCCATTTCCATCTCCACCTCCAGCATCATCTCTATCTCAATCTCTATCTCTATCTCTATCTCTATCTCTATCTCTATCTCTATCTCTATCTCTATCTCTATCTCTATCTCTATCTCTATCTCTATCTCTATCTCTATCTCTATCTCTATCTCTATCTCTATCTCTATCTCTATCTCTATCTCTATCTCTATCTCAATCTCAATCTCAATCTCAATCTCAATCTCAATCTCAATCTCTATCTCTATCTCTATCTCTATCTCTATCTCTATCTCTATCTCTATCTCTATCTCTATCTCTATCTCTATCTCTATCTCTATCTCTATCTCTATCTCAATCTCTATCTCTATCTCTATCTCTATCTCTATCTCTATCTCTATCTCTATCTCTATCTCTATCTCTATCTCTATCTCTATCTCTATCTCTATCTCTATCTCTATCTCTATCTCTATCTCAATCTCTATCTCTATCTCTATCTCTATCTCTATCTCTATCTCTATCTCTATCTCTATCTCTATCTCTATCTCTATCTCTATCTCTATCTCTATCTCTATCTCTATCTCTATCTCTATCTCTATCTCTAACTCCACAACTGGCCAAATGGCATCTGCCAAACAAAATTACAAACTACAAAAGCACATTGTCCCTACTGGCTCAGAGAAGAAAAAATATAGTTTATAAAAACGCATCAACTATAGACATTACAGACACCCAATCACTTCCATTCAAAGCAAATTCAACCTTATTTAACAAAATATTTCAAATACAAGGGGAGGGCTTTCTGCCCTTGTAGAATTTGGTGATAGTGGTGGAAAGTTCAGAAGTTTTGAATATCGTTATTTAATTATTTTTCGTGTTTTACCTGGCAGCGTAGCCTATTAAACCACACAAGAAATGCGTTTCTTGTTTGAACCAGCATTCAGCTGGCATGATTCACGCTTGTTTATCTTTAAAAAAAAAAGATATTCAATTAGGTAGAGAACAGTGCATTTTGCTGCTTGTTTGCTGTGAATGGTGTTAACATAACACAGCCAGATTTAATATAAAACGTAGAACGGTACTGCACAAGGACAGGAACTTTGGCCCACAATATCTGTGCCAAACATCATGCCAAGCTAAACTCATCTCCACTATCTGCATGTGATCCATATCCCTCCATTCCCTGCTTATCCATACACCTGTCCAAAAGCCTCTCAAATGCCACTATTGCGTTTGCCTCTACCTACATCATTATTAGAACGTTCCAGACATCCATCACTCTCTGTAAAAAAACTTGCCTGGCACTACTCATTTATACTTTGCCAATCTCACCTTAAAGATATACTCTCGATTCTTAGACATTTTCACCCAAGGTAAAATGCTCTGACTGTCTACCATATCTATGCCTCACATAATGCTATATACTTCGTGTAGACATTTACTTCTATCAGGTCTCCCCTCAGCTTCCAGCACTCCAGGGGAAACAATCCAAGTTTGTCCAGCCTCTCCTTGTAACGAATAGCCTCTTCTCTAGACAGCATTCTGGTGAACCATATCTGCACCCTTTCCAAAGCCTCCAGATCCTTCCTGCAAGACAGCGACCAAAACTGCGCACAATACTCCATATACGGCCCAATCAAAGTGCTAAAGAGCTGGGGACCTCTGCTGTTTGCGATATATAAATAACTTGAATGTAAATGTAAATGAGTTGGTTAGCAATATGCCTTCCTAACTCTTATACTTACCAATGGAGGTAAGCATGCCATATGCCTTCTTTACAACTCTATCTACTCCTGTTGCCACTTGCAGTGAACTATGGACTTGGACTTTTGGTTAGTTAACATATATATATGTTGTGGCATCAGGGATCATGCCGGGTATGGCAAAGACTACACCGACACTCGCAGTAGAGTGAACATCCATGATATGTTTTATTTACAGCGTCAACAAAGTCCAAGACTGCATGGGGGCGCTGGCAATCTCCGGTTTGTCCCGGGAGCTCAGTCACGGTCTCTAAGGAGGAGGTGAGGCGATCCTAGGCTTCTCCCAGTAGTTCATCCTTGCCTTGAGAAGTGACTCTGGTGGTCCTAGGCTCATCTTGGCAGCTCAACTTTCAGGCTTGAAGAGGCGGCGCTGCCAGTCTCTGGATTATCCTGGCAGCTCAGTCTTTGCCTCTGTAGGTGTGTGTAGTCCCTCGTTGTCCGTCGGCAGGAAAAATCACTAGCGTCTCAGGCTAGCCCCGGCACTCAGTCTTAACCTCAGTAGAGGCACTGGTTGTCTAGGCTTTCCTCCCAGCAGTCCAGTCTTGATCACACAGTGGTTATGGTGGCCTAAGGTTTATCCTAGTCACTCAGTCTTTCTCGCACGTCAACAGGCCAACACAGTTAGCAGGGGGGCATCCCACTTTCTCTCCCTTCCTCTCTCTCTATTTTTCTTCTTCTTCTTTCTCTTCTGCTTCTTCCCTCACCCTCTCCCTTCTCCCCTCTGGCTGGAACGCCTGGGTTTTTATAAGGTGTAGGCTGATGGGGTTCAGGAGAGCCAATGCAAGATATCACACAGACAACACATGCACATATACATATTTATGTGTGTGTGTGTTTCCTGTGTAATATATATATTTATATATATGCTTATGTATATGCTTATGTATATGTATATGTATATGTACTGTATTTGTATGGGTATATGTGTGAATTAAATAGATTAATACAACTCACATGATAGGGACATTAAGACCTGATGGTTATAAGATCATAAGTGATAGGAGCAGAATAAGGTCATTCGGCCCATTAAGTCTACACCGCCATTCACTCATGGCTGATCTATCTCTCCCTCCTACCCATCCATATCCAAATCCATGGTTCGCTAAATGTGACAATATAGGGCAATTGTGTGGTGAAGTAGGCAAATAGTATGCTTGGTTTCATAGGTCAAGGCATTGAAAATAAGAGCTGGGATGTTACGTTATAGCATCATAAAACATTGGTTAGAGTAGACCACACTTGGAATATCGTGTCCCCACACTATAGGAAGAACATAATTGCACTGGAGAGAATGCAAAGGAGGTGTACAAGGATGCTGCCTGAATTGGCAGACTTTAGTTACAGAGAGAGATAGGTTAGGCTTTATTTGCTTTCCCCTGGAGTGTAGGAGGCTGAGAAAGGACGTGCAAGAGGGCATTTAAAGTAATGTGAGTAATAGATGGTCAAAATATTTTCCCCATGCCCCAAGTGACAAAAATGGAAGGCTTAAGGTGGGAGGAAAGAGTTTTCAAGGAGATCCGAGGGGTAGGTTGTTTTATACCTGCCAGAAGAGAAGTTGGAATCACATACAATCACTACACTTAAGAGACATTTAGACAGGCATTTAAACAGGCAACATCAATTCTGGCAAATGGGATTTGTGTGGATGGGCAAAAGGGTTAGCATGGGCCTGGTGGGCCAAAGGGCTCCTGTTTGTGCTGAACAACTCGAAGACTTCATGAAATGCAACCAATATAATGCACGGCAGTCAGACCAAATATAATGTAGGTAAATGGTAGTACAACAATTTGTATGAGGTATTTCAGCATACCTATAACTTATAATGATTAATTTTGGACCGTTTGGCTCTTACCTTCATCCAAAGCCTTCCTATAAGACAAATACTTCTGAGATGGTTTATTTTTAATCTCCTCATGTGGTTCAGAGAAAAGCCATGGGATTTGGGATATTGTTAGTCATAAAGTGAAATTTAGTTTGCCTGGAAAGCGTGTGTAGAAGGGAACTGCAGACGTGGAAGAAGGAACTGCAGATGCTGCTTTAAACCGATGATAGACATTAAAAGCTGGAGTAACTCAGCGGGACAGGCAGCATCTCTGGAGAGAAGGAATTGGTGATGTTTCGGGCCGAGACCCTTCTTCAGACTGGTTAGGGAAAAGGGAAACAAGAGATATAGCCGATGATGGAGCGAGATAAAGAACAATGAATAAAATATAAGCCGAATAGTGAGAAATAAAGGAAACAGGCCATTGTTAGCTGTTTGTTGGGTGAAAACGAGAAACTAGTGTGACTTGGGTGGGGGAGGGATAGAGAGAGAGGGAATGCCGGGGCCACCCTCTCCTCTTCTTGTCATGTCGCTACACCCTTCCAAGCCACTGCATAACGCAAGTGTTGGCACATGAGTTGAAGACCTTGAGATCTTCTGGTTTGCAGGACTGTGTGAGGAGGGGGCAGGTATGTAGGTGCTCCATAGTTTGGGTTGCCTCCCCACAGTCACATTGGGTTGGTCCATCGTTGTTGTACCCCCACTTCTGCACGAGGGCTTTGCACCGTCCGACCCATGTTCTGAGGCGGTTGAGGCAGAGCCACACTGGCCACGTCTCTTTGGCTCCCAACGGAAGGTACTACTCAGGGTATAGTGTCAGTGTGTGGGGTTTTGATTGTAGTTGTGTCACCCAAGCATCTATCCTACAGGTGCGGGGGTCATCATCCAGGGGTTGACCTGCATGTAGGAAGCTATTTCTGGATTTTAAACTCGTTGGAGCCTGGACCTGTTGGAAGAGTGGGTGAGGAAGGTCATCCTCCTGCTTGGTGTACTCCACCTTTGAGGATAATACCTGAAGATACTACCTGAAGTGAGAAAAATCAATATTCATACCACTGGGCTGTAAGCTGCCCAAGCGAAATATAAGATGCTGTTCCTCTAATTTGCATTTAGCCTCACTCTGACAATGCAGATGCTGATGCTGGTTTACACCAAAGGTAGACACAAAATGCTGGAGTAAAACCCTGTCCCACTTACGTGTCCTTGGCACGCTAATTACGCGACCTCGTGGTCACGTTGAGGCGCAACGGTCCCACGAAGGTCGCTCGCGACCATGCGCCCGCACAGCCGTCTGGAGCGCGTGACGTTATTTGAAGATGGACACAAAATGCTGGAGTAACTCAGTGGGACCGGCAGCATCTCTGAAGAGAGCAATGGGTGATGTTTCGGGTCGAGACTCCTCTTCAGTCTGAAAGAAGGTTCTTGACCCGAAACTTCACCCATTCCTTCTCTCCAGGGTCTTGGGCCTGTCCCACTTTGGCTGTCAGTTACGTGACAGGCCGGTGGCGCGCGAAGATTTTGCTCGCTACAAAATTTCGGAGCCCCGCGCGATACCGCGCACAACTCCATACCCCTCCGCGCTTCTCAGTGGGACCGGCTCCACGTGGCCATACGATGCCCATACGCCTCAACGCAGCCACGAGGTTGCGTAACTTACGTGCCAAGGATACGTAAGTGGGACAGGGCCTTAACTCAGCGGGACAGGCAGCATCTCTGGATAGAGGGAATGGGTGAATTTCTGGGTCGACATACTTCTTTAGATTGAGGGCCTCTCAGTCTCCTTCCTATTCCTTCTATCCAGAGATGCTGCCTGTCCCACTGAATTATTCCAGCATTTTGTGTCGAACTTGCCTGGAGGGCAGCTCGAAAGGGTTTTGGCCCGAAACGTTGCCTATTTCATTCGCTCCATAGATGCTGCCGCACCCGCTGAGTTTCTCCAGCATTTTTGTCTACTTGTTGTTGATAAACCCTTCCACATGGCCCATCAATTTACATCTAAATGCTATTGGGACGGCAGATGGCACAATGGGCTAAGTGTTCAGCTGGCAACCGGAATGTAGCCGGTTCGAATCCCGCTTGGAGTGCATACTGTCGTTGTGTCCTTGGGCAAGACACTTCACCCACCTTTGCATGTGTGTGAGTGATTGGTGGTGGTCGGAGGGGCCGTAGGCGCAGATTGGCAGCCACGCTTCCGTCAGTCTGCCCCAGGGCAGCTGTGGCTACAGAAGTAGCTTACCACCACCGAGTGTGACTGAGGAGTGAATGAATAATGCGATGTAAAGCGCCTTGAGTATTAGAAAGGCGCTATATAAATCCCATCCATTATTATTATTATTATTCTCACCCTTAATCTTCTTTTTTGTTTCTTTGCACTGTCTATGTTCAGCATTGCCAGTGCAGTTAGCACACTGGGACAAAGCGAAGCAACAATCTGCTGTCATTGAATATAGTCACCGTGTTAAATCCAGCCTGTCTCCTTTCCCACACACAAAGACCAAGGAGCTGGTTTGCATACAAATGCGTCCAGAACACAGCAATGTTTCATTGGTGATGTTAACTGAGGGAAAAACACTGTTTCCATCTCAGTTAGAGACAGAGTTTTGGCTGAATTGAACTTTTGAATTGAAGTTAGACTCAGAATGCTGGACAGGCAGCATCTCTGGAGAGAAGAAATGGGTGATGTTTTGGGTTGAGACCCTTCTTCAGACTGGGAGTCAGGGGAGAGGGAAACAAGAGATATGGAAGGGTACAAAGAGCATGTAAGGTGTGAAAAGGACATATCAAAGGAGACGAAGGTCAAGGAAATGTACAATGGTTCATTGTTGGCTGAGGGGAAGGTGATCAGGAGGACAGTGAAACTAGTCGGGGAACTAGGGTGGGGGAAGGATAAAGAGAGAGGGTAAGCAAGGGTTACTTGAAGTTAGAGAAATTGAGATTCAAACTGCTGGGTGGTAAGCTGCCCAAGTGAAATATGAGGTGCTGTTATCCAATTTGCAATTGGCCTCACTTTGACAGTGGAGGAGGCCCAGGACAGAAAGGTCAGTGTGGGAATGAGAGGGGGGTTTTAGCAACCGGGAGATCAGGTAAGCCCAGGCAGATGAGCGAAGGTGCTCAGTGAAATGAAGTTCACCTCCTCCTTCATATTTGAACTGATGCTTTGGCCTTGACTTTATGCTGTGTCTCTCCAAACTCCACAGGGTTTAGCACTGGAACCTGAGGAGCCCCATTTAGCTGACAGATATTATAACTAATGCAGATGTTTCAAGCCATTGCGCATACCAAAAACATGGTAAATTAGCAAGGCATGCGATAGCTGGAAGATAAACGATTAGACAAGTCTGTTCACAGTTTATTGAAATACAAATTATAATCAAAATCAGGAAGGCATCTATAGCAACTTAATCCTTGACATCAATCTCCACAAAAAGGCACTACGGATTAATTTTAGATTCATCATTTTATCTCAGGAATCTAATTAGTAAGTGTCTTGACAAAGCGTAACTCGGTGAACTAATAGGAATTAAGAAATAGAACTGCCTCTTAATAATTTTAATGCAGAATATACAGTTAAATAAAAGTCTAGAGTTTAAACTGGTGTTTCCATGCTAAGACACAAGTACTGTAATTGCAGATGCTGTAATCTTTAGCAAAAAATAAGGCGTTGAAGGAACTCAGCAGGTCAGACACCCTCTTTGGAGGGAATGGAAGGAAACGTTTTGGATCAGCCTGAAGAAGGGATCCGACCTGAAAGGTGGTTTCTGTATATTCCCTGCACAGATGTTGCCTGTTCTGTTGGCTTCCTCCAGCACTTTGATTTGTTGCTCATTATTATCATTAACATTAATGCTGATTCACACAATTTGTCTTTAGTTCCATCAAAATAGGATTGGTATACATGTGGAAAATTGAGTGGAGCCTTGGTGCCATGTCTTTGAGTCATGTCTCAAAATATTTGCACCTTATTTCACCAATGCCTTATTTCACAGACAGGTAATTAATGTAAGGTAAACACACTTTGAGATGGTACATCTGCTAACGATAGATGCTGAAGATCTGAAATAAAACAGAAAAAGTTGGAAATATTCATTTGATCAGGCAGCGTGTGTGGAGAAATAAATAAAATGAACACTCCATGAACATATCAGAACATCTGAGCACTTCCAGCATTTCTGTCTTTTGTAAAGGGCTTGTCCCACTGACGTGACTTTTCAGCGACTGTCGTCGACCTTCAAGCTCGAGGGCACTCGCCTGAAAAACCTTGAGCTGGATCGACCGTCAGCGATGAAACCGCGAGCCAGATCGACCGTCTGCACACACACACACACACACACACACACACACACACACACACACACACACACACACACACACACACACACACACACGCACGCACACACACACACACACACACACACACACACACACACACACACACACACACACACACACACACATCGCAAAGGCAGGGGCCAAGGAAAGCGGGGGAGCGCTATCTGAAGTTCACACCCACGATGAACAGGAAGGTAAATGATGGCTGGCACAGTACGGTGAGTCCTATAGAGAGCATGGAGAGGGGGAGAGAAGGGGAGAGAAGGGGAGAGGAGGGGGGAGTAGGGGGGGGGAAGAAGGAGTGGAGACACTTTTATGAAGCCAGACAACGTTTTATAAAGTTAAGTGGGCATTTAACATTACCGATCGGTTTACTTACCTTTTTTTTTCTCAATGAGCCTTACCTTCGACTACCTTCAATTGCCTTCGATTACCTAGGATAACATGTTGACCTACTATGACCTACCTCGACTAAACCTACGAATAAAAAAATATTGATTTTTTACCATGGCAACCTTTTTTTACTCGCGGGCATTTTTCAGCATGTTGAATAAAACGCCGCGACCTATCTGAGGCCTCGAGTATGCGTGGACTACTCTCGAGCATGAAGGAGAGTTACAAAGATCTCCTAGGATCTCATGTCGACCATGCTGCGAGTATGAGTCAAGGGCAAACTCTTCTAAACTCGCAAATTAGGTCGCCGCAGTGGGACAGCCCCTTAACTGAATAATCTGGTCTTCTTCCTATGATGTTGCTGGCTCTCCCGTGTCCCACTCGCATCTGCCCCCTCTCTCTCTCGCTGTTACACACCCTTACCAGGCACCCCCCCTTCCACAGATTAAATATATTGTTACACATCAATCGTGAAGAAAGATAAGAATTTATACACAGTTTGTACAGCCAGCGCTTCGCTTGCTCTTTGCTTATAGTGAGTGACCTTTGACAAATCCCATGATTCCTTGCGTTTTTTTTGGAATACCGAACTCGCTTATTGGGAGCAATAACGCTGAGGAGGAAAAGAGGGAATTCGCACCCGCGGATCTCTGTGGAGGATGGGTCAGTGAGTTGGTCGTGGATATACAGAAAGCAGAAGGAGGGTCTCGACCTGAAACGTCTTGCATTCCTTCTCTCCAAGGATGCTGCCTGTCCCGCTGAGTTAGTTACTCCAGTATTTTGTGTCTTCAGTGTAAACCAGCCTCTGCGGCTCCTTCCTCTAGGAAGCACTGATTATTAGACATTGCGTATATTGGTTTATCGTTGACACACGAACTGTGATTCTTAAGGGGTTGGACAGGCTAGATGCAGGAAGATTGTTCCCGATGTTGGGGAAGTCCAGAACAAGGGGTCACAGTTTAAGGATAGGGGGAAATCCTTTAGGACCGAGATGAGAACAACATTTTTCACACAGAGAGTGGGGAATCTCTGGAACTCTCTGCCACAGAGGGTAGTCGAGGCCAGTTCATTGGCTATATTTTAGAGGGAGTTAGATGTGGCCCTTGTGGCTAAGGGGATCAGAGGGTATGGAACAGGATACTGATTTAAGATGGTCAGCCATAATCATATTGAATGGCGGTGCTGGCTTGAAGGGCCGACTGGCCTACTCCTGCAACTATTTTCTATGTTTATATATTTCTATGTAATTCTCTTACATCTGGCAGAATGAGGTGAAAAGTTTTCGGAACAGGCCTAGCTGTGTCCACCACTTTCTTGGAAAGAACTGAAGGCCTTAGAAACAGAGCAAAAAGATTTGAACAAATAATTCTAGGAATCAAAAAGTTTAATAATGTGGATACTTGGAAAAGAAGAGGGTTTGAAAGATTTTGGTTTAGATTAGACATACAGCATGGAAACAGGCGCTTTAGCTCACTAACGTGTTAAAACACTGTTTCTATGTTATACTGCGTTCACATTAGGGGAACTTTTATAGAGGCCAATTAACCTACAAAACCTACAGACATGCATGTGGGAGGAAACTGGAGCACAGAGGAAAACCATGCAGTCACAGGGAGAACGTGCAAACTCCACACAGACAGCACATGTGGTCAGGATTGAACCCACGTTTCTGAAACAGCAAGACAGCAGCTTTACCACTGTGCCTCCGTCCCAATATTTCAACAATAAGGTCATAAGGTCATAAGGAATAGGAGTAGAATAAGGTCACTTGGCCCAACAAGTCTACTCTGTCATTCAATCATGACTGATCTATCTCTCCTTCTTAACCCCATTCTCCTGCCTTCTCCCCATAACCTCCAACACCTGTACTAATCAAGAAATGAGGAACCTAAAGTGAACAGATAAAGAGAAACTGGTTCATCTGGAAAATAAATCTATTTTTGTCTTGTAACATGAGATTGTGATTCCAATTCCAAACATTGAAGCTGAGAAAATATTGCCCCCGTATCTTTCCTTTAAGCTTCATAAGAATTTTGTATATTTCAATGATCTTCTCTCATTTTTGTAAATGCTAGAGCAAATTTGTTCAGTTTCCGTAGTCTTTGGACAGTTCACCTATTACAGATAATAATTTTGCAAACTTACATTGCATTTATTTTCGTTCAAGTATGAGCTTTTTGAGGTGAGAGACTATAGCTGTAACCAATATTCCCGCCACAATCTCACCAGAGCTTCATAAAGCTGCAGTGAGACACCTCTACTCAGTCTGAAGAAGGGTCTCGACCCGAAACGTCACCTATTCCTTCGCTCCTTAGATGCTGTCTCACCCACTAAGTTTCTCCAGCATTTTTGTCAACCTTTGATTTTCCCAGCATCTGCAGTTCTTTCTTTAACCCCTCTACTCTTGAACTCAAATCCACTTGCAATGAAGGTTAACATATTGTTTGCTTTCCTAATTGTTGCAGTACCTTCATGTACAAGGATCCCTCTTTTCAATATCACCATTCTATTCTATTTTTTTAAATATGGAAATGGATGACTTCACACTTTAAAACACTATATCATTAAATTCCACCTGCCATGTCCTTATCTATTCACTTACCCTTCATGGTCCCCTAATTAAGAAGACCATTAACTTTATCCCCTTAGTTAAGTTAAGGGGACCAAGTGTAATATATCTAGGATGATGATAATGTGTAGCTGAGTTATGTTACAGGTTGTGAAAAAAATGTAGGAGGCTCATGTGTAAAGAATTAATTGCTTCTTCATGCTTTTCACAACCTGCGCTTCACGTTACCATCGTACTTAGATATATGATACTTGGTGCCCTAACTTTAATTATCAGTAATCAGAAAACTCGGCTGGGTTCATACCAGTCTCCATGAAAACCCAATAGACAGTCTCTGAATATAAATAAATGAATTATTTGTTTCTACTCTGTTTTCTATCCTCAATCGACTCCAAGATCTTGCACTCTAATAACTTTGTTTAGTTTAGAGATACAGCGTGGAAACAGGCCCTTTGGCCCACCGAGTCTGCACCGACCAGTGATCCCTGCACATTTACACAGTCCTACACACTCTAGGGACAATTTTCATTTATATCAAGCCAATTAACCTACAAACCTGTGCAGCTTTGGAGTGTGGGAGGAAACCGAAGCTCTCGGAGAAAACCCATGCAGGTCACGGGGAGAATGTACAAACTCCATGCAGGCAGCATCCATAGTCGGGATCGAACCCGGGTCTCCGGCACTGTAAGCGCTGTAAGGCAGCGCTCTACCGCTGCTCCACCGTGCCGTGCCGCCCCATCCAGATGTTTAACATCTTCATGGCATCTGACCAAAGTGCTCTGAAAGATAGAGGACACCTTACTCACTGGTTGCCCCTTCAGGAACCTACCAAGTTTTATCCCAAAGTCCATAATAACTGAACAATGCTGTCATTATTCTCTCAGTCCCCTGCTACCACGTCTGTTATTATAGATTCTAATGCATTGCCTACAACTAATGTCAACTATCTGTTCCCTCTTTTCTCTCCCCCCTTCTTAAATAGTGGGGTTACATTTGCTGCCTTCTAATTTGTAGGAACTATTTGAGAATCGATGGCATTTTGGAAGACAACAACCGATGTCTCCACATAATCATCTCCTTGAATTGTTTGTGATGCAGCATTAACATAAACATTAACTGAAACATTAACTTCTCATTAATCTCGTTAACTTCTTCATTGCTTGTTAACTAATGCTAATTTCTTTGAGTTCCTCGTCCCCTCTGGACCTATAGTTCTCCATTACTTTCAGAAGAATTTTCTGTCTTCTTCTGTGAAGACAGACACAAACAATTTGTTTAATTATCCTGTTCTTTTCTTATTCCCCAATATAAATGCTCTCACCACACTCCATAAGGGTTTCATATACATTTTTGCTAATTTCTTTCTTTTTATAAAGTTACAAAATATTTAGAGTCTGCCTTCATGAACTATACCTATTCTACCTGTTAGAATGGTAGAATCATAGAAAATCATGAGAGGAATAGATCGGGTAGATGCACAGAGTCTCTTACCAAGAGCGGGTGGATCGAGGACCAGAGGACATCGGTTTAAGGTGATGGGGAAAAGATCTAATAGGAATCTGAGGGGTAACTTTTTCACACAAACGGTGGTGGGTGTATGGAACAAGCTGCCAGAGGAGGTAGTTAGGGCAGGGACGATACCAACATTCAAGAAACACCTAGACAGGTACATGGATGGGACAGGTTTGGAGGGATATGGACCAAACATGGGCAGGTGGGACTAGTGTAGCTGGGACATGTTAGCTGATTTGGACAAGTTGGACCGATTGGCCTGTTTCTATGCTGTATCACTCTATGATACTATGACTATAAAAGTACAACATGGAGACAGGTCCTTTTAGGCCATCCCGCCCATGCCAACCATAATGCCATTCTATCCTAATCCTATTTGTGTTCATTAAGCCAATATCCTTCTACACCTTTCCTATCACCTTTCTTGTCCAAATACCAAATACCGTTAAATGTTGTAATTGTATCTGCCTCCATCATGTCTTCATTCCCTTCTTTATTTATCTATCGCATTCTACACGGCAACCCTTTCCATCACGGGTTCACCTCTGATCCCGAGGAGATGACCTTAATCCTGGCATCCGGCCACAATAATATAGCACTGAGAGTTTAGAGAGAATGATTCTTCAGTCTGAAGAAGGGTCTCGACCTGAAACGTCGCCCATTCCTTCTCTCCAGACATGCTGCCTCACCTTCTGAGGATCAGTCAGAAGAAGGGTCTCAACCCGAAACGTCGCACATCCATTCTCTCCAGAGATGATGCCCCACTCGCCGAGTTACTCCAGCATTTTGTGATATCTATCCCTCTGTTGGAGCGCATTTGTGGGATTTTTCTTATTTAAGATGTTAATGAAGGTGTACTTTGAGCTGTTGAGACCCAAGTTTAGTCCCAGGTGGCATGGCCACCATATCGCTTGATTCTTTGTCTGTTTGTTTCTATCTCATGTCCATCTAAAAGGGGTCTATAGCAACCAAGGACCAAACGGGACCAGCCTAGAGTGCCATCTTGGTCATCATGGGCAAAATGTGGTGGGCAAAGGGCCTGTTTCATGCTGTGTAATTCTAGGTGAGAGAATTGGATTACACTTAGAGCTTACACAGGTCAATTGGGCTGTGTTGCGTGGAATGCAAACTGATAACTCTAAGGTAAATCAGGGCAAAAGTTATGTCTGCTTTAAAGTCGAAGATAGACAAAAATGCTGGAGAAACTCAGCGGGTGAGGCAGCATCTATGGAGCGAAGGAAATAGGCAACTTTTCAGGTCAAAACCCTTCTTCAGACTCCTTTAAGAACTGGGAGAAATTCAGAGACCAGCAGAGGAGGACAAAGGGCTTAATTAGGAAAGGGAAAATAGATTATGAAAGAAAACTGGCAGGGAACATAAAAACTGACTGCAAAAGCTTTTATAGATATGTGAAGAGAAAAAGATTAGTTAAAACAAATGTAGGTCCCTTGCAGTCAGAAAAGGGTGAATTGATCATGGGGAACAAGGACATGGCAGACCAATTGAATAACTACTTTGGTTCTGTCTTCACTAAGGAAGACATAAATAATCTGCCGGAAATAGCAGGGGACCGGGGGTCAAATGAGATGGAGGAACTGAGTGAAATCCAGATTAGCCGGGAAGTGGTGTTAGGTAAATTGAATGGATTAAAGGCCGATAAATCCCCAGGGCCAGATAGGCTGCATCCCAGAGTACTTAAGGAAGTAGCCCCAGAAATAGTGGATGCATTAGTGATAATTTTTCTAAACTCTTTAGATTCTGGAATAGTTCCTGAGGATTGGAGGGTAGCTAATGTAACACCACTTTTTAAAAAGGGAGGGAGAGAGAAAACAGGGAATTACAGACCAGTTAGTCTAACGTCGGTAGTGGGGAAACTGCTAGAATCAGTTATTAAAGATGGGATAGCAGCACATTTGGAAAGTGGTGAAATTATTGGACAAAGTCAGCATGGATTTATGAAGGGTAAATCATGTCTGATGAATCTTATAGAATTTTTCGAGGATGTAACTAGTAGAGTGGATAAGGGAGAACAAGTGGATGTGTTATATCTGGACTTTCAGAAGGCTTTCGACAAGGTCCCACATAAGAGGTTAGTATACAAACTTAAAGCACACGGTATTGGGGGTTCAGTATTGATGTGGATAGAGAACTGGCTGGCAGACAGGAAGCAAAGAGTAGGAGTAAACGGGTCCTTTTCACAATGGCAGGCAATGACTAGTGGGGTACCGCAAGGCTCAGTTCTGGGACCCCAGCTATTTACGATATATATTAATGATTTGGACGAGGGAATTGAATGCAACATCTCCAAGTTTGCAGATGACACGAAGCTGGGGGGCAGTGTTAGCTGTGAGGAGGATGCTAGGAGGCTGCAAGGTGACTTGGATAGGCTGGGTGAGTGGGCAAATGCATGGCAGATGCAGTATAATGTGGATAAATGTGAGGTTATCCACTTTGGTGGCAAAAACAGGAAAGTAGATTATTATCTGAATGGTGGCCGATTAGGAAAGGGGGAGATGCAACGAGACCTGGGTGTCATGGTAAACCAATCATTAAAAGTAGGCAAAGGTACACAAAATTGCTGGGGAAACTCAGCGGGTGCAGCAGCATCTATGGAGCGAAGGAAATAGGCGACGTTTCGGGCCGAAACCCTTCTTCAGACTGGGAAAAGTAGGCATGCAGGTGCAGCAGGCAGTGAAGAAGGCGAATGGTATGTTAGCATTCATAGCAAAAGGATTTGAGTATAGGAGCAGGGAGGTTCTACTGCAGTTGTACAGGGTCTTGGTGAGACCACACCTGGAGTATTGCGTACAGTTTTGGTCTCCTAATCTGAGGAAAGACATTCTTGCCATAGAGGGAATATAGAGAAGGTTCACCAGACTGATTCCTGGTTTGTACTCGCTAGAATTTAGAAGGTTGAGTTGGGATCTTATAGAAACTTACAAATTTCTTAAGGGGTTGGACAGGCTAGATGCAGGAAGATTGTTCCCGATGTTGGGGAAGTCCAGAACAAGGGGTCACAGTTTAAGGATAAGGGGAAAATCTTTTGGGACCGAGATGAGGAAAACTTTTTTCACAGAGAGAGTGGTGAATCTCTGGAATTCTCTCCCGCAGAAGGTAGTTGAGGCCAGTTCATTGGCTATATTTAAGAGGGAGTTAGATGTGGCCCTTGTGGCTAAAGGGATCAGGGGGTATGGAGAGAAGGCAGGTACAGGATACTGAGTTGGATGATCAGCCATGATCATATTGAATGGCGGTGCAGGCTCGAAGGGCCGAATGGCCTACTCCTGCACCTATTTTCTATGTTTCTATGTTTCTATGTTTAAAGTTGTTCTCCGCAATATAATTTGCCCCACATGGTGCAATCTATGGAAAGATCTGGAGTTTTGAGAGCTTTGTGGCTGACTAGGATTTTGGTCAAACACAAAGTATACAAGAAAACACATCCCCATCAGATTAGTTGATAGACACAGCTTTTTGATTTATTAACTCTACCGCCTTGAGTGACAAGATCTTTTAGTTATGTTTATGTCGCATGTACCGAGGTATATGTCTATGTCTCAGTCCATCAAAGCAAGCTTCATGTAGGCCTTCTCCATCACATTGGGTATCCAAGCTGTAAACTTCAAAAAAATATGTACATTACTCTCCTCAGATATTTCATAGTATTCTTTCCTTACTTCCCCATCCCAATTACTTTACGTTTTTGGCAATCGATTCACATTGCCAATTTCACATCTCTGATATATTCTGGCTTATTACACATTTTTCTTCATATCAACCACATGCTCAAACATAACTGCATTGGAAGAAAGAAAAGATTGTCTGGTTTAGTTTAGTTTATTGTCACGTGTACCGTTGTACAGTGAAAAGATTTTGTTGCATGCTATCCAGTCAGCGGAGAGACAATATATGATAATCTCGTTTTTATGTAGTTTTTGTTATTTTTTTTGTTGGGGTATGTGTGTGTGGAGGTGGTGTGGGGGGGGGGAGGGGGTAACTTTAAATCTTTCCCCTGCACGGGAGACCCGACCTTTTCTTTGTCGGGTCTCCGTTGTCGTTGGGGCTGCAACGTGGAGCGGCCTCCAACAGGAACGACCTGGGGTTCCAGCTGCGGAGCTGCCGACTACTCACCGTCACGGGGCTGGCCGAGTCCGGTGCGGGTGGAGCTGTGGTTGAGCGCTGCTGCGGCCCGACCCCCGGAGATTCGGAGGCTGCAACTGCGGGTCTGGCGGACGGCGGCACCGGGAGCCCGCGGGTCCCTGCTGGGAGACCGCTTTTCGGGGCTTCCGCAACGGCGACTTCACCCGCCCGAGTTGCGGGGTTGAAGAGCACCTGAGCGGGGCCTTACACCATCGCCCCGCGCGGCTTGCAATGGCCGCGGGACTCTGCGAGCGCCCGCCGGGGGCTCTAACACCAAGACCCGGTGCGCGACCTTGCATCACCCGGCGTGGCTTTAATGGCCGCGGGACAATCGCCATCGCTAGCCGGGGGCTTTGACTTTGACTTTGACTGACATGGGGGGGGGGGGGGGAGTGCAGTGGAGAGATAAGTTTTTTTTGCCTTCCATCACAACGATGTGATGGATGTTTGTGTAAACTGTGTTGTGTCTCGGGTCTTTTTGTTTTGTAATGTGTGGCTGCAGAAACGACATTTCGTATGGACCTCAAGGGGTCCAAATGACAATAAATTGAATCCTAATCCTAATCCTACTATCGAGCTATTTACATGATAATGGAATAACATTTAGTGCAAGGTAAAGCCAGCAAAGTTTGCTCAAAGATAGTCCGAGGGTCACCAATGAGGGAGATAGTAGTTCAGGACTTGGGTTCAGAGACTGTGTTCTTATTCTCGGCCAGTTGATTCAATTAGCATCGATTAAAACCAGCCCTTGGCGGCACATAAAGCTGCAGTAACTCAGCAGGACAGGCAGCATCTCTGAATTGAGTGCAGGGTGGAAATTGGTGGTCGACCTCATGAAGTCCATAAGTTCTGCATGGGTGCAGGAGGTAGCATCGATGCAGTCGACAATGTAACGGAGATAGAGTGCAGGATGGAAATTGGTGGTGAAGTTAATTAGAGGGTATTAGTTTCAAGGAGAGGTTGAAATTGTTTGAATAGTTTTCTCTTGATTGTGGAGATTATGAAGAAACCTGATAGAAGTATATTAAAAAATTATGAGGGCAGACAGTCAAAGCCTTTTTCCCAGGGTGAAAATGTCAAAAACTAGAGGGCATAGGTTTAGAGTGAGAGAGGCAAAGTTTAAAGGAGCATGTTTTTTGCACAAAGGGTGCCTAAAACATTTTTCCAGAGTGGTGGTGGAGGCATATAATGATAGTGGCATTTAAGATGCTTTTTGATAGGCACAGGATTATGCAGGGAATGGAGAAGTATGAATCATGTGCAGGCAGATCAGATTAGTTTATCTCTGCATTATGTTCAGCATGGACATTGTTGTCCAATGAGCCTGTTCCTGCACTGTGCAGTTCTATATTCTCTATCATTGTACCATAACCTTTCTAGTCTTTGCTGCTGCAATCTTTAGCTTCTCATGCCTTCCAAAGGCTGCTTCCTTTATTGTTAAACCCCTTCAAGGCACTGCTGCTATGTTTCATGGGAGTTGTGGGATTCAACAACCATTAAACATCTAAGCGAGTTGAGACCCCATTCAGATATTTCAGGGGTCAGTGCTAGAGATGATTAGTGGTGGTCCATTTCTGGGGCACGGTCTCTGCAAGGTTCTGTGGAGTGTGTAGGAAGGGGCAGCACATGCTGGTTTAAACCGAAGATGGATACAAAAAGCTGGAGTAACTCAGAAAGACAGGTAGCATCTCTGGAGAGAAGGAATGGATGGATGACGTTTTGGTTCGAGAGAGTTCAGGGGCAGATTATATTGGCTGTTTCATCATTGGAGAATGATGTGTACAGGTAAAGAATAGCTATGGGGCATTGAACCAGCAAGATGTGTGTTATAGACTTTGGAGATGGATGGTGGTATGTCCTGGTGGAACAATTTATGCATCGTGCTTCTTAGCTTCGTGATAGAACAGAGGCAATTGCATGGAATGAAATATAGATTGGCAATATACCAAACATCAAGGGATAAGATTGTCTCTCTTCAGGGACAAACTTGAAAAACTTTGCTCTCAGTCCCCCTGGGAGTTCCAGTGCATTATTTTTTGGTGGGACTGAGATTCCTCAAAGAGCTCTGGACCTTGGAGCATTGAAGCAATTTTCGCTTTGACAAACCTTTCGAAGTTGTTAATGCATTTTCTGCAGCCTACTGACATTCAAGAAAAACTAGGATCAGCAATGGTGTTTTTTTTTTACTCCAGTCAGGTAATCATGAGCTCTGCCTCTGGAGTTTGTTTTTAATGAATGTATCACGTTTAAATTTCACAAAGTATTCACCCAACAGAAGTAATTTAGGAAAATTTCAGGAAAGCTTGGGTGACTATTGCCCACTTATTTCACCCCCTTTAACACCTGCAGCACTTGTAATGACTGGAGACGAATGAAATAGCTGGGGGAACAAGAGTAGATCTCACTATCCCTTCAACCTGCCACACAATTCGATAAGGTCAAAGCGGACCCGAATATTGCCCTCAAGCGAATACCTATAGGTTAACTTATTGGTTAACGTATATGATGAGTGTTTGTCGGCACTGGGCCTTAACTCGCTGGAGTTTAGAAGGATGAGGGGGTACCTCATTGAAACTTACCGAATAATGAAAGGCCTGGATAGAATGGATGTGGAGAGGATGTTTCCACTAGTGGGAGAGTCTAGAAACAGAGGGCATAGCCTCAGAATAAATGGACACAGCTTTGGAAAAGAGATGAGGAAGAATTTCTTTAGCCAGAGGATGGTGAATCTGTGGAATTCATTCCCACAGACAGCCGTGGAGGCCACGTCATTGAGTATTTTATGGTGGAGATTGACAGATTCTTGATTAGTAAGGGTGTCAAAGGTTATGGGGAGAAGGAAGGAGAATGAGGTTGAGAGGAAAAGATAAATCAGCCATGATTGAAAGGCAGAGTAGACTTGGTGGGCCGAATGGCGTAATTCTGCTCCTATGACTTATCAACTTATGTCCCGAGACCCTACTGAAGAACCACTCTGATGGATTATACACAGCTCATTTCTGTGAAAGGCCACTAAACTACCATTACATGTCTCTGGTGACCCATTTATGGGGCATAACGTTTGCACGGATCATTGGCTGTTCATGGGCACATCTTAGCATTTGTTATATCAACAGAGATTGATGTGTGCTAGTGAAATGCAGCTGCAAAAGCACTGAGCCTTGCTAATACGTGTGTGTTATAGACTTCAGGGACACTTAAACATTCAAACAAGTTTAAAAATATATTATCCTTACTTAATGCATTTAACTGATATGAATTCACTGTATTATTAATGTTATTAAAAATTAAGAAAGAAACACTTACATGCATTTACATTTTTAATGGAGGTTGGTGATTTCATTTGAATGAGTGGGATTGCACTACACAGCCAGCAAAGCTGCTGCAAAGCTGAGGAGCTATGTGCAAAATCTATCACCTTAGCAGTACTGAAACCCACACAGTGCTCATTCCAGCGGTGGGGTGGAAGACATGGTGCTCCAGCGACAGATCTTTATTGTATTGCAGCTTTCCATATCTCGTACTTAAGTGTGAGTGTGCCTATATATTATATACTGTGCCTATATGAAACATAAACAATTCTTAAGGGTTTGCACAGGGTAGATGCAGGAAAAGGTTTCCCGATGTTGGGGGAGTCCAGAACCAGGGGTCACAGTTTAAGAACTGAGATGAGGAAAAACTTATTCACCACAGAAGGCAGTGGAAGCCAATTCACCGGATGTTTTCAAGAGAGAGTTAGATTTAGCTCTTCGGACTAATGGAATCAAGGGATATGAGGAGAAAGCAGGAACGGGGTACTGATTTAGGATGATCAGCCATGATCATATTGAATGGCAGTGCTGGCTCGAGGGGCCGAATGGCCTACTCCTGCACCTATTTTCTATGTTTCTATGTTTCTATATATAGTGACATTTTTTAAACCAATCGCTTATTTTTCTTTTGGCAATGTAACGATTAAAAATATAACCTGGGTGTATTCAAATACTTTCAATGAATGGCTCATTTTGTCGATTTTTGAATGCTATGTTAAAGATTGTAGTTAAGAAATCCAGAAATATCTAAATCTGTGCCTTAATGGTCTGATTTATTACTCTTTGTGCTGCCTGATAAAATCAAAATACTGTATTGGACTGCTAAAATGAAATTCCACATTTGATTAAAAAAAGTACCATTAACCATTAAGTCTGGAACATGGTGCTGGCTGACTACATTTCAAATTGCTTCTCCATTTTTACCTCCCAAAGTTGAAAACTTCACATCTCCTCACATTCTACTCCATTTGCAATCTTCTCTCCACACTTACTTAGCCTGTCCATGTTCCTTTCCACAAACCTTCCGACGACTAACTCTCCCGTCTTTCTTTGTTACATCTGTAAAGGGCCTGTCCCACTTTCCCAAATTATTCACAAATTCTCCCGAGTTTTCAAACTCGCAGAATGTTCGTAAAGAGGCCGTAGGAGTCCGTGGATATAGCGTAGTGGCTCGTTATGCCAGCCGTAGGTACTCGGGGCATCAGGTAAGTCGGGATGTTTTTTCAGCATGATGAATAATGTTCACGAGTAAAAAAATAGCCCCGTGTACCTACAGCTGGCATAACGAGCCGCTACGATATATCCACGGGCTCCTACGGCCTCCTATGGACTCGTTACGAACATTCTGCGAGTTTGTAAACTCGGGAGAATTAGTGAATAACTCGGGAAAGTGGGACAGGCCCTTGAATGTGGATACATCATTCCCATTGTCTTATTTGTGTTTTCTTCATGATTGGACCTTCAGCGTACCTGAACTCGCAGGGATGACGAGGGTGATGTTGCTAGTATTTTGAAAAGAATGCATTTCCTCATTGGATGGAAAGCTAAAAGTAAGAAGTTCAAAATGTCATTATAGGGCCCTAGTGAGACCACACCTGGAGTATTGTGTGCAGTTTTGCTTCCCTAATTTGAGGAAGGATATTCTTGCTATTGAGGGAGTGCAGCGTAGGTTTACAAGGTTAATTCTCGGGATGGCGGGACTGTCATATGCTGGGAGAATGGAGTGGCTGGGCTTGTGTACTCTGGAGTTTAGAAGGATGAGATGGGATCTTATTGAAACATATAAGATTATTAAGGGTTTGGACATGATAGAGGCAGGAAACATGTTCCCGATGTTGAAGGAGTCCAGAACCAGGGGCCACAGTTTAAGAATAAGGGGTAAACCATTTAGAATGGAGATGAGGAAACACTTTTTTCTCACAGAGAGTTGTAAGTCTGTGGAATTCTCTGCCTCAGAGGGCGGTGGAGGCCGGTTCTCTGGATGCTTTCAAGAGACAGCTAGATAGGGCTCTTAAAGATAGCTGAGTCAGGGGATATGGGGAGAAGACAGGAACGGGGTACTGATTGGGGATGATCAGCCATGATCACATTGAATGTCGGAGCTGGCTCGAAGGGCCGAATGGCCTACTCCTGCACCTATTGTCTATAGCCTATTGTCTATTGTCATTACCAAGAGAAGAACCGTTTCATTGCGGTGTTCAAGCTGCAGATTCCTGAATCTTATTTCTCACTGGTATCACTGTCGGCAGATGCAGTGATTTTCTCAGGCAGCAGGAGAAGTAACAAATCAGTCTATTACGACACAGATTTCGATATTTTTGGATTTTCCAATCTTTAAAATAGCAATCAAAATCAACAAAATGAGCCATTGATAGGAAGTCTTTGAATATTTTTTAATCGCTCCATTTCCAAAAGAAAAATATGGGATTGCTTTGTGCCATTTACAGAACTTTGCAAGACTTCCTTATTTTTAATGCTGCCAACTGTATAAATTTAGGCCATTTACCTGACGATCCCCGAGGGGACATTCATAGAGTCACAGCGTTTTACAGGACTGGGACAGGTCCATTGGTCAACTATGTCAATGCCAACTATTTTACCCAGCTACGTGAATCCTGCATAATGAATTTCAACCCCCCCTCCCTTTCTCATCTGAAAACCCCTGAAGAAGGGTCCTAACCCAAAATGTCACTCACTGAGCTATTCCAGTATTTTGTCACCTCCAGTGATGCTGCCTGACCCATTAATTTATTCCAGCCCTATGTGTTTTGTGCAAGATTCCAGTATCTGCAGTTCCTTTTGTCTCCTTAAAACTAAACATACTTTCTGGAGGGAACTGGGAGACTATTGTGTGCGCTGTTTTGCAGATACATGGCTCACTGCAGCTTCACCTGACTGTGCCGTACAAACTGAGGACTTCTCATTTCACAAGATGGACTGTGCAGTGTCCTTGGCAAAGTAAAGTGGTAGAGGAATCAGCTTCTTATTCAATAGCCTAGTGCTTGGACAATGCAGCCCTGGCAAGTTGCTGCTGTCTGGACATGGGATATATAATGGTGAAGTGTGGTCACTACTATTGTTGTGAGAATCCACTTCAGCTCTCCTAACTGTAGTTCACATCGCTCTATGTGCGGACGTGTAAGTTGCACTCCGTGCACTGCTATCAATAGCCTGGAAACAAAGTACCCCAAGGTTGTGTTCATAGCGAGAGGATTTGAGAAAGGAGAAAGGAGGTCCTACTGCAGTTGTACAGGGCCCTGGTGAGATCACACCTGGAGTATTGTGCGCAGTTTTGGTGTCCTAACTTGAGGAAGGGCATTCTTGCTACTGGGGGAGTGCAGTGTAGGTTCACCAGGTTAATTCCCGTGATGGCGGGACTGACATATGTTGAAAGAATGGATCGACTGGGCTTACATGTATATTCACTGTAATTTAGAAGGATGAGAGGGAAATGGCCTACTCCTACACCTATGTTTCTGTCTCTATGTTTCTATGTTTCTCTCTATGTACCTGGAGACCATAACTAAGCCAACATCAAGAATGTGCCACCAAAGTACTATCAGCATGACCCCAGTCCCACCAGGGAATGAACCACTCTCCACCACTGCTGCACAATCATCAAAGACACCAGCCCCTGCCCGCATTGTGATAAATATGACCATCGGGTTGTGCTTCTACTACCTGCTTACAAGCAACAACTGAAGTGTGAGGATCCCGTACAGAAAATCACACAGTGCTGGTCTGAGGAAGTAAATCTCATAGTCACGATCGAACCCGGGTCTCTGGCGCTGTGAGGCAGCAAGTCTACCGCTACGCCGCTGTGCCGTGCCGTCAGGTAATGTCAGGCAGCATCGGTGGAGGGAAATGGACAGATGATGTTTCGGGTCAGGACCGCTCTTCAGAAACATCGCCCGTCCAGTTCCCTCACCGGATGCTGCCTGACCTGCTGAGTTTCCTCCAGAACCTTTTCTGGCGCATGATCCCAGCACCAATACAGTATTGGTCTGAGGTAGTAAATCAGATCATACAGGACTGATTTTTATCAGTGGATATCTGCCAGATCAGTTTAGTTTATTATCACATGTAATGAGGTGGTGAAAGGCTTTTGTTGCGTGCTAACCAGTCAGCAGAAAGACAATACATGATTACAATCAATGCATTTACAGTGTATAGATACATGATAAGGAGATAACATTCAGTGCATGGTAAAGCCAGCAAAGTCCGGTGAAGGCTAGTCCGAGGGACATCAGAAGTAGATAGTAGTTGCCTGTTGCCTGATAGCAGCATTACATTACCAACCTACATTAGTCAGTTAGCCACTGCCATCACACACTTCGTCAGTAAGTGTATAGAGTACTGCGAGCCAAAGAAATCAATCCAAGTCAACTGGAAGCCATGCATGGACCATGAGATCTACACTCTAGGGAAGACCATGTCTGAAGTGTTTAAGAGAAAAAAAACAAATTGGTGGAGGAACTCAGCAGGTCAATCTTGCCCTCAATGCTACCAAGATCAAGGGCTGATTGTTGACTTCAGGAAGGGAAAGCTAAGGCTCCATGATCCTGTCTTTAATGGCAAGTAAGTTGGTGGAGAGAGTTAACAGCTTCAAGTTCCTGGTCATGCACATTGCATGAGATCTGTTCTGGGACAAGCACATTGATGCAATCACATGGAAAGCTCATCAACACGTCTGCCATTTCAGATGTTTGAAGAGATTTGGTATGTTGCTGAATTCTCAATTGAATTTCTACAAGTTTACAATAGACAGCATACTGACTGGTTACATCGTAGGCTGGTTTGGTAAACTCAAACACCCGAGAAGGATGGAGGCTGCTTCGAGTGGTGGACATTGCCAGTTCCATCATTGGCTTTGAGCTCCTCACCATTGATGGCAGCTACAGGAAGACCTGTCTTAAGAAGGTATCTCATGTGGTGAAAGATTCACACCAACTGGTCGTGCTCTTGTCTTGCTGCTACCATCTGGAAGAAAGTCAGGAGTCTGACGAACATTTCCTTTGGGTTCAAAAACTCGCCCACACCGGCCAGCAATGTCCCAGCTACACTAGTCCCACTTGCCTGCGCTTGGTCCATATCCCCCCAAACCTGTCCTATCTATGTACCTGTCTAACTGTTTTTTAAATGATGGGATAGTCCCAGCCTCAACTACCTCCTCTGGTAGCTTGTTCCATACACCCACCTCTGTGTGAAAAAGTTACCCTCGGATTCCTATTAAATCTTTTCCCCTTCACCTTGAACCTATGCCCTCTGGTCCTACTCTGGGCAAAAGACTGTGCATCTACCCAATCTATTCTTCTCATGATTTTGTATATCTCTGTAAGATCTCTCCTCATCCTCCTGCACTCCATGGAATAGGGACCCAGCCTACTCAACCTCTCCCTATAGCTCACACCCTCTAGTCCCGGCAACATCCTCGTAAATCTTTTCTGAACCCTTTCAAGCTTAAAAATATCTTTCCTATAACGTGGTGCCCAGAACTGAACACAATATTCTAAATACGGTCTCACCAACGTCTTATACATCTGTAACATGATCTTCCAACTTCTCCACTCAATACTCTGACTGTTGAAGGCCAAAGTTCCAAAAGCTTTTTTGACCACCTTATCTACCTGCACCTCAACCTTCAAGGAACCATGCACCTGTACTAGATCCCTCTGCTCTACGACACTATGCAGAGGTCTACCATTTACTGTGTAGGTCATGCCCTTGTTCGAGTCCCTGAGTGCACCACCTCACACTTCTCTGTATTAAATTCCATCAACCATTCCTCTGCCCACCTGACCAATCGATCCAGATTCTGCAGCAATCGTTCACAACCATCTTCACTATCTGAGAAACCCCTAACTTTTATATCATCAGCAAACTTGCTAATCCTGCCCTGTGTGTTCTCATCCAAATCATTGATGTAGATGACAAACAGTAACGGACCCAGCACCGAACCCTGAAGCACACCACCAATCACAGACATTCAGTCTGAGAAGCAACCTTCCACCATCACCCTGTGCTTCCTTCCATGGAGCCAATTTGGTATCCATTCAGCTATCTCTCCTTGGATCCCTTGCAATCTAACCTTCCAGAGCAGCCTACCATGCGGAACCTTGCTGAACGCCTTACTGAATGAAGTCCATGTACACAACATCTACAGTTCTGCCCTCATCAGTCTTTTTGGTCACGTCTTCAAAAAAATCAATCAGATTTGTGAGACATGACCTCCCACGTACCAACCATGCTGAATATCCCAAATCAACCCTTGCCCATCCAAATGCCTGTATATCCTATCCCTCAGAATACTCCCCAGTAACTTACCAACTACAGATGTTAAGCTCACCAGCTTATAGTTCCCAACATTTTCCCTGCAGCCCTTCTTGTAAAGAGGTACAACATTTGCCACCCTCATCAATGGACAATGGACAATGGAGGACCCGGCGTTGAGGCACCGCTGTGAGGGAGAATGCGGAAGGGGGGAAGAAACAATGGGGGAACTGGTGCGGGAGGGAGGATTTGCAACTTTGTCAGTGCCCCTTATGTGGCGACTATTTGCATACCTTGTGTATGCATACAAAGAATTTCATTGTGACTTGTCACATTTGACAATAAAGTATTCAATTCAACCAGCAGGCTCTTGAAACACTGCACAACCCTAACCACAACACTATCCAAGCACCAATCTACTTTGGACTTTCGTATAAGGTTGCAGTATCAAGTCAAGTCTAGTCAAGTCAAGTTTATTCGTCACATACACATACGAGATGTGCAGTAAAATGAAAGTGGCAATGCTCGCGGACTTTGTGCAAAAAGACAAACAAACAAACAACCAAACAAACTACAAACAGAATCACATATTATTTTACATATTAAATATTGTGGGCGGAAGGAAAAACGTTCAGTAAAGTTAGTCCCTGGTGAGATAGGCGTTTACAGTCCGAATGGCCTCTGGGAAGAAACTCCTTCTCAACCTCTCCGTTCTCACAGCATGGCAACGGAGGCATTTGCCTGACCGTAGCAGCTGGAACAGTCCGTTGCAGGGGTGGAAGAGGTCTCCCATGATTTTATTGGCTCTGGAGTTGCACCTCCTGATGTATAGTTCCTGCAGGGGGGCGAGTGAAGTTCCCATAGTGCGTTCGGCCGAACGCACTACTCTCTGCAGAGCCTTCTTGTCCTGGGCAGAGCAATTCCCAAACCAGATAATATTTCCGGACAGTATGTGCTTTACTTTGCACTATTGTGGTCTTGTTACCTAGCTTAACTGATATTCTATTGTATTATTGTTTATTGTATGTTTATCTGCTGTGTTGCTCCATTAAATCATTGTTTGCCCTCCTCCCATCAGGGACGCGGTACAGGAGCCTCAGGTATCGCACCAGCAGGCTAAGGAACAGCTTCTTCCAAAACACCATTACCCTGCTGAACTCACAGGCCCGGCGCTAGCCCCCCCCCCCCCCTTCTCATCAGTATTATTTATAGTTTATATAATTTACAGTTAAGCTCTATTCACCAGAATATAGCACGTCAATCTTTTATCTGTATATATGTATATGCCTATGTACATAGATCAATATATCCTCATTTGTATACATTGTTTTAATCAGCATTTTACTACTTTGCATTCTGATTAGATACTAAACTGCATTTCGTTGTATCTGTACTTGTATTTGTGCCATGACAATGAAGTTGAATCTAATCTAATCTAATCTAATCTAAAGTGCCTGTAAAGCTGTGGCAACTAAGAATTTCATTGTTCTGCTTCTGGTTCATATGACAATTAAAAACCCTTGACGCTTGACTCTTGACCCTTGACCCTTGACTCTTGACTCTTGACTCAAAATGTTGTCTGACCATTTCCCCTCCACAGATGCTGCCTGACCTGTTGAATTCCTCCAGCAGTTTATTTTTTATGCTCAAGACTCCAGCAGCTGCAATCTCCTTTGTCTCCAGGTTAATAATTTGCCCTTGATTCCACATTAACAAACAGTCTCTAATGAGGAAATTTGTTGAACTGCTTCCATAGTTCCATATAAATAACATCCAGGAATATTCCCTGTTCAATATTTTAGACACCTCCTCAAAAATTCAATTAGGTTTGTCAAGCTTGACCTACCCTTTACCAATCCATATTGGGTCTCTCTATTCAGCTGAAAATTCTCTGGCACTCAAGATATTTAATTATGGACTCTGGTAATTTCCAGACAACAGATGTTAGGCTAACTGGCTTATAATTCCCTGGCTTCTTTCTCTCATCTTTTTTTAATATTGCAAAGAGACATGTGCAATTTTCCAATCTACAGTGACAGTTCCAGACTCGACAAATCTTTGCAAGATCCCAGCCAAGGGATCCCCAACATAATCGCTTGTTACCTTCACAGCCATGGGATGGGAAAGACTCACAACCACCTTTACAACTACTCTCTTTCTTTCTCTCTTTCTCTCTTTCTTTCTCTCTTTATTTCTCTCTTTCTCTCTCTTTCTTTCTCTCTTTCTCTCTTTCTCAATTCATTCAATTCAATTTAAAAACTTTATTGGCATGATAAAAAACATTGTTATATTGCCAAAGTATAAAACATGACATACATGTTTAAAATGCATAAGTATAAATACAAGTATACAGTGCATGGATAGATATGTCCCTGTACATAAACTCGCAATAGGCCTATAGCCCTTTATTGATTGCTACACGTTCTTGCAGCTGTAAGCAGTACAACACAATAGCAAGTTTAGCAATTCAATATTAATTTCTTAGTGTTAGTTAATGTCAATTAGTGTGTGCGTACATATGTGCATGTTGGTCATTCACCGTCTCTCAGGTTATGGCATGCTGTTACGTATTGTGCACCAAGATGTTCCGTATTTCCTTTGCCAAGGATTATTCTTAGTTTTGATGTATCATCTAGTTCTTTAAAATCAGGGGTTGCCACACTGAGTTTGTCAAAGTATGCTTTCCTTGTTTTGTCAATTTTTTTTTGCATTTTAGGAGGAAGTGCACCTCTGTTTCAACCTCATCTGTCAAACAGTGGCCGCATATTCTGTTGCCAGAATCTCTTCTGTCTTCCCTTTTCAACTACCAAATAGTGGTCACTTAACCTGTATTTGGTTATGGTCTGTCTCTGCTTTATGTCTCTAACAGTTGAGAGATAGTGGCTCTTCGGGCTTTAGATATCTTGAAAGAAAGAGAGAGGGAGAGAGAGAGTGAGAGAGAGAGGGAGAGAGAGAGAGAGGGCGGGGAGAGAGAGGGAGGGAGGGCGGGAGGGAGGGAGGGAGGGAGGGAGGGGGAGAGGGGGAGGGAGGGAGGGAGGGAGGGAGGGAGGGAGGGAGAGAGAGTGAGAGGGAGGGAGAGAGAGGGAGAGAGGGAGAGAGGGGGAGAGAGAGGGAGAGAGAGGGAGAGAGGGGGAGAGGGAGAGAGGGAGAGAGGGAGAGAGGGAGAGCGGGAGAGAGGGAGAGAGGGAGAGAGGGAGAGAGGAGCAGGAGAGCAGAGAGGAGAGAGAGAGGCAGAGGGAGGAGAGAGGGCGAGAGAGCGAGAGAGAGAGCGAGAGAGAGAGTGAGATAGAGGCGATGGTATGAGACTGAGTGCTCGGGAATTCGTGCGAGTTTCTTGAGTTCTTCTTTCTTTCGTCACTTTCTCTTCTTTCTTCTTTCTTTAGGTCTTTCTTTCTTCCCTTTCTTCCTTCCCTTTCTTTCTTCCTTCCCTTTCTTTCTTCCTTCCCTTTCTTCCCTTTCTTTCTTTCTTTCTTCCCTTTCTTTCTTTCTTTCTTTCTTTCTTCCCTTTCTTTCTTTCTTTCTTTCTTTCTTTCTTAACCAAGGGTGGATGAACAACCCTCAAAGAAGCACAACATAATGATAATAATAATACATTTTATTTGTGGGCGCCTTTCAAAAGTCTCAAGGACACCTTACAGAATTTAACAAGAGTAAAAAACATATAATCGGAGTAAAATAAATAATAAAGACATCACCAATACACAAATTAAAGACAGAATTCGATCCAAAGAGAAAAAATCAAAAACACAATGTGAAGAGAGAGCAGCGGCAGCTAAACCGCGCCAGCGTCCACTCTCCCTTCCGACAGCCATCTTGGACACAAACTAAAATATTCACTTACACACAAAAATCATCCCCCCACAATGGTTACCACAGTGGGGGAAGGCACAATGTCCAGTCCCCATCCCCAGTTCTCCCAAAGTCAGGCCTATTGAGGCCTCCGCTATTGCCTCTACGGAGGCCCGATGTTCCTGGCCGTTCTGGCCGGGTGCTGTTGCCCCGGCGTCGGGAGAGTCCTCTCAACATATCCCCCACCAGAGATGCTGCCCCTTCCTGAGCACTCCCATACACCGCAGCTCTATCCTAAACACAAGGGTCAATTTACAATTTTACCAAAGCCAATTGTAAATCTGTACAAACCTGTGCGTCATTGGAGTGTGGGAGGAAACCGGAGAAAACGCACGGGGTCGCGGGGAGAATGTACAAACTGCATACAGACAGCACCCGTAGTCAGGATTGAACCCGGGTGTCTGGCGCTGTAAGGCAGCAACTCTACTGTTGTGCTTCCTTGCCGCCCATCCCTCTCCGTATTAATTAACTTGTGTTGTGTTCGATGTATTTTCTCGTAGCTCAGGCTTGCTTTCTCACTGCAGAGAGCTGGCGCCATGTCCAAACACAACCTGGCGCCACAGATAGCGATAATAAGGGAAGGAATTCATCAATATGAGAAACAAAAACATCAGCCCGTATAAATCTTGGAAAGTTTGTATACGAAACATGATGGAGTACAAGTGTGAAAAATCTAGTGAGGAAAATGGCAAAAGTGTAAGTAATATTTGACATCAAATCAGGAAATGCGGGAACAATTCATCAGGTCCGGTCGCATTTCTGGAAAGGGAAACGGACTGAAAAATGTATGTGCCGAAAAAGCATACTGCGAGAAGACCTCAGTATCATCTTCGGAAGGAAATGGATAGATGACGGTTAGGGTTGGGACCTATGACACAATATCAATCAGTACAAGATTCCCGTACACTAACACTATCTTACACACTAGGGACAATATACAATTTTTACTAAAGCCAATTAGCCTACAAACCTGTACGTCATTGGCGTGTGGGAGGTTACCAGAACTCCCGGGGAAAACCCATGTGGTCATCGGGGGAAGGTACAAACTCTGTGCAGACAGCACCTGTAATCGGGATTGAACCCGGGTTTCTGGCGCTGTGAGGCAGTAATTTTCCCCTTCGCATCAGGTCAGGCAGCATCTGTGGAGGGAAATGGACAGATGATGTTTCGGACCGGGACCGATCTTATGAAACATCTCCGGCCCAGTTCCCTCCACGGATGCTGCCTGACCTGTTGAGTTCCCTCCAAAACCTTTTTTCTTGCTCAACATGCCAGCATCTGCGGTCTCTCCTGTCTTTGAACACCCAGCAGAGTTTGTCTTGATTATGGATTACAAGCTTCCAAATATGATATATGCAATTGGAGTAAAAGCATAATCAATCCAGAGAATAGAATGTTTTGTACTTTTGCATATTTTAGCATTGTGAATAGTCATGGGAACTAGTCATCCAAAAGCACGGAATAATTAGGACAAAAAAGCAGCTCCGACACAATATTAATGAGTACCAGATAATCATTCCTCAAGACTATGGATTGTTCTGTGGTTCTGTTTAATAATTCAACGGTAATTACCTCTGAAAAGTTCCAAAACTAACTGATCGTATTCTGCAAGAGAATAGAGGGTGACCTTTAAGTTACTGTGTGCTTTGTTATCAGTGGCATCATCTGCAAATTGAGGAGCATCGGTGAGTCCATACGTACAGTTCAACCGGAAGGTTTGCTACCGACTCCGCATTAGACACCCAACGTGGGCGTGAACCCGATTAATCATTTTTAATTGGTGAAATGGGGCAGCACAGTGGCGTAGCGGTAGAGCCACTGCCTCACAGCGCCAGAGATCCCTGGTTCGATCCTGATAATAGGTGCTTGTCTGGCTGCACATAGTTTGTATGTTCTTCCCCCTGACCTGCATGGGTTTTCTCCGAGAGCTTTGGTTTCCTCCCACACTCCAAAGACGTGCATGTTTGTAGGTTAATTGGCTTGGTGTATGTGTAAATTGTCCCTTGTGTGTGTAGGGTAGTGTTAATGTGCGCGGGAGATCACTGGTCAGTGCGGACTCGGTGGCCCAAAGGGCCTGTTTCTGGGCTGTATCTCTAAACTAAACTAAACTAAACTAAATATGAGGCACAAAGAAAATTAATGATACATTTTCCTCAGTTAACACCAAATAAATACAGAAAATAATCTGATTAATCTACATTGCAATGTCTTATTCTATTGCTTTTTCCATTCTCTTATGAATTCCATTTCCCCATTACAATGGATCTCTCTGTCTCAAGAAACTATGTTGTCCATCACACATTCATATCTTACAGAAATAAGGACCTGCAGGTGCATATTTACCAAGGAAAGACACAAGATGCTGGACTAACTCAGTGGGTCAGGCTGCATGCTTGGAGAACATGGATAGGCGACGTTTCAGGTCTGGAATCTTCTTCAGACAGAAGAAGGATTCACTTCTTCCCTGTCCGTCTCACTCTCATCAACTGGTAAATTAATTTCATAAAACTGCAGATTATGTCGATCTTAAAATTTAAACAGGAAACGCTGAAAAAGCTCTGCAGGTCATGCGGTATCTGTGGAAAGAGAACCAGAATTAAGGGCCTGTCCCACTTTCACGACCTAATTCACGACCTTTTTACTTGTGGACATGTTTCATCATGTTCAAAAGACGTCCCGACCTACTTGATGCCATGAGTACCTACGACTAGCATCACAAACCTGCTACAACCTACCTACAACCTCCTACGACCTACCTACGACCTCCTACGATCTCGTGACGACCATGCTGCGAGTATGAGTCAAGGGCAAACTCGGCAGAGGTCGTAAATTAGGTCGTGAAAGTGGGACAGTCCCTTTAACATCTGAGATCCTTGTTTCTACATTTTACTGCTCCTCTTCAAGATACGCCCACTTTGAAGAAGTTCTCCTCCTCTCTCTGATGGGAGTTCTGTTGGACCCTCTACACTTTGGAGTGTGGGAGGAAACCAGAGCACCCCAGGAAAACCTACAAACTCTGTAGAGACAGCACCCGTAGTCAGAATCTAACCTGGATTCTTCCGGTTGATTCCTGTTGCTCTCCAGCTCAACAACCATTTGCAGTTACACAAAAATGCTGGAGAAACTCAGCGGGTGCAGCAGCATCTATGGAGCGAAGGAAATAGGTAACGTTTCGGGCCGAAACCCTTCTTCAGACTGATAGGGGGTGGCAGGGAGAAGGAAGGGAAAAAAAGGGAGGAGGAGCCCGATGGCTGGGGGATGGGAGGAGACAGCTCGAGGGCTAAGGAAGGGGAGGAGACATCAAGGGCTAACAAAATTGGGAGAATTCAATGTTCATGCCCTCCGGATGCAGGCTCCCCAAGCGGAATATGAGGTGCTGTTCCTCCAATTTCCGGTGTTGCTCACTCTGGCAATGGAGGAGACCCAGGACAGAGAGGTCGGATTGGGAATGGGAGGGGGAGTTGAAGTGCTGAGCCACCGGGAGGTCAGGTAGGTTCTTGCGGACCGAGCGGAGGTGTTCGGCGAAACGATCGCCCAACCTTTAGCCCTTGCTGTCTCCTCCCCTCCCTTGGCCCTTGAGCTGTCTCCTATTTCCTTCGCTCCATAGATGCTGCTGCACCCGCTGAGTTTCTCCAGCATTTTTGTGTACCTTCGATTTTCCAGCATCTGCAGTTCCTTCTTGAACCATTTGCAGTTCCTTGTTTCTACAGAATTAATGTATCAGGTTGAAACTCTTCATTGGACTTGTGGGGTTGCATCAGTACGTTTTGTACCTGGTGAACAGGGAAGCCATCCGAGGACAGAGAATAGTGGAACCTGGGTGAATCTATGCCGGATTTCCAGAAATAGTTGCACTGATGATTAAATGGGGTCAAGATCACATCATGTAAGTTTAAATTGAACAGAGATTCTGCATGTAATTCTCTGAAGGGGATGGAGGTGCATTTAGAAGGCCATATTTTTGTTTCTCTATTGTTAGTACAAGAGATCTTCTATTTCCCCTTATCTACTGCAAGGAGGGTTGACATGATGATACATTTATTTGTCACATGTGCCAGTTGGTACAGTGAAATGTGGTCACCATACAATACAATACAATACCTACAATACCTTTTATTATCATTTGAACCTCACATGAGGTTCAAACGAAATTTGGTTTCTGCAGCCATACAAAAAAAGAACCAAGACACACACCAACACAATTCAATTCACATAAACATCCATCACAGTGAGTCCTCCTCACTGTGATGGAAGGCAAAACTTAAACATATCTCTCCCCTGCACTCCCCTCTCCCCCCCATATCAGAGTCAAAGACAGAGTCAAAGCCCCCGGCGGGCGATGTTAAATGTCCCGCAGCCATTAAAGCCACACCGGGTGATGCAAGGCCACGCACCGGCTCTTGGTGTTGGAGCCCCGGCGGGCGCTCACAAAGTCTCCGTGATGGTGAGTAAAACCGCAGCTCCGCGACTGGAGCCCCAGGTCATTCCTGCTGGAGGCCACTCCACGTTGCAGCCCCAACGACAACGGAGACCCGACAAAGAAAAGGTCGGGTCTCCCGTGCAGGGGAAAGACCTTAAAGTTCCCCCACCCCACCCCACCCCCACACACATACCCCGACAAAAAAAACAATAAAAACTACATAGAACAAGACAGAAAACAATAAAAAGACAGACGGACTGCAGAGGCCGCTGCTGACAAGAGTCGCGCCGCCCACTTTCGGGCCATACAATAAAATAAAAAACACAACACACGATAGAGTTCAACATAACACATCCCCACACAGCAGAATCAAAGTTTCCCACTGGGAGGGAAGGCACCAAAGTCAGTCATCTTCCTCTGTTGTTCTTGATGTTCACCCGTAGTTGGGGCCTCCCGAACCGTCCGCAGTCGCCGCTACGGGCGGCCCGAACTTCAGGCCCGCTCGCCGGGATGCTGGAGCTCCGACGTCGGAACGGGAGGACAACCTCAGCGGCTTGGACCTCCGAATCGGCCACCTCCTACCCGAGTCCGTGGCTCCCGAAGTCCACAGGCCGCGCTGCGCGGAGATTCAACGTTGGCGGCTCTCGAGATTCTCTGACTTTTTCGACTGGAACGTTGTTCTTTACCTGTCTGTTATTTCGGGTTGCACCCACTTAGGCAACTTTTTATGTGACTACAGGAGACTATGCGGTCGCCACATGTTCGCGGGTGGTTGCCGGGGAGTCGCCTTCATGGTCGTGAGGAGTTCCCGCATTCTGGGAACTAGTCGCGGCCTCACTATGGTCGCCGCGAATTTTTCAACGTTGAAATATTAGCGGCAACCAGAATGAAGCCGCCATGGAGAGTAGCGAGAATTCTCGTGCGTAGGTGCAGTGGTAGTGGGTTGCCAGGAGGTTGGTTGTAGTAGGTTCTCGTAGGTTGTAGCTGGTGCTGACTGGCTCAGTGGAAAAAAAAAACGTAAGCAGTAGTTTTCAGAACCAAGGATAACCAACCGGTAATGTTAATGTCCGCTGAGCTTCACAGCCGTGTATCTCTGGCTTCTTAAAAGTTGTCTACTTCTCATCCCTTCTCCTCCCTCTCACCCCCCTCACCCCCCCCTCATGTAAAGGACTTAGGTGACACTTCCCGTACACTGTGTTTTCACCGTCTTAATTACAGCTCCAACCTTCCTGTTCATCGTGGTGTGTGTCTGTATCACATTGGCTTTGCACCGTGTGAATTTCACTCAGACAGCGCTCCCCCCCGCTTGCCCTGTCCTCCGCCTGCATAATGGGCTGGTGAAGGAAGCGATGTGTGTGTGTGTTCCACTCTGACAGTCACCGGCAGTCACCTGAAAAATCGCCTAAGTGGGACAGGCCCATTAAGCTCATTCCATCCACTGAGCATGTGAATATTTCCTGTTAAAATTAATTCTTCTCTAAGAAATGTGCATCAGTCCTCTGGCAACCGAGTGTAATAAAGAAAAATAAATCAAGAAAATCTGTCCCAAAAATGTACCACTTGATTTCTATGGTAGCGCAGCAGTAGAGTACTTTCAGCACTGGAGACCCAGGTTCGATCATGACTATGGGTGCTGTCTGTACGGAGTTTGTACATTCTCCCCGTGCCCTCATGGATTTTCTAAGAGATCTTCGGTTTCCTCCCACACTCCAAAGACATCCAGGTTTGTAGGTTAATTGGATTGATATAAGTGTATAAATGTCCCTAGTGTGTGTAGGATAGCGTTAATGTGCAGGGATTGCTGGCGGTGTAGACTCACTGGCCCAAGGGCCTGTTTCCATGCTGTTTCTTGAAACTAAACTAAACTTTCAATGCATTACCCTGCGTTGAATAGTGTTATATTACCAACTGATAACTTCCAGATGATAATTCCTAAATTCACAAGCGATTGACTTCAAAATGTTTGATATAATGCCATTAGAACTTTGGCTGATATTTCTCCGATATATTAGGCTGATTTTTGCTGGAGTGAATTTTACCCCACTGTTCCTGCAAAAATTGATTTGAAATACCCACCTTGAAGCCTTTTTGCACTGCAAATATTTGCTTAGCAAAACAGTACCCGGGGACTCATTGCTTTTATGAATGATAATGAATCTGTTGTGTACAATTTTATAATCTGTAATAATGACACCATCTGCCTCCTTTGTTTTCTTTTGCCGGCCTCCATTTAACATTCACCGCCATCTCTCAACTCCACCACTCCCCCTCCCCTACCTGGCACCATCTGCTTGTCACCCTTCACTCTTCCTTCAGTCCATCAAGCATCTACTAGTCCCTGTCGCACCCCTGCCCCTCTCCCTGTATACTGGCTATCTACTCTCTACACTTAGTTCTGATGGAGAATTTCATAAGTTCACACGTTCATAATCTCTAGAAGATGAATGAGACTATTCGGCCCATCAGGTCCACTCAATCATGGCTGATCTATCTTTCCCTCTCAACCCTATTGTGCTGCTTTCTCCCCATAACCCCTGATACCCCTACTAATCAAGAATATGTCAATCTCCCCCTTAAAAACATCCAATGACTTGGCCTCCACAGCCTTCCGTGGCAATGAATTCTACAGATTCACCACCATTAAATAAATTCCTCCTCATTTCCTTTCTAAAGGTATGACCTTTTATTCTGAGGTCATGGCCTCTGGGCATAAGCTCTCCCACTAGTGGAAACATCCTCCCCTACATTCAGTCTATGTTGCAACCCAAGATTTTTGGCAGTTCCTTTCTCCCCCTCATCATATTGTTTTTCATTCCAGATTCCAGCATTTTAGGTCTCCTGTACCTACCTGAATCAGGAGTTTGGTGTTGGCTATGTAAATAACTTGACCTGCATTTTGGAGCAGGCTAGCAGTTACTAGAGCCTATGTTCTGGAGTTTAGAGATACAGCAGGAACTGCCCTTCAGCCCACCGAGCCCATGCTGACTATTGATCACTGGTTCTATGTTATCCGACTTTTCATCCACGCTACACAAAAGAGGCAATTTACAGTGGCCAATTAACCCACAGACTCGCATCACGTTGGGATGTGGGAGGAAACCCAGAGGAAATCAACATGGCCTCAGGAAGCACGTGCAAACTCCACACGGAGTACAACTGAGGTCAGTATACGAACATGAGCTTTGGGCGCTGTGAGGCACCAGCTTTCCCAGCTGCACCACATTTTTGGTTGTTAAAAAGAACTTTGTATTGAAAAACACCTCGTTATTTTGCGGAGTGACTGCTCGGTGGTTGGAGCGAATCCTTTCCTTGGTAACAGTGGACAGTCGGCAATAACGGGCATCATTCCCCACACCTCATGGCCCTTTATAACTAGGGTTATCTGTATCTTTTGTCTTGCACCTCATGCCTTGGCCCCAGGACACAGAACTATGTTGACTCTGCACAATACTTAGAAAAAAAACAATCACAAGAAAATAGTAGAGTTTGGTTTTTATGTTGAAGCAAGAAGAACAATAATTAATGATGAACTTTTTTTCTGACAATGAAGAAGTTGCTAGATTTACTACTGGACAATTCGAACCTTCGATCACATTGTTGGCAGGGACAGATAAGTTTTAAAGGCCTGTCCCACTTAGGTGATTTTTTCAGCGACTGCCGGCGACTGTCAGTCATAACAGATAGCCGAAAAAGCGGTGACTGGACCCCCCCCCCCCTACGACAATGTCTACGACAAGCTACTGACAACCGGCGACCCATTAGGCTATCCACCTACGACCACACCTATGAAAACCTACGACCACACAGGCGACAACCAAAGTCAACCCACGACAAGCTACGACAAGCAACGACCCTGTCGGTGACAACTGAAGACAACTGAAGACAATTCAGTTACCGGTACCTGTGACCGGTTGACGTAGGTATCGCCAATAGAATTCACCAAAGTCAGCACCTGGCCACAACCAACGTCACCTGGCGACAACAGCATCATCCTGTTGACAACCTACGACAGCACCTATGACAGGAGAAGACAAGCTGTCAAGCCCAGTCGCCGAAAGGTTTTGAACATTTGAATGGACAAGGGAGAGCCAGTGGATGTAGTGTACCTGGACTTTCAGAAAGCATTTGATAAGGTCCCACATAGGAGATTAGTGGGCACAATTAGGGCACATGGTATTGGGTGTAGAGTGCTGACATGGATGGAAAATTGGTTGGTAGACAGGAGACAAAGAGTGGGGATTAACAGGTCACTTTCAGAAAGGCAGGCAGTGACTAGTGGGGTACCGCAAGGCTCGGTGCTGGGGCCGCGGCTATTTACAATATATATTAATGATTTAGATGAAGGGATTACAAGTAATATTAGCACAAAGCAGGCTGGCAGTGTGAACTGTGAGGAGGATGTTATGAGAATGCAGGGAGACTTGGACAGGTTGGGTGAGTGGGCAGATGCATGGCAGATGCAGTTTAATATGGATAAATGTGAGGTTATCCACTTTGGTAGCAAAAACAGGAAGGCAAATTATTATCTAAATTGTGTCAAGTTGGGAAAAGGGGAAGTACAACGGGACCTGGGGGTCCTTGTTCATCAGCTAATGAAAGTAAGCGTGCAGGTACAGCAGGCAGTGAAGAAAGCAAATGGCATGTTGGCCTTCATAACAAGAGGAGAAAAGGAGCAAAGACGTCCTTCTGCAGTTGTACAGAGCACTAGTGAGACCACACCTGGAGTATTGTGTGCAGTTTTGGTCCCCTAATTTGAGGAAGGACATTCTTGCTATTGAGGGAGTGCAACGTAGGTTTACAAGGTTAATTCCCGGAATGGCAGGACTGTCATATGTTGAGAGAATGGAGCTGCTGGGCTTGTACACTCTGGAGTTTAGAAGGACGAGAGGGTATCTTATTGAAACATTTAAGATTATTAAGCGTTTGGACACGCTAGAGGCAGGAAACATGTTCCCGATGTTGGGGGAGTCCAGAACCAGGGGCCACAATTTAAGAATAAGGGGTAAGCCATTTAGAACGGAGATGAGGAAACACTTTTTCATCCCGAGAGTTGTGAGCCTGTGGAATTCTCTGTCTTAGAGGCGGTGGAGGACAGTTCTTTGGATACTTTCAAGAGAGAGCTAGATGGTCCTCTTAAAAATAGCGGAGTCAGGGGATGTGGGGAGAAGGCAGAAACGGGGTACTGATTGTAGATGATCAGCCATGATCACATTGAATGGCGGTGCTGGCTCGAAGGGCCGAATGGCCTACTCCTGCACCTATTGTCTATTTCAAAATCCAGCGGCGACCAGAAAAACATTACGACTCTTTAGGCGACTTGAGGAGACAACTCACGACCATACAGGCATCACCCCGTAACCATATGGCGACAGCCTAGTTGCCTGTAGTCGCCGAAAAACCTAGATTCACCTAGATTCCTTCCTCTATAACTTCACAATTCACAACTCTTCAATCCTTTCATCTTACTCCTTCTGTTTTTTCATCTCTGGTTCTTGTCCAACCGTCTGCTTAGCAACCCTCCCCCCCCTTGCCTGTATCAAACTGATACCTGCCAGGATTTGTCCTGCCCCTCCACCCTTGCAGCTTTCTTCACCCCCCCCCCCCCCACCGATCACATAATCTGTCTGAAAGGTCCTGACCCGAAACATCGCTTATCTATGTTCTCCAGAGATGCTGCTTGACCCTTGAGTCACTCCAGCACTTTTTGTCAGTTCATTGTATCTCCATTATTTAAGCTTTGTTATTCTTCTTTGCTCAGACTAATCGTAAACATCTATCAAAGTGCTGGAGTAACTCGGCGGGTCAGGCAGGTAAACACCAACCACCCACATGCTCCCAGATACTCTCATAGAAGGCAGGTGAGTAGATGGATCTATTGCTTTTAACCATTCAAATGTCTGCCAAAAAGAAAATCAGAGCAACGCATGTACCTGTACTATTTAATTGGTTTTTAAATCATAGGAACAATGTGAGTCATTAATTCAAAGCAGCACAGTGTCTTTCCATGTTGATTGAACTAGAATTTAAAGAAGATATTGAAGGTCTCTTTCATCAATTCACCATTCCAGTACTGGAAAGAGTGTCTCCAACTCCATTTTATTTCTATACCGGTCATTACCCTGACATCAGTCTGAAGAAGGGTCTCGACCTGAAACATCATCCATACCTTCTCTCCAGAAATGTTGCCTGTCTCGCTGAGTTACTCCAGCATTTTATGTCTATCTTCAAAAGGGCATCTGTTGTACCAGTGACCAAGAAGAGTCTTTAGTCAGAGGGTGGTGAATCTGTGGAATTCTTTGCCACAGAAGGTTGTGGAGGCAAAGTTGATGGATATATTTAAGGCAGAGATAGATATTTTCTTGATTAGTACGGGTGTCGGGGTTATGGGGAGAAGGCAGGAAAATGGGGTTAGGAGGGAGAGATAGATCAGCCGTGATTGAATGGCGGAGTAGACTTGATAGTCCGAATGGCCTAATTCTGCTCCTATTCCTTATGACCTTAAGAAGAAGAGCACAGTGACATGCCTCAGTGCTTACCATCTGATAGCACTTATGTATATTATAATGAATGTCTGAAGAGGGGCTCCGACTGAAAACGTCACCCATCCTTTTTCTCCAGGGAAGCTGCCTGACCCGCTGAGTTACTGTAGCACTTTGTGTCCATCTTCACCGATATGAAGTGCTTTAAGAGATCACTTACGGCGCTGATCAGCGAATGCCTCAGAAATGAACTGGATCCGCTTCAATTTGCCTACTGCCACAACAGCGGATGCTATCTGTGTAGGAAGGAACTGCAGATGCTTGTTTAATTTGAAGATAGGCACAAAATGCTAGATTAACTCAACGGGGCAGGCAGCATATCTGGAGAGAAGGAATGGCTGACGTTTCGGGTCAAGAACCTTCTTCAGACTGATGCTATCTCACTGGTTCTCCACTCTAACAGATACGCTGGGTGGTGCAAACTCGGTGGGCTGAAGGCCTATCTCCATGCTGTATCTCTAAAGTCTAAAAGTGCTGGTGGAACTCAATAGGTCCAACAGCCTATGTGGAGTGAATGGACGGATGTTACTCTGGGTTGGGACAATTATTCAGTCTGAAGAAGAGTCCTGACCTGAAAATTAATCTGCCCATCTCTCCCCAGACCTGGACCCACTGAGTTCCTCCAGCACCTTGTGTTTTGTTCACGATTCCAGCATCTGCAGTTCCTTGTGTCTCCATTCCATTTCATTGACAGTTTTGGTTGCTGGTGATCTTGAGGATGGAGCACAGCATTGGTAGGAACCATTCCCATTGGGCAGCTTGCACTGAGACTGGTCCCCTGCTGCACCATGCTCTCCAAGTGAAAGAGAATCTCTGGTGCCAGACTAGAAGAAATTGGAGAGTGTAAGGGCAGGTTGATGCAGCAGAAGATCTATCCTCGCTGCTTAAGCTGAGTATAATTATCAGTCCAAAGAAGTGTCCTGACCCAAAAAGTTGTCTGTCCATTCCATCCACAAATGTTAATTGACCTGTTGAGTTACTGCAGAAGTTTGTGTGTTTGCTCAAGATTCTAGCATCTGTAGTTCCTGTGTCCTTATTATAGACAATAGACAATAGACAATAGACAATAGACAATAGGCAATAGACAATAGGTGCAGGAGTAGGCCATTCGGCCCTTCGAGCCAGCACCGCCATTCAATGTGATCATGGTTGATCATCCCCAATCAGTACCCCGTTCCTGCCTTCTCCCCATATCCCCTGTCTCCGCTGTTTTTAAGAGCCCTATCTAGCTCTCTCTTGAAAGCATCCAGAGAACCCGCCTCCACCACTTTCTGAGGCAACGAATTCCACAGACTCACCACTCTCTGTGAGAAAAGGTGTTTCCTCGTCTCCGTTCTAAATGGCTTACTCCTTATTCTTAAACTGTGGCCCCTGGTTCTGGACTCCCCCAACATCGGGAACATCTTTCCTGCCTCTAGCGTGTCCAAGCCCTTAACAATCTTATATGTTTCAATGAGATCCCTTCTCATCCTTCTAACCTACAGAGTGTACAAGCCCAGCTGCTCCATTCGCTCAGTATATGACAGTCCCGCCATCCCGGGAATTAACCTTGTAAACCTACCCTTCCCTCCCTCAATAGCAAGAATGTCCTTCCTCAAATTAGGGGACCAAAACTGCAATACTCCAGGTGTGGTCTCACTAGGGCTCTGTACAACTGGTTTATCAGCTGCTTTGAAATGTAATTTTCACATCTTACCCTTCCATATCTCTAGACTCCCGCTCCCCTGACTCTCAGTCTGAAGAAGGGTCTCGTCCCAAAACATTGCCCATTCCTTCTCTCCAGAGACACTGCCTGTCCCATTGAATTACTATAGCATTTTGTGTCTAGAACAATTAGTTTGCTGTCAATAAACATTTAATTAAGGGAGAAACTAATGCACTCAGTTCAATGCAAAAATTCTTGTATGTGCTTGAATACATAAAAACACATATTTGTATTTGTGCATGTAATTTCTTGGCAAGTTTTCAAATTAATTAGCATTTCTTTAAATTCTTTATGGTTCTGGTTATTGTTTTGGATGAATTTATTAGATTGTGTTTGTTCCCCTAAAGCATTGTTTCCTAGGGCTGTTGAAAAGGACTTTTGTTGTTGGTGTACTTATTATGCCAAATGAGCTCCATCTGCAGCTTTGCTGTTTTAACATGTTTCAAGAACCCTTGTTCAATATCATATACAGAATGCCAAATTTCACCTTTCAAATGGTGTACACTAAGGTGGGCCAAAAGTATGACATTTTGATCTGATTTGTTGAGAGTAAGTCTGCAGGGACATTTAAAAAAATAATGATTTATAAAAACTTTTCAAAGTAGATGAAGGGCAACAAAAAAACTCAATAAACTGAGAAGATTCGGCATGTCCATGAGGATTCCCTCAAGCTGCCACAGATGGCTATGGAGACCGTCTTACTTTCAGTTTTAGAGACAACAGGCCCTTCGGTCTACCGAGTCCGCACTGACCCACACATTAACACTACCCCACACACTCCAGGAACAATTTACACGAATACCAAGCCAATTAACCTGCAAACCGGTACGTCTTTGGAGTGCGGGAGGAAGCCGAAGATCTCGTAGAAAACCCGAGATCTTCACAGGGCGAATGTATAAACTTCATTCAGGCAGCACCTGTAGTCGGGATTGAACCCGAGTCTCGGGCACTGCAAGCGCTGTTAAGCAGCAACTCTACCGCTGCACCACTGTGCTGCCCTCAATGGACATATTTAAGGCAGAGATGGACAGATTTTTCATTAATATGGGTGTCCGGGGTTATCGGGAGAATGGGGTTGAGAGGGAAATATAGATCAGCCATTATTGAATGGCGGAGTAGACTTGATGGGGCGAATGGACTACTCTTTCATATAGAAAATATTCTGACAGGACTCATCTCAGCCTGGTATGGCAACTGATCTACTCTTAGCTGCCAGATTCTAACACTAGCAGTGCTTTACTGTGGCCAGATGAACTTACCAGTTGGTATATCTTTAGGATGTGGGAAGAAACCATAACATCTGAAATAAACCCATGTGGTTATAGGGAGAACATGCAAACTCCACCAAGAAAAACGCAGAGGTCAGGATTGAACAGGCTCTCAACACTATCATTAAGATGTGGTTCTGTTAATGGCCTATGACCCCATCATTCCAAATTCCCAGTATTCTTCTGTAAATCTGAGCCTCCTTAAATTTTTAATTCTGGCCTGAATGCCGTGCCAGCAAATTGGTTACCTCTTGACCACCCTATGAAAGGAACTTTGGTAAAGTCATTTGAATGTATTAGAACTGCTTCACTCAAACACAAGAATAATTTCTTTAATTTCAAGTAACTCCTGCATTATTTTCTCACCACCCCCACCCCCCCCCTTCCTCTTTTTCCCCTCCTCCTAGTTGTCCTACTAGTTCCACTGTTCATATCCTTGTATCCTGTCGCGAGCACATCTTCCCCAGCCAACAATGGGCCATTATGGAATCCACCCTTCCTGGGGTCATTGTTGGCAGCTCTTTTTATTCATGCCTTCTTTATTTTTCAAGTGCTGAAGGTTCTGACTCGAAATATCACCTGTTCCTTCTCTCCAGAGATGCTGCCTGACCCGTCGAGTTACTCCAGCATTTTGCGTCTACCTTTAGTACAAACCAACATCTGCAGTTCCTTCCTGCATAATAAGAAAACAAGTGGATAACTTTGCACGCCAACCTTACAGACAATCGGTTCAAGTCAAGTCAAGTCAAGTCAAGTTTTATTCATCACTTGCATATAAAGTGCAACTGAAATAAATTTGCCAGCAGCGGTACAATAAAAAAAAAAACAACACAATACACAATAAAAATTTAACACAAACATCCGTCGCAGGAGTTGACGATTCGGCCCTTCGAGCCAGCACCGCCATTCACAGTGATGGTATGATGGAACCTTCACCAGAAGTTCTCAGCAGTGACTAGCCATTGGCTTAGTCTACTTTAGTTGAGAAATACACTTTGGAAGCAGGCCCTTTGGCTCACCATGTCCATGCAAACCAATGATCATCCATACAATAGTTCTAACCAACACACTGGGGACTATTTCCAGAAGCCTATTAACCTACAAACCTGCACATCCTTGGAATGTGGGAGCACCAATGTGGTCACCGAGAGAAATGCAAACCCCATACAGTCAGCACCCTTGGTCAGGATTGAACCCGGGTCTCTGGCGCCATTAGGCAGCAAATCTATCCGTGCGCCACTATGCCATCCCGATGACTTCTCAAAGATAATTTGGAATGGTAGTAAATGATGGCAGTATCCATATTCAATTTAAAAAAATAAAAAAGGTTCCAATTAGCCCCCTCTATTACTTTAACAATATTCTCCTGAATCCGTACAAGATTAGTAGCAAATCCCATGCACTTGATGACCTGTGCAGTATGTTAAACACATGTGTCTTTTGCATTGTCACTGTGACAACAGGAAAAGAAACAAAAATAGGAAAAGCCAAGGAAGAATAGTAAGATTAAATGAGAACTTACCAGTTTGAAGTTTGATCTTGATTTTATGAGGAGTTACGATGAGCGATTACGTGAAGAAGGGCCGTCCGTCTGCGTGCGCGTCAACCTTCAAAGCAGCGGTGTTAAATCATAGATAAAAAAGAAGACCTGAGAATAGTAAGATTGTGAAAAACTTGAACTTCCATATGACCTTGATAATATGAGGGTGGGAGCGGTGGGCACGTAATCGCTCATCGTAACTCCTCATAAAATCAAGATCAAACTTCAAACTGATAAGTTCTCGTTTAATCTTACTATTTTACTTCGGAGTCACGTGAGTGACTACGTGAAGATTTCAAAGCTCTGTGATTTTACGCCGGTTACGAATCCAAGCATCACACACTGAATGGATTGACCATGGATGCGTGTAATCATTAAAGCATTCAGACATTACGTAGTTAAGTAAAGAAACTGATGCTTTAAATGAAAGAAAAGATTAAAAAAAAGTTACCCCTCCCAACCTTGGGGGGAAACTAAGGGGCTGAACTTAAAATGGTACGTGCAAACACCCCCAGTCCGGTTATGGGTTTGTTATAAAAACCGGTCGACCGTTATTTCATTCGTCCATCCTGCAGCCACTAGAATGTCGTTAAGGGGCACGTCCATAGCTCTTGCTGCCGACGTAGATGCAGCCCTGGTGGAGTGAGATTTAACGATATAAATGTTCACTCCTGCTACCGCCATTACCTCCTGTGACCATCTGGAGATTATTTGAGTTGATACCTTCTGGTGTGGTTTTTTATGGCTGATGAGGACCGATTGTTCGGAGCCTCTGAGGTTCTCCGTGACTCTCAGATAGTGGTGTTAGTATGTTACCACACACACAACCGTTGGTCTTCTGGATATGCCAAGAACTGGATCTCCATCCCTAGCATTCCTGGCCTGCTCTGTTTTATCAGGTTCCTGATTAGGAATGTTATGTTGTTCATATTGGTGGTCATGTAGTCCAACTGTAACTTTAGCAGTATCTGGACTCTTTGTCAGCATACCACCTTCAGGGTTAGTTATAGGCGGTCCCCACTGTCAAAGTAGGGTTAGTACCATGCTCACATCCCATGTGTCCGTGTAGCTTAGCCTTGGAGGTATTAAGTTGTAAATTCCCTTCATGAATTTTGTTGTAAAGGGGTGCGTTCCTATCGACCTGTACCCTGCTTCCAGCATCAGATAGGAGGAGAATGCGCCTCTGGCACTATAGATTGCACTATAACTTTGTTTATAGTTATGGTACAGAGTTGATAGGAACTCCAAGACATCCGTTATCTGAACTGTGTTATATTTGTTTGGACAGTCCTATGCCTTGACATGGCCTCCTCAGAATCTGCAGACCAACAAGTTAATACGTTCATGTAGTGGATGATTGCTCCCTGTAACTGGGTTCACTAGGAGGTCCCTGCTCTTGGGTACAGCCATAACTGGCTGGACTATAATTCCCAATTTTTTGGGGACCAGGCTTGAGTAGGCCAATCTGGCACTACCAATATGCCTGTGGCTTAGTCTTGCTTGATTTTGGTCAAGCATCGGTTTGTGAGACAAATTGGCAGAAAGCATGCATAAACATTCCTCCCCAATTGAGGGAGAAAGCATCCACTGCCTTAGCTCCTGGATCCAGCTCGCAGGACACATATCTGGGTAACTGATGGTTTGGTCTAGATGCAAACACTGCCCATTTCAACATCCATTCTGTGTTGTTATTAAACATTCGTGATCCAGCATCTGTCACCGTGTTATATCTACCTCGTAGATAGACCGCTGTAACCCAAATATTCCTCTCGATACACCAGTGCCAAATGAGGTTCGACAATCTGTCGCAAGATACAGATTTTACACCACCCTTGTGATTGATATATGCCACCGCAGTGGTGTTATCAATCTGATTTTGAACAAGCACAGGTTGCATATCGCTACAGAAAACCTTGAGTCCATATTGTGCCCCCAACAATTCTGAGTAATTGATTCCCTGTGTTGGGGAATTACAGACTCCTGCACATTCCATCTGCCCCCACAGCTCTAGACTGTGTTAGTGGCTCCCCATCCTTAGCCGCTAGCATTGGTCTGAACCACCGATGGCTATCGAGCAAAATTTCCCTTGAGCTGTCTCTTGTTCGTTATCCACCATAGTTTATCAACAATGCCCTCTGCTGGTAATCCATAGTTTTGCCAATTTGGCCTGCATGTAATCTGAGTGTTCGTTCCTTTGCTCGCTGTAAATTCTGGTAATGCAAAGGCCCGTGACGTACTGCTGGAAATGCAGGTACTATTTGCCAATTACACTCGCTGTTTGCCTGATAGATGGCTAGTATTTGACTATCAGTTCATAGCAGGCTTACTTAATCTTGTTGTTTGCCCCTAGGCAAAGTTACCAACATTTTTACTGTTTTTAATAGTAAATCCTAGGTAATCAATTACCCTTGTAGGTGTCAATTTTGATTTAACTGGATGGATGAGGTAACCAATTCTTTCAAACAGGGTTTTGGTTTGCTTTGACTGATGCTTCTGCCAATTCTTGGTGACTCCAAATTGAAAATGTCCTCCAAATATGCCATTACTATGTGGTTTTGAGACCTTTGTAGTCCCAGAATTGGTTTCCGTAGTTTAGTCAATAGTCTAGGAGCTGATGTCAACCCATTTGGCAGAGCCATGCCATCAAGTTAAACTTCAAATATCTCCTGTTCTTAGTGAATAGACACCGAATAGTATGCATCTTTGAGGTTGATGCATGCCATGTGACCATTTTATAGGAAGCTCCTATAAAACAGTTGTTAGACCATAACAAAATTTTACTGTTCTGAAAGTTTATACTGCACAAATGAGTTAAACCTGGATGAAGTGACATCCTCCATCTGTCACCTGTCCTGGAAGGCAATCCTGCCCATAATACTGGGCCTGCCTCGAAGACAACTCCGGTCCGAGTTCCAAGTCTGCTTGGAACCTATGTATGGTGTGCAGTAAAATAATCACATGTTGTTATCTGTTTTTTAAAACCAGATCTGAAATTCATGTTATTGTCATTTTGAACAAAAACACAAGAGTAAAATTACCAACATGTAACTGGTCCACAATCCCTTGTTTCGGTAAACCCAGACCCACCTACCTCCATGGCTACCGGTGGTCTTGTGGTAAGCCCAAAGGCCCCTGAAGCGGGTTCCTTTTTTCTCCTTGATTGGGAGTAGGATTGGTAGGGCGTGTGGATTCCATGTTTCTCCTGACCTCTGCTTGGGTCTTGGTCTGAAAACCTTATCATACTGAGCTTGCCTTGTAAGACAATTCTGGCCATAATTCTGAGTCTGCCTTGAAAGACGACTCTGATCATATTTCCGTGCCCAGCTTTCAAGCTACCACCGGCTTCAGTGAACTGCTTATCCCCTATGGAGGTGTGGGGTGTGTTTGTCGCCTACTGATGAAGTTTGCTTGTCGTTGTACCTTGATTGGTCCGACAGCTTTTGCTTCCTTCTTCTGGTCTTACCTGAAGAGAGGATTCGGCGGCTGGTTTCTCCAAAGTCACCCTGATAGCGCTGTTCCCTTGCCGGCATTTGTGCGAATATTCTGCCAACTGCTGGCTCTTGAGGCCATATGCATGTGCTTCAGTATGTTCATACTTTAAATTCGAGATCAGTTACCTACTGATCACTCACACTCCCCTCCACTGAGAGTGAGATTTGTAGGCAGCCCTGAAAACAGGTGCTGCCGCAGGCCCCTGAGGATACCTGCGCTGACATGGCACCTCCAGCGGACCTAAATGAGATTCTTGCTTTGGGTCAGACTGAAACTGACCGTGGATGCTCCTCCCCTCAGAGCAGGAGACATTTGTGCAGCCCTGAAACAGGTGCCGCTGCCTGCGGGTTCTCCATAATTCCCGGGCTGATAACTCCCTCCTTTGGAGTATATCATTGTGGAGCACCTCTCCATCAGGTGCTCCATGTGGGTTTTGAACGTTTAAACACGTTACCCATGAAGGAAGTTATCCTCTCCATCCGGGATCCTCCTGGCCTACCCTCCAATTGGGTTTGCCTAGGTACTCCTGACCCGTTTTGTTTTCCCCATGTGTGAGGCTGCTGGCATGGCCTGCTGTAGAGGCCCGTGCTGATACTGCTCCCTCCTTCGGAGCAGATCATTGTTGGAGCAACTTCTCCATAAGTTGCTCCATGTGGGAGAGTCGTCCTCAGACGCTCTCCGTTGAGGGAGGGTATCCCTCTTCCCCGGACTCATCTGAGTCAATGGGTGTCAGACTTGCGGTGATTTTTACGTCCCGCAGGACCACCACGGAGCTCCTCCTCCTGCACCAAGTCTTTCCTGCCGGTTCTGCCGGCGGTAATGTCGGGAACAAGACCGTCGCCCGCTACTGGGAATGCTGCGGTCTTCGGCAGCCGACTTCCCCGCGGACCGTCTCCTCGACATCTGGGCTCTGAAACTACAAAAAGCTTCAAGTCCGAGAGAACGCAGGTAAGTAGTTCAACTTTCCTTACCTGCCGATCCTGACGGCTGGGAGGACACAGTGCCTCTCCAGTCCGTCATGCGCGTTGCGTTCAGACGTAATGACGCGCACGCAGACGGACGGCCCTTCTTCACGTAGTCACTCACGTGACTCCGAAGTAAAATTGCTGTTCATAGCCTCTGCACCAAATGATTCAGATATGATGCTTTGTTTGTTTTTCCTGCTGTTTCTCCAGCCCATGCCTAATCAATGAGCCTTTCACACCACTTCACTGCTTTTGTTTTCTGCAGCTTTAAATCAATTTCGCTGACTGTTGAGTGCATTATGGCGGAGGTATGAACATCTCCGTGAACTTTTAAGCCAACAGGCATTGGTTAAATCAATACCATAGGCACCCCATGGTAAATATACCAAACTCGGACGCCAAGCAGAGTGCTTCATCAAGGTGGCTAGGGCTGGAGAACCACCACTTTCAAGTCCCTTTTACAGACCTAAAGTGCTGGAGCAAAGAAAACGCGTGGGAAGGAACTGCAGATGCTGATTTATACCGAAGATAGACTCAAGATGCTGGAGTAACTCAGCGGGTCAGGTAGCATATCTGGAGAAAAGGAATGGGTGACCTTTCGGGTCGGAACCCTTCTTCAGACCCACTCAGTGAATCAGGCTGAATCACGTGCTGAGTTACTCCAGCACTTCATGTCTTTTTTTTTGGACCGTCATCTATGTTTCTATATTTCTATGTTTCTACACAGTTGCTCGTGTCTCCCTTTGTGAGACTGCAGCTGTATTTTATCCATTAATGGAGAAAGGGCATTATCAAAAATGTTAGCATTCATCACCATCCCTGGTAGGTGGGTTTGGTTAGTATTGTCCTTGAACAATAGACAGTATTGTACAGTTGCTATCCTGTGACCAGCACTGAGGATTTTATCAGCACCGTTTCTGTTTAGGGACTGAAGTGGATACTTTTTCCACAAGACAATACCTAGAAGGATATGGCCAACACGGGCAGGTGGGACTAGTGTAGATGGGGCATCATGATAGGCTTGGGCAAGTGGGGCCAAAGGGTCTGTGTCCATTCTGTATGTCTGCGACTAACTCTGACTAGGGTGGCTCAGTGGCACTAAATTCTGCTTTAATTCCACTTACGAATTTGAAGAGGACAGCAACCGAGTGAGCTGGATCTTGAACAATGATGTGACGGAGCATGGGAAGTAGATAGAGACCAGTGTAATGTGGTGTCAAGGCAACAACCTTTTCCCTTAAAGTCAGCAAGACAAATCGACTGCTCATTGACGTCATGAAACCGGGCGACATGCAGACTAAAAACTCTACAGTATGAAGAAGGGTTCTGACCCGAAACATCCGTGTGCGGACGTGGCGTCGCAGGACGAGAAGCCGAAGCAACGAAGTGGAAGCCAAATAACCGATTGGAAAACGAAGCCGAAATGCCAAATAACCGAAAGCGTACAAAGCCAAAACGCCAACAAATCAAAACGGTCGGAAGCCTCAAAGCAAACTAACCGAAAGGGCGGGATGCCCAAAAGCAACCTCAACGAAAGGCCGCTCTGCTGAAACACCAACTAATTGAAAGGCTGCGTCACCTACAAACCAACTCACCAAATGGCCGTTCTGCTGAAAAGTGAAATAACGGACATGACGTCGCTGAGGGGGCGGGACTTGTCAGCAATTGGTCCAGAACCCCGCGCCCATCACATCACTGGCCGGTGGAGACGGGAGGGTGGGGGTCATTTTCCCACACAAGCCATAGGTGACTGGGCACTCTGAACCCGAGCACCAAGTAGTAAGCAGCCGAAGTAGCGCATCCCTCGGGACAACTCTCACTCTCCCATGGCTGCCCTCCGCCTTGTCTCCCCCGTGCAGCCGCACTGTGATGGGCTGTGTGTCAGCAGCGCTGCATGGAGCAGAAGTGTGGGACAGGCTGGTCCCTCCACCCACCCAGAGTCACTGACCTCGATGCACCACCATCGGACCCCAACCCCCACAACAGGGTCATTCACCCCCGACCCCCGGATCACGGTCAGAACTGCTGTTTTCTTGAGCAGAGGTGAGAAGGATTGTCGAACAGTGTAGATTAAAGAAGACTAAAGGAACTGCAGATGCTGAAATCTTGCATAGTCAGAGTCATACAACTTGAAAACAGGCCCTTTGGCCTAATAAATAAATAAAAAATAAAAATAAATAATTTGTTTATAGGGACAGTGCATATTAATGAACATTTGCATGTAAATATGCGAGATTGTAGCCAATCAGTAGCTAATTTCCGTCTCTAGTCCCAGGCAAAGGTAGGTGAAGTGTCTTGCCCAAGGACACAACGACAGTACACACTCCAAGCAGGATTCGAACCGGCCACCTTCAGGTTGCCAGCCGAACACTTAGCCCATTTTGCCATCTAACTTATCTATGTCAACCAATATGCCCCATCTATACACCTGCCTGCATCCGGCCTATATCCCTATAAACCTTTCATATCCATGGTCCTGTCCAAATGTCTTTTAAATGTTATTATACTACCTCCTCTGGCAGCTTGTTCCCTTTACCCACCGCCCTTTGTTTGGAAAGGTTGCTGCTCAGGTTCTTGTTAAATTTTTCCCCTCTCACCTTAATGCTATGTCCGCTGGTTCTTTGATTTCTCCTACTGTGTGCATTCACCCTATCTATCCCCCTCATGATTTTGTATGGCTATATACGATCACCCCTCATCCTCCTGCGCTCCGAGGAACAAAGACTTAGCCTGCCCAACCAATCCCTATAGCTCAGGCCCTCAAGTCCTGGCAATGTCCTTGCAAATCTTCTCTGCACTCTTTCCAGCCTAATGGCATGAAGAAGAATGATGTACAGGAAGGAACTGCAGATGCTGGTTTAAACCGAAGAGAGACACAAAATGTTGGAGTAACTCAGCAGGACAGGCAGCATCTCTGGACAGAAGGAATGGGTGACGTTTCGTGTCGAGGCCCTTCTTCAGACTTGAGAAAGAAGATGAATCTATTTCCAAGAGAAGGGAGGTCAGGGATTTAAGGTGATTTGTGGTAGAAGAATGAGCGCTTGAAGTGCCAGAAATTCAAAAGCTGCCGGCTAAGAGAAGATGATTAATATTAACAGGTGTTTTCCCCGCATGGACACATCAAGCTGAATGGTTTCTTCAATGCTGTAAACTTTGATAATTCTATGATTCTGTCTTCCCTTTTATGCTCCAGGTCTAATTTCCTGTTAAACGTTGTGATTAACTCTGTTTCAATAACCCATGTGGCTGCTAACAAACCTCGTTGTGAAAAGATTGCTTGCCACCTCCCACGTCACAACCCCCAGTGCTGATCCCAAACCAGTTGCTCCTTTGTCATCCGCATGACAAACCTCGGGGAAACTTCGTCTGAACTTCTTTCATTTTCTCCCTTTGAATTAATCCAGTCCTCCTCGAAAGTTAATAAATGTTAACAGTGACACGGGATTGTTCCCATAATTTATCACAATTTTTTCCTTTAGCATAATTCATGCCTTATTTATTGCGGCTCTGCAGATTTGGCAATTGACTAATGAATGTTTCAGAGGTAATGCACTAATTTCAGTGAAATTGGAAGCAACGAGTACGCTCAGTGTGATTTATGGCGAGGAAATAATCATTTTTGCTCCGAGATTTGTTGCTGAACACCTGTTTCATGACCCAAAGGAGAACATTTTTTACTGGTGTCTGAGCCATTGGGAGTCGATAAATTAGTAAAATTACCATTAATGAATCGCAAGATGACCATTGCTTAGCAGCTAAAACACGCGCAGCCTAATGTGTCTTTGATGTTATTTTCATCCACCTGCATAATGCAGTTAACTTTTCCTTAGTTCGTGTCTGACCTCCTTTCTCAAAGCCTCTGCAATATTTAGGCTCACTAACATACTTTCCATCATTGTCCAAGTGAGCAGTGAGTGTGGATGGAGGGACGACTGAATGCAAACACGCTGAGTTGAAACACGTGGTCATTTTCCATTTTGTCTCACTTTGAACCGTTTGTGCCTTTTTCCTGGGACCCCCCTTTTGCGTAGACACGAGGACCTGCTGATGCTGGTTTCGAAAAAAAGACACAATGTGCTGGAGTAATTCAGCAGGTCGGGAAGTATCTGCGGAGAACATGGATATGTGACGGTTCGGTTTGCGACCCATCTTCGGATGGGTTTCATGTCTTCCTTTCATTTCACAGAGAATTATCACCAGAGACCCCGGTTCGATCCTGGCTATGGATGCCAGCTGTATGGAGTTTGTACTTTCTCCCTGTGACCACGTGCGTTTTCTCCGGATGCTCCAGTTTCCTCCCACATTCCAAATATGCAGGTTTGTGGACTAATTGGCTTCTGTAAATTGTCCCTGGTGTGTAGGCTAGACTAGTGTACAGTCGATTGATGGTTGGCATGGACTCCGTGGGTCGAAGGACCTGTTTCCATGTTGTGTTTTTAAACTAAACAAAACTAAGACAGTTGTAAGACTATGTCTCACTCCTCAGCAATGATGCAAACTGCCTGTCAGGATAATATCAGAATAGCAACTAGTGCTGAGCCTTCATTTGCCCCATCTATGGTCATTCCTTTCATTGTCCAGTGGTGGCACCCTCACCTTTGCCATCACTATAACAACATTTAAAAGATGTTTGAACAGGTGCATGTATAGGAAAGATTTAGAGGATTATGGGCTAAACACGGACAGGTGGGGCGAGCGTAGAATGAACATCATGGGCAAGTTGGGCCTGCAATCTCTAGCGGTCTTGGGCAGAGCTATTCCCAAACCCACCTACTATGTCATTTGACAGAATGCTTTCTGCGGTACATCTATAGCTACTTGTTATGTTCTTGTGTAACTGACATTAATTAAGTCTTGGGGGTTAAGACAATTTGGCCATTCATGGCTACTAATACTGATGCCAGTCTTTTATTTGCAAATGTTTTAAATTAAACTCAAATTCCAAAACTGCCACAGTGGGACTTGAACTCACATTTTTGTACAATTAGGCCTGGCGTAAGTTTTGGTCTCCAAATCTGAGGAAGGACATTATTACCATAGAGGGAGTGCAGAGAAGGTTCACCAGACTGATTCCTGGGATGTCAGGACTTTCATATGAAGAAAGACTGGATAGACTCGGCTTGTACTCGCTAGAATTTAGGAGATTGAGGGGGGATCTTATAGAAACTTACAAAATTCTTAAGGGGTTGGGAAGGCTAGATGCAGGAAGGTTGTTCCCGATGTTGGGGAAGTCCAGGACAAGGGGTCACAGCTTAAGGATAGAGGGGAAATCCTTTAGGACCGAGATGAGAAAAACATTTTTCACACAAAGAGTGGTGAATCTGTGGAATTCTCTGCCCCAGAAGGTAGTTGAGGCCAGTTCATTGGCTATATTTAAGAGGGAGTTAGATGTGGCCCTTGTGGCTAAAGGGATCAGGTGGTATAGAGAGAAGGCAGGTACAGGATACCGAGTTGGATGATCAGCCATGATCATATTGAATGGCGGTGCAAGCTCGAAGGGCCAAATGGCCTACTCCTGCACCTATTTTCTATGTTTCTATGTTTCTATGTAAATGGTTGAAATAATTCTTAATAATTACTCTGCACTTACTTAATGCTCTGGAAATTTTGGCTGTCTCATTTCCTTTTCATTATCATTATTCCAAATATAGCTGCAGTTTTCTCCAAATCAATACAAATTACTCATAACCTTAATAACTCAGCCTTTCTGCAAAAGATGAAATCAATTATATTAATCACGTTCATGGGTCATCCAACGAGTTGAATCTGTGTTCTTTTGAGGGCGGAAATGTCCTTAAAATCTTCAGCAGTCTGTTTCAATTTCTTCAATGCATACACACCTAACATTATGTGCTGAAACCTTTGTTTAAAGAGATTTGATCCTTTCTTTAACTGCTGCAATCCACACTTGTTCCAGTTTCCCCACAGACAGTTAAGAAATCTTAATGACTAGCAGGCTTGATAAATATGAAGGAGAGGAAAACTGCCCTTGAGAAAGCACCTTTCACGACCCAGAGCACATCCTGAAGTGTTTTATGACCAGTATGTTTCACTTGAAATGTAATCACTTCTGCCACATTGGAAATTCTGTAGTCAACGTGCACAAAACAGGACAACGCAAAAGAGAAATGTGAATATGATCTGATAAGCTGTTTGAAGGATGTTGCTCCAGAATCAAGTGCTGGGCAAAACACACTTGCTTTTCTTCAGAATTAGGCCTTGGTTCATATTCAAGTTTAATGCTTGTACGTCTATAAAAGATAAAATGTTGGCATAGTCGTAGCTGCAGCACGTAATTAGGAAGGAAAATGGAGTCACAAGAGACTGTAATCTGGAGCAATACACTGCTGGGGATCTTAGCGGGTCGAGAAGCATCTGTGGGCAGAGCGTTTTTATCAAAAGTTAACTTTTAAAGTAGCTAATAAAATATATATGTACAAAACAAAAAGAGTGCAAGAATCTTCATACATTCCAACTTGATACTAAGTAATGTTAGCACCTACCTTTATACAAGACACCCTTGCCACTTACAGTACGTGGACCCTTGGGGTGATATCTCTTCCCTTGTTTGAGGGGGGTCCCCATTGGCCCTTCACTGTCCAGCAGCAGAAAGAACCTAGACTGTGGACCTCACCCAATGAGTGGCTGCACCAAGCTTCAGTGCACCCTAGACTTCAGACGAGACTTTAGAGATACAGCATGGAAACAGCCCCTTCACTCCAACAAGTCACGCTGACCAGCAATCGCACCATACACGTGCACTATCCTAGGCACTATGGACAATTCCCAATTTTCAGAAGCCAATTAACCTACAATCCGGAAAGTCTTTGGAGTTTTGGAGGAAACCAGTGTGGAATTTAGATTCGGAGATTCTGAATATTTAATGAAGTAATATGAAGGATTTTATTTTGCCTGAAGAAAAGAAGGATGAGTGAGAACCTGATTGAAGTACATTAGATTATGTGGGCCATGGATAAGTTAGATTGTCAAAACCTTTTATTCCCTGGTACAGCTGTTAAAAATAAGAAGGCAGAGTTTTAAGTTGGGTGAGAAGAAGATTTAGAAGGGATTTGGTAGGCATATTTATTACACAGGGAAGGACTGCTAGAGGATGTGGTGTAATGAATACAATGACCATGTTTAAGAGTCATCTATGCAGTCACTTAAATATGCATGACATAGAAGGATATTGCGAGCAAAAAGGATTAGATGGGCAAATGGATGTTGACAAAGGTCCTATTAGAAACTCAGACTAGTTTCGCTGTCCTCCTGATTAAATATTACTGATTGTATGCCTTGTTGTCACCTTCCCCTCAGCTAACACTGAATTATTCTACATTTCCTTATTATTATCTGCTTTGATCCATCATTTTCACACCTTACCCTTCCATATCTCTAGACTCCCTTTCCCCGGACTCTCAGTCTGAAGAAGGGTTCAACTTGAAATGCCACCATTCCGTCTCTCCAGCGATGCTTCCTGAGTTACTCCAACATTTTGCGTCAGTGTAAACCAGCATCTGCAGTTCCTTCCTACACGGTGCTATTTTATAAATTAATAGAGTTATACAGTGTAGACATGGTCCCTTTGGTGCAACTGTTCCATTCAACTGATACCCATCTAAAATAATCCCATATTGCCTCTGTTTTGCCATACACCTCGAAACCATTTATGTCCATGTGTCTGTCCAATTTCTTTTAAATGCTGCAATTATACCTGCCACTACCATCTCCTCTGACAGCTCATTCCACATACCCACCACCCTCTGGTGAAAGCTTCCCACCCAAACCATCCCCTCCCCTGGTACTTACCCTTGCAACCGCAGGAAATGCTGCACTTGTCGCTTTACCCCCCCCCCCCCCCCCTCGACTCCATCCAAGTACCCAAGCCGTCTTTCCAGGTGTGGGAGAGGTTCACCTGCACCTCCTCCAACCTCATCTATTGCATCCGTTGTTCCAGGTGTCAACTGCTCTAAATCGGTGAGACCACGCGCAGGTTTGGCGATCGCTTCGCCCAACACCTCCGCTCAGTTTGCAATAACCAACCTTATCTCCCAGTGGCTCAGCACTTCAACTCCCCCTCCCATTCCGAATCCGACCTTTCTGTCTTGGGCCTCCTCCATGGCCAGAGTGAGTCCCACCGCAAATTGGAGGAGCAGCACCTCATATTTCGCCTCATAGGTAGTTTACATCCCAGCGGTATGAACATTGACTTCTCTAATTTCAGGTAGTCCTTACTTTCTCCCTCCTTCCTCTCCCATTCCCAGCTCTCCCACAACCTACTGTCTCCACCTCCTCCTTTCTTTTTCCCGCCCCCTCCCCCCCCCCCCAACATCAGTCTGAAGAAGGGTCTCGACCCGAAACGTCGCCTAATCCTTCACTCCATGGATGCTGCCTCACCCGCTGAGTTTCTCCAACATTTTTGTCTACCCTCTGTGTGCAAGATGTTTCACCTCAGTTCCCATTTAAAATTTTCCCGTCTCACCTTAAACGTATGCTCTCTAGTTTTAGATTCCCCTATCCTGGGGAAAAAAACCTTATAGGAGTTTATCAAATTATGAGATGCATCATTAAGGTAACTATCTGTTTCTACCTCTCATCTTTAAAAAAAAAAGATAGGTTCAGCCTTCAACATCCTTTGCTCTGGGTAAAAAAAGCAATCCCAATCTTTCCAAACTCTCCTTATATAGAAACATAGAAACATAGAAAATAGGTGCAGGAGGAGGCCATTCGGCCCTTCGAGCCTGCACCGCCATTCAATGTGATCATGGCTGATCATCCAACTCAGTATCCCGTACTGAGTTGGATTATAACACAAGTCCTCTAGTAGAGAAGATATTCTTGTGAAAAAAGAGGGAACCAAAGTGCTGGAGTAACTCAGCGGATCAGGCAGCATTCTTGGAGAACATGGATAGGTGATAATAATAATAATAATAACAATAAACTTTATTACGGACTCAAGGTCCAGACAAGGGGCAACATTACATAAAAAATGCATTGCATATTAAATATCATAAAAATCATATAAAATCTTAGTATATCACATAAAAACATCATAAATTATATTTTAAACAAAACACAATACATAAGTTAAAAATCCAGATTAAAAGAATGATCAATGTCCTACAACGAGACAACGATACCAGTGTCTCCACAGCTGGGATTCGTAGCGTGTAGTCCTAACCCTTATGTTTGACAAGGCCACAATAAGCACATTTTTAGAGTCATTTATCCTGCAAATGAATTTATACATGTGATGTAAGTAAGTAAGTAAGTAAGTAAGTTTTATTTATATAGCACGTTTTAAGTCAACTCGCATTGACACCAAAGTGCTTTACATAAAATAGCTAATAAGTTTCCATACCATAGAAAAAGGTTAACAAAAAAATAAAGAAAATGGACACAACACATTATAGAGTTCAACACAAACGTCCCCCCACAGCAGAATCAAAAAATTTCACTATGGGGAAAGGCACCAGAACGTTAAGTCCTCTTCCTCTGAAACACCCGAGGTCGGGGCCCATTTGTGGCCTTGCAGCCAGTCCGATGATTTTCAGGGCCCTCTTGCCGAGAAAGATGGAACTCCGGCGCCGGGTGAAACAATTCCTCAGGCGGCTTGGAAAGTCTGGAGCGGCTGCCTCCTCCCCGGAGACCGGAGACCGGGGCACTCGTAGCCCTCAGGCCGCGCCGGTTGGAGCTCCAACCCTGGCGAACTCGATCCCTGGCTCCGCGGCGCTCCAAATCCAGCGCCGCCCGCGGCCGGACGCCCGCAGCCACAGCTCCGCGATGTTGGGAGTCGGCGGCCACAGCGCTCCGGAGCTTACCGCACGGCGACCCGGTAAGGCATCGCCCGCTCCCTGTTGGTATCCCAGCGCTGCACCGCCGAAGATGTAGTTCCGGCCGGTCCCGACAGGAAACGCCGCTCCACTCTCGATGGCAGGCCGCGAGGACGGGGCGAAGAAGGAACTTGGAGGGATGCTGCCTCTCCGACCAGGTAGGGGACTAAGAAATAAAGTTTCCCCCTCCCCCCCCCCCCCCCCCACCCACCACATAAAAGACCTCCAACTAACTAACAAACATTTTTTTTTTAACAGGACTTAAAATAAAAAAAGGTGAAGAGACGGACTGCGGGCAGGCTGCCATACACAAACGGCGCCTACTCCTGCACATCTGCCATCTTTGTCTTAGGATAGCTTCTAAAGTGCTGACTCTTGCAGCCACAAACATATTACTGGCACTACACCATCTAGGTTTCCTTAGCAGTGTTCTCATGGCATCGTTATATGCCACCTTTAGACTCTGCATACTTGTCTTTCCATAGTTCGACCACAGGTGCGCAGTGTAGTGTGGTGTGCAGTATGCTCTAAATAGCGACATCTTCACCACATCTGCACACGCACCAAATTTACGCAAGAGAATATTCGCCTGTACATACAGCATGCGTCGTTGCCTATAAATATCCTCATCATCTGTCATTTGTTCTGTAATAACGTCCCAAAATGTTATTTCGGGACGGGACCCTTCTTTGGGGATCTTTCTCCAGAGGTGCTGTCTGACCCGCTGAGTTACTCCAGCACTTTGTGTCTGATGGTGTCTGTGCCCGTATGGGATTTCTTCCAGATGCTCCGGTTTTCCACCACACCCTCAAAATGTGGAGGTAGGGTAGGTTATTTGGCCACCAAAAATTGGCCTTATTTTGGAGATGTGTGGGGGAGGTTGCAGGCTGATTGTGGGATGTAAATAGTTGGAATGTGGGAGAGAATTAAATGGGTTATTGTCAGATTAGGGCCTGTTTTGTGCTGTGCTTCTTAATGACATTTCTTGTATCATCTTTTCTTCACGTCTTATTTATTTAACTGGGTTTACATTCGTCAGCTGCTGAGATAAATTTTGAACTCAGTTGGAGAGAATGGTAGCAGCAGAGTCACTGACAACATTTAACATGTGTCCGGAGAAGCATTTGAATCGGTTGGGCTGTGAATTGCCATTCGACTCACTGGTTGGCATGCAAGCTAAGGGCTGAAGGGCCTGTTCCCGTGCTGGATGATTCTTTAGAAACAAGGAACTGCATTTGCTGGTTCACATAAAAGGAGACAAAGTGCTGGAGTACTCAGCAGATCAGACAGCATCTCTGGTGAACATGGATAGGTGATGTTTCAGGTCAGGTCTGAAGAAGGGTACCGACCTGAAATGCCCCATATCCAAGTTCTCAAGAGATGCTGCTTGACCCAATGAGTTACTCTGGCACTTTGTGTCCCGTATGATTATTTGGCATGTTAGATTACTGTACCCTATTCTCTACAATACACTATTCAGAGCCACCTAACTCTTTAATTTAGTCTGATGTTTGGAAGGCATTTTTTCTTAAAGATTACGTGCCAACTTTTTTCTCTTGTCAAAACATTCAATCATCTGCAGACAGCGGGCACTGTAAAAAGAGCACTTTAACAATATTCAAAGACGATGCAACAAAGTAGTGACTGCCACAAACGTGGCACAATATGTAAATACAGATATTCAAATTGTGATCGGCTTCCACTCCGTCTGTGATGGTTTGTCAGTTATCCCACATTTTTTTAGAATAAAGAACATTCTTGAAAAAGGGGCCTTTTCCTCTACTCGATCCCGACTACGGGTGCTGTCTGTACGGAATTGGTATGTTCTCCCAGTGATCTGCGTGGGTTTTCTCCGAGATCTTCGGTCTCGTCCCACACTCCAAAGACGCACAGGTTTGAAGGATAATTGGCTTGGTAAATTAAATTGTCATTAGTAGCTGCAGGATAGTGTTAGTGTGCGGGAATCGCTGGTCGGCACGGACCCAATGGGCCGAAGGGCCTGTTTCCGCAATGTAGCTCTAATCTAAACTAAACTAAACTAAACACTTCCACTTCAAGATGAAATTCGTTAAGCGTTTCAGAAGATATAACATCATTGTTGAAAGCCAGCACAGTTTTAGAAATCATGAAAGACCCAACAGTACATATAAGCATGAAGGAACACAGACACAAAATGCTGGAGGAACTCAGCGGGACAGGCAGCATCTCCAGAAGAAGAAGGGTTTTGACCCAAAACGTCACCCATTCCTTCTCTCCAGAGATGGAGTATGGGAGAAAACCGAAGATCTCGAAGAAAACCCACACGGTCATGGGGAGAATGTACAAACTCTGTACAGGCAGCACCCTTAGTTGAGATCGAACCTGGGTCTCCGGCGCGACAAACACTGTAAGGCAGCAACTACCGCTGCGCCACTGTGCCGCACACAGCTCTTTGCAGTTGGCAGGTTGTTGGAATGAATGATAAGAGTTATCCAAGGTTCTTGTTGAGCAGGTGCTTATTGGGTCTGAAGAAGGGTCCCGACCGAAACGTCACCCATCCATGTTCTCCGGAGATGTTGGCTGACCTGCTGAGTTACCCCAGCACTTTATGTCCTTTTCTGCATCTGCAGTTCCTCGGTTCTACGTCTTGTTTAGGTTTGTGGTTTTAATATTCTCATGGATGGCCCACAAAATTGTTCTAATCCCATGGAAGACACAAATGTTCTGTGAAAGAACGGAACAAAATGCTGATTATTTGAATCTAGTTTGAGCAGGTGGACCGAAAATTGCCGTCTGCAGTTTAACATATCTTATAAGTAGAAGGTAATAAATTTAGGAATATGGTAGAATGAGCAGGGGGTTTATAGGATTAATGGGAAATACAAAAAAGAATGAAAAAGCCATTAGGAAGTCATATTCAAGAGAATCATAGAAATTGATCCTTATTATCTGAGTGATATACTGGATATATTCAAATTTATAGAGGGATTATACAATTCATTTGGCACAGAATCATAGAAAATTGGAGAAGATCTATAACACAAGAGGAGGTCAGTCAAGCCTTCTTCCCTGCATCCATCTAAATAAGATGAATCTTAAAAAGATCCCCAGCTTCAAGCCTGCAGGACTGGGTACATGTCCCTGCAGGACTGGGTACATGTCCCTGCAGGACTGGGTACATATCCCTGCAGGACTGGGTACATATCCCTGCAGGACTGGGTACATGTCCCTGCTGGTTACAATTATTTGAGTACATGGCCAAATATTGTTTATCTGCGATAAGGGCTGGTGCCTTTACCCCAGTAAAATGGTGAGTTCACCCCCACCCTCTGGGTGACATATTTCTTTACTCATTTCAGGTCCTTCCATCAATTATTCCAAACTGATGTTCCATGTTCTCTGACCCCTGAGGCGGAGGTTAATACCAAGATAAGTAAAGGTGAGAGTGAACTCAAATCAAAAGGCGAGTCCTGTTCATAAAACGCCAAATGGCCATAAATCCCTCGGCCAGGGTGGCTGAAGCTCCTGGCGAGCCATGACCATATGTCGACAACAGGCCTGGCTCTCCCGCCGCGGAACCAGGAAGCCACCTGGAATCGTACGAAGGTCGTCTCCTACACGACCCGCAAGACCGGGAACCAACGAGGAGGACTGCAACGGCAGCTGATGCTGGACGAAGGGCCATTTTCAAGATGACAGCGGACAGAGGAGAGGATGGGTGCCACTAGGACAGCGGGCCATTCAGGCCAAGATGAGACTCTTGATGCACTCTTAAGGACTTGAAACTTAGTTAGCGCCAGAATCGTGGCAACTCTTTGTGTACCAGTGAAGTCGACCTTTACACTACAATCGTAGAGTCATGGAATTATGCAGCGTGGAAACAAGCCCTTCAGCCCAACTTGCCCTCAATGATCAATCTACACTAGTCCCACCTGTCTGTGTTTGGCCCATATCTCTCCAAACCTGTCCTATCCATGCGGATGGGAGGGAGAGATAGAAATGGCAGAGTAGACCTGATGGGCCAAATGGCCTAATTCTGTCTAATTGTTTCTTAAACACTGCAACTATACCTGTTTCAACTACCTCCACTGGCAGCTCATGCTATACTCCCATTGTTTGTGTGAAAAAGTTACCCCCAAGATTCCTATTAAATCTTTCTCCCTTCACCTTAAATCTATGTTCTCTGGTCCTCGATTCCTCTACTTTGGGCAAGAGACTCTGTGCATCTGCCCGATCTATTCCACTCATGATATTATACACCTCTATAAGATCATCCCTCATCCTCCTGCGCTCCAAGGAATAGGGTCCCAAACTGCTCAACCTCTCCCTGTAGCTCATATCCTCGAGTCCAGGTAACATCCTCGTAAATCTTCTCTGTACCCTTTCCAACCTGACAACATCTCTCCTATAAAATGGTGCCCAGAACTGTACACAATACTCTGAATGCGGCCTTACCAATGTCTTATATAACTGAAACATGACCTCCCGACTTCTATACTCATTACTCTGACTGATGAAGGCAAATGTGCCGAACGCCTTTTTGACTATGCTATCACAACATTTAAGAAATATTTAGACACATACATGGATAGGATAGGGGGGTATTGGCCAAACGCAGGCAAGTGTAGATGGGACATGTTGAAACGTGGGGACAAGTTGGGCGGCAGACCTGTTTCCACGCTGTACGACTCTATGATTCTATGACTCTATAACTAGAATTTAAAATTAGATCTGCTTCTAGAAAACAAATATTGCAAACACAAATACAAAAACAAGTCAGCAATCAACAACATAGGAAAGTGAAATTGTTAATAGGCATAAAATGCTGGAGTAACTCTGTGGGACAGGCAGCATCTCTGGAGAGAAGGAATGGGTGACGTTTCTTCAATCTGAAGAAGGGTCTTGACCCGAAACGTCACCCATTCCTTCTCTACAGAGATGCTGCCTGTCCCGCTGAGTTACTCCAGCATTTTGTGTCTATTTTCAGTTTAAACCTGCATCTGCCGTTCCTTCCTACACAAAGTAAAATTGTTATCAGCTCTTAAATATGCATTGCCAGTTTTAGATGTTACATAATTATTTTTTTAATTTACCACAATTAATGCAGAATAAATTGCAAGGTTGAAAATTTGTATGGAGCCGTCCAACAACCCATGGCAAAAGGTCAGTGATTGCAAATCAGTCTCATTCAAAAAACCTCATCCCAGTATTCATTAAGGATATTTTCGAGAAACTCATTGCTATTCATTGCCAATGATCAAACCATGTAATTACATGAAAGAATTTTAATATAAGTAAAAAGAAAATGCACGGCCTTGAGAATAATATGACTGGAGGATTGAACATTGTTAATGACTAGAATCATGAATTACAATTACTTTTGCTATCTTGCAGTCTTTCAATTCTTTTGATATAATTGAGATATTTCAGTTGCAAATCAGTTCTTGCTTAAATTTTGCAGTGTAAAAGCTGAGGTGAATTGTACTCAGTATATTTTCCTCACAACAAAACTTAGACTTATAGAGTGATACAACATAGAAACAGGCCCTTCGGCCCAACTTGTCCGCACTGGCGACCATGTCCCTGCTACACCAGTCCCGCCTGCCCACATTTGGCCCATATTCCTCGAAACCTATTCTATCCATGTACCTGTCTAATTGTTTTTTAAACGTTGGGATAGTCCCTGTCTCAAATACCTCCTCTGGCAGCTTGTTCCATACACCCACCATCCATTGTGTGAAAAGGTTACCGCGGAGTATACTATTAAATCTTTTCCCCTTCACTTTCTGGTCTTTTGGTCCTCGATTCCGCTACTCTGAGCGTCTACCTGATCTATTCCCCTCATGATATTATATACCTCTATAAGATCACCCCTCATCCTACTGCGCTCCAAGGAATAGAGTCCCAGCCTGCTCAACACATTCCTATAGCTCAGACTCTCGAGTCCAAAACTTAAAAGGTTATTCAAAGCAAAATCAGAATCAGAATCAGAATCAGAATCGCACTTTATTTGCAAAGTATGTTTGGCAACATACGAGGAATTTCATTGGCCAGGTCAGTCATACAATTCAAAGCAACAGAACAGCCAAAAACACATTTTAACATGAACATCCACCACAGTGACTCCTACACATTGCTGTGATGGAAGACGAAACAAAGTTCAAGTCCTTCCCTTAGTTCTTCCTCAGTCGTGGGCCTCGAGCCTCCGTTGACGTGACGATCTTGACTCCCGTAGCCGGCGGCATTATGGCCCTCCGCGTCGAGGCGATCAGCTCCCGCATCGGGGGGGATGTCAGCTTCCCCGCACCGGGCGATCGAACCTCGCGTCGGGGCTGGTCGAACCTTCCACGACGTTGGAGCTTCCCGACTCGGCCTCTCCCGAAGACTGCGAGCTTTTGATGGTAAGTCCGCAGTGGTCGCGGTGGGAGCGATCCCAGGCAAGGGATCAGATCCGATGTTAAGTCCGCGCCCCGCAATAGGGCTCAAAGTCAGTCCGAAGAGGCCTCCAGCTCCATCGATGGAAGGCTGCAGAGTGCCCGGAGAATGTGATCCGAAAATTAATCACATCTCCGGTAAGGTAAGAACCTGAAAAATAGTTTCCCCCGATCCCCTCCACCCTCCCCCCACATAAAACAAACCGAAGATCATTAAAACAAACTTTTAACACACTAAAAAATAACAAAAAATTTCTGTTTCTAAAAAGAATGAAAAAACGAACGGACTGCCGACAGGGAGGCCATCACCTGGTGAAATGGTATGGTTTTGGTGGTTGAGCACTCAAGCTTTCGGACGTATCTGCAGCACTCCCTCATGTTGTGTGTCCTTAATCCATCTTCTTTAGCTGCCTCATCAATGACACACAGGGAGGCAGATGTATGGGAACAACATTCAGTTCATGCTTGATCTGATCTAGGCTCCACTGAAAAATGAAGAAAAAGAAAATGAGAATAAAAGGAGAGGAAACATCAGGTTTGCTTGAGGTCCAAGGCTTTGAAAATTACGGGCGGCACGATGATAGTGTTGCTGCCTTACTGCGCTTGAAGCGCCGGAGACCCGGGTTCGATCCCAACTACGGTCTGTATGTTCTCCTCATCACCGCGTGGGTTTTCTCCGAGATCTTCGGTTTCTCCCCACACTCTAAAGACATACAGGTGTGTAGGTAAATTGGCTTGGTAAATATAAACATTGTCCCTCGTGTGTAGGATAGTGTTAATATGCGGGGATCGCTGATCGGCGTGGACCCAGTGGGCCGGAGGGACTGTTTCCGCGCTGTATCACTAAACTAAACTAAAACCAAAAACTAAACGGAAGTCAAAAACTGTGCCTCCTGGTGGGCTGTCGCTTGCTGAGTTCTAGGGGTTGGCTATGTGCCATGGACAATGGTTGGGGCATAAGGTGACGATGGTCAGGTTATGGGGGCATAGCCTGGAGGCTTTTGCCATAATCGATGGTGTTGAGGCCTGAGCTATTGTTTGGCCCTCGCTGTGATTGTTGATGGATGCAGGGAGTTTGGGAACTTTGCTGGGACAATTAGGGAAGGATCTGCGAGGATGATCTGTGTTGCTTGGGAGGTGGAACAGTTTGAGAAAATGGGAATCTTTACTACGAACGATGTGGAGGTGGGAAATACAGTTCCATTTTTGATAAATGTAACATTGGCATTGAAACCCGGAAGGAGAATTTGGCTACTGTGATAGAATCCCAAAAGTTCCCGACAAACAACTTTCTAGCAACTTCCTGCTCTAAGTTATAGAAACATAGAGCATGGAAGCAGGCCCTTCAGCCCAGCTCGTCCATGCCGACCAAGATGCCCCATTCAAGATTGCCCGCGTTTGGCCTATTTCTCTCAAAACCGTACCGACCCCCCTCTTGTGTTCTTTGCACAAGGGGGATGCGATGGATAGTAAGAATCTTTATTGGTGGGGATATATAATAAATAGGGAAGATAGACGCAAAAAGCTGAAGTAACTCAGTGGGACAGGCAGCATCTCTGGAGAGAAGGAATGGATGACGTTTCGGGTCGAGACCCTTCTTCAGGCTAATAAAAATAATTAAAAGGGTACAGGTTTAAGGTGAGAGGTAGGAAGTTTAAAGGGGATCGGACGAGGGATTTCTTACATGGAATCTGGACCCTGTTGCGTGAACAATAGACAATAGACAATAGGTGCAGGAGTAGGCCATTCGGCCCTTTGAGCCAGCACCGCCATTCATGGCTGATCATCCCCAATCAGTACCCCGTTCCTGCCTTCTCCCCATATCCCCTGACTCCGCTATTTTTAAGAGCCCTATCTAACTCTCTCTTGAAAGCATCCAGAGAACCTGCCTCCACCGCCCTCTGAGGCAGAGAATTCCACAGATTCAACACTCTCTGTAGAAGCGGTGGGAGGTAGATAATCTCTAACTTAAAAAAAATTTCTAGACAAGCATCTGAATCACCTAGGCATAGAATGCTGCGGCCCTACTATGATAAATGGGATGAGTATAAGTAGGTGCCAGGATCAACGTAGACATAGTGGACCTAAACATCAGTCACCAAGCAGACTGCCTCCTGCACAAACCTTCCATCAGGATATTGGCTAAGCTCCTCTTAGATAGATACAAAATGCTGGAGCTATTCAGAGGGTCAGGCAGCATCTGTGGAGAAAATGAATAGGGGACATTTTGGGTCAGGAACCTTCAGAATGATTGTAGGGAGGGACGGGAAATAGAAGGAAGAAAAGACCACTGTTTCTTCTATCCATTTGAAGGAAGCTTCCATCTGTTATCCAGTTCATTAATATATATGTATTGAAAAATTAACAGTGGTTCTGAACAAGACACCACATTGCTCTGAATGAAATAATTGCTAGAGTGTTAGTCAATTTGCACTGACCACTTGGTCTTCCATTTTATTCACACATTTATAGCATTAGGTCAGGTCAGGGGGAGTTCCCCCACCACGGGTGCCATGTAATCCCGTGCTACCTGCTCCATGGTCGGATAGTCGGCGACTAAACCGTCTCTCCCACCTGGTTTGCCAGGTGAGGAGGGGGCTGTGGAACCCCAGCAGGACCAAAAACAAGACCTGTCAAAGGGCGGATGAGCTCCTAGTGAGCCAACGGCCATCCACACTTCAGTAGAAGTTGCGATCAGCATTGTAAGGCACCGTGCCCGATGATGTTTTCAACGATGATGACGATGAAGATGCTTTATAGTATTTACCTCTGGCTTGCGATTTAGTTTAGGTTAGTTTGGTTTCAAGATACAGCATTGAAACAGACCCTTCGGCCCCCCGAGTCTGCGTCAACCAACAATCAATCCTACAACCTAGGAACAATTTACGCTTGCCAATTATGCTACAAACCTGCATGTCTTTGGTTTATGGGAGGAAACCGGAGCACCCGGAGAAAATCCACAGAGAGAACGTACAAATTTCACACAGAGAGCATCCACAGTCAAAATCAAACCCTGGGTCTCTGGCGCTGTGAGGGAGCAACTTCATTGCTACATCATTGTGCCACCTTAGGTTTTTTTCAAAAAGTGCCTGTTATCTTCTGCCTTGTACTTTGAGGCAGAGAATAAGATGAGCCAAAAGTAGTTTGTATGACATGCTCAGAAGATATTCTGCAGTTAGGGCACAGAAAATGAATGGGTCCTTGAGTGAACTCGGTAATACGCTGCTGATGGTTTGGATTGTTCATCTTTGTGTAAGGTATGACTTTAACCACTAAAGAATTTTCCCTACAATTCAGATCTGCAAGGGGTTCTTAATGCTACACTCAGACAACTTTTACCTTGATGTGAAGATCAGCCACTCTTTCCTCATCTCAGCACTTCTCCCTCAGAAGCAATTGGAAGCAAGAAAAGACCATTGTTGCCTCTATCTTTTTGAAGGAGGCTTCCATCTGTTAGCCAGGTCATTAATATATATTGAAAAATGTACAGTGGTTCTGAATAACACATAACATTGTTTCGAATAAAATATTTGCTAGAGTGTTAAGGGGCTGTCCCACTTGGGCGACCTAATTGACGAGTTTAGAATAGTTTGATAACAAGACACGTTGAAGACCTCCTTCGACTATGTAGATGACCTCCTTCGACTATGTTGAAGAGCAGCTTCGATTAGCTACGATTAGCTATTACTAACTTTGGGAAAATTGGACACCGAATAGTGTAGTGAAGACGACCTCCTTCGATCTCCTTCGACCTCCCTTTGACTATGATGAAGACTATCTACGACTACCTTTGACTACCGTCGACTACTCCCGATTACCTACGAATAACATGCCGACCTACTATGACCTACTACGACTAAACCTACGAGTAAAAAAAGGCATAGAATTTTTCCATGGCGAGGGCATTCTTTAACAAATTGAGAAAAACCCCGCAACCTAGCTGAGGCCTCGAGTTCGCGGAGACCACTCTCGAGCATGAAGGAGAGTTACGAAGACCTCCTACGACCTCGTGTCGACCATGCTGTGAGTATGAGTCGAGGGCAAACAAAGGTCAAAAGGTCAAAAACTTTAATTGCCATTTGTGCTTACACACATAGGAACTCTTGTGCGGTTGTTCAGAGAGTCCAGAACTCGTGGATTAGGTCGCCCAAGTGGGACAGGCCCTAAGTCAATTTGCAGTGACCACTTGGTCTTCCATTTTATTCACACTTATTTCTCTCTCTTTCGGATTACCCCTAGTGTGTATGGAGTGGATGTGTAAGTGGGATAACATAGAACTAGTGTGAATGTGTGAGCGATGATCGCAGTGGAGTTGGTGGGTTAAAGGACCTGTTTTCACTCTACAGCATTTAATACATTCAATTAATCAATCAAGCAAAGGTCTTGCGCCTTGCTTACGTTTGGGTAATGGCTTAAAGGCGGCCTGACAATCTTTGACATACCCAAATGGCAAATAGGTTGCCAGTGTGGGAGTGCATTCATAATCCTCTTAATCGCACATTCCATCATATTATAGATGTATGAAAATAGACTGTATAGGAAGGAACAGCAGATGCTGATTTACACCGAAGGTTGACACAGAATGTGGGAGTATTTCAGCGGTACAGGCAGCATCTATGGATTGAAGGAATGGGTGACATTTTGGACCGAGACTCTTCTTCACACTGAGAGTCAGAAGAGGGGGAGACACAGGGATATGGAAGAGTAAGGTGTGAAAATTATATATCAAAGGGGACATTAAAATAGGCTGATCGGCTGGCATATCTGCATTTTAGGAAATCTCTTTGTATGTAGCAAAACTACAGAGGGTGATTCCATAAATGAGGAAGCTGGTTCATCCTGCCTTCACCTCCCACCACAGATCTTTGTCTTCAATACAGCATCTTTCATAACTTCAGATTGCCAGTGAATTTTGTTGAACCTTTAATGTTAACCATGCTGTTACATGTCCTGCGCACTCTGGATGATGGCAGTGTTGTGCGGTAGTTGAAGCTGTATGCCAAGTCTGCATATGCTCAAAATTGTAGCAGTGTTTAGTTTAGTTTTGACCGACTAGCAATCCCTACACATTAACACTACCCTACACATAGTAAGGACTATTTTTTTAACATTTTTACCAAGCCAATTGACCAACAAACCTGTGTAAAAAAGAACAGCAGATACTGGTTTAAATCGAAGGTAGACACAAAATGCTGGAGTAACTCTGAGTGAAAAGGTTTGCAGTTCAAATTCCACTAAAATTAGCTGAGAACACAATCCAGGCTGACCCTTCAGTGCAATCTTGAGTGCACACTACAACATTTGCAGGACATGTCAGGATGCAAAGTGCTGAGGTAAAGGGCCTGTCCCACGAGCATGCGACTGCATGCGGCAAGCGCGACCTAACGTGGTCGCTAGAGCCGTACGGCCTTGCGGGGCCGGTCCCACCGGGCTCCGAAAAACTGACACTGTCCAAAAATTCCGCGCGGCAACGGCCTGCCGGCCCACAGCCGCATTGAGGCCGTACGCACCGCCTCAACGCCTCAACGCCGTACGCAGCGTCTTGACGGCATACGCCTAGCGCGAACTTCCCGCGGACTTCGCTCGAAATTCACGTCAACTCGTACGGGATCACTCGACCTCCGCGCGGCCCCCGTGCGGCCCCCGCTTCCGGTTTGGTCACGCTCGCCGCATGCAGTCGCATGCTCGTGGGACAGGCCCTTAACTCAGCAAGTCTGGTAGCATCTCTGGAGAAGATAGACACAAAGTGCTGGAGTAACACAGTGGGTCAAGCCTGGAGAAAAGGGCTGGGTGACGTTTCGGTTCGGAACACCTTCTTCCGACTGACCCCAAACATCACCTATTCATGGTCTTCAGAGATGCTGCCTGATCTGATGAGTCCCATCCACACTTAGTGTCCTTTTGTGTATTCACCAGCATCTGCAGTTGCTTATTTCTGTAAGACGTCGGATGTCATTCTCAGACACACACAATGTCAATGACAATGTCACTATTTAAAGAAAACAAATGGAGTTCACAAAGGCTTGTGAGCAATATCCAAACCCTAATTGTCATCACTGAAACAAATTGGCTGGTTATGCTTGAGAGCCTGGTAAATGCAAATTAGGCCCATGTTAAGGGAACATTTATTTGGCAAATCTTGAGATTGTGATTTTTTTTTTCATAAGTTGATAAGTTGTAAGAACTGAATTAGGTCGTCCGGCCCATCAAGTTTACATGGCTGATCTATCTTTCCCTCTCAAACTAATTCTCCTGCCTTCTCCCCATAACCTTTGACACCCTTACTAATCCCTTACTGTTTTGGGATGATCCAATTGAAGAAAAGTATTTCCATTGGACAAGATTTCAAACGATGACACAAATGAATACAATTATATCAAATGTTAGTGAATAACGAATAAGATGAATTTTCCTTCAGCATTTACGGTGTCACTAACATTTCTGTAGCCAGAGGAGACTGCTGTATCAAAGCCAAGGGAAATGAGTTAATGAGGTTGCATGTGTTACGCTAATTTCTCCACGAGCTTTGGATGAAAACTGTCATTAGTGAGATAATTGGCTTCATTTCACAGAGAAACTGTAAGTTGCTGTGAACTCAGTTTCCTGCGGAATTTTGTAGGTCTCATAAATAAAAACAGATCTTCATATTCGCTCAAGAAAGTCCCCATGGAATTAAAAAAATAAATTTGCTTATCAATCATTCCACATGATTAATAACAATACCGGTATCGCCCACTTAGCACTTGTCCTCGTTTTTATACGAAAACGGAAGCAAGCATTTTTTTGTTGAAGTGGGAAGTGGATACAGTGTTACATCTACCTTCTCATCCGATCAATTGGCTTTGCCTGGAGGAACTCAGTGGGCCAGGCAGCATCTGAGGATGTGTGTAGGGAGGAACTGGAAATGCTGGTTTAAACCAAAGATAGACACAAAATGCTGGAGTAATTCTTTGGGACAGGCAGCATCTCTGGAGAGAAGGAATGGGTGACGAAGACTGAAGAAGGGTCTCAAGCTGAAACATCACCCATTCCTTCTCTCCAGAGATGCTGCCTGTCCCGCTGCGTTACACCAGCATTTTGTGTCTAGCATCTGAGGATGGACAGTTCAGGATCCATCTTCAATCTGATTGGAGTGGTAGGGTAAAAATGGGGAAAGAGAGGTGAGACAGGGAGAGCATGCGAACTCCACATAGAGAGCAGGATTGGATTGGATATGGGTCTCTAGCGCGGTGAGGCAGCATCTCTACCAGATGGGTCAATGTGCCGCCCCGTTCAGGAAATCATCTGCTCAATCAGTTAATGACGAGGGTTAGAGAGTGCACATAAACAATGGAGCCTGGAAGTTATGAAATGAGGAAAATTGAAGAGAAAGAGAGAACACAAACAAAGGAATGTGAAACATGGAGGTGGAGGAGCCACCCAACATTTCATGGCATGCTAGTAGAGAGAAAGCTAGTTCGATGTTAAAGATGGATGATCTACAGGTGGCGCAGTGGTCGAGTTGCTGCCTCACAGCGCCAGAAACCCGGGTTCGATCCCGACTACGGGTGCCGTCTGTACAGAGTTTGTACGTTCTCAGCGTGACCACGTGGGTTTTCTCCGAGATCTTCGGTTTCCTCCCACACTCCAAAGACACACAGGTCTGAAGGTAAATTGGGTTGGTATAAAGGTAAATTGTCCCTAACGTGTGTCGGATAGTGTTAACATGCAGGGATCGCTGGTCTGTGCTGGCTGGGTGGGCTGGGTAGCACCAACCCACGCCCCAGCCGCAGGCTCTGTTGACCCAGGCTCCGGCCCTGGCACCGGCATTGCCACGGCCTGCCGAGAGGTGTCTGTGCACTAAACGTGTTTTAAATCATATAATAAGCCAGTGAGTCTAACAATTATTATTATTTTCAGATGAAGAACAATAAGTATAGTTCCAACAGTACTCTTCCAATTGGATGCTGGATCAGATGTGAACATTAAATTCTCCAGTTAAAGGTAACACAGCCACCCATTTATTTTTATTTTTTTTATTCTCTTATCTTTTTTATCTCTCCCCACCACCACCACCACCACCACCACCACTACCACCCCATCTTGCCTTTGGCCACCACAGTGTGCACCTATTTCACCTTTATCTCTCCCACTAGTTTTCCATTTCACCCCTCTTTCACTTCTCTTTCTCCTGATCTCTTTCATCTTTTTTTGTGTCTCTTTTTTTAATCTCTTTTAGTCCACTCTATCTCCTTTAGTTACCTTCTATCACTCTTTTTGTCTGCAGTCTTTATCCACCTAACCCTCCCTCTCCTGTATCGACTGATCACTTGCCAGGCCTTGTTTTGCCCGCACCTCTTTTCCAGCTTTCTACCCCTTACTGCGGTCAGTCTGAAGTGACGCCTGTTTGGTCGTGAGTAGTGGCCCAAAAAGTCATACCTTTTTCTGGTCGCCGCTGGATTTTCACCATGTTGAACATTTTTGGCAACCTGCTGCGACTATGACGGGTGTCGGTAAGTCGCTGAAAACATTGCGTAAGTGGGACAGGCCCTTAAAACGCACTGTTGATGGGTAATCATATAGTTCCTTGACATTTTTTGAAGGGTTGACTTTGTCAGTGTTTGCAGATGTTATTTCTACTGAGGTGTATTTTGATATATCATTGACCAAACCACTAATTACACAGGCAGGTGCACAGTTAATAGCAGACAAATAAATGCATTTATTCTCTAATCATTTGTATTTTGCACGCTATCATAACATTTTGATTAGCCAGGTTTCCACAGAAGTACAATAACATTATTACAGATTACTCATATTAATAATTGTGACAGTATTGCAGTGACTCACTGATTATGTTGTGTTCTTTTATATATTGTTGAGAACCGTGATTGGCGTTAATAAGTCCTTCCAAAAAAGGTAAATCAATTATATTTTAACTTCTGAGGTTTACAGACTGAATGTGCATTCCTGACCCAATTGATGCTCTGTACCATTGAATCAAGAAGGTAACAGATAGCTCATACATTTGTTTTACTTTGAGATCGTATCAAAACAACTGGCAGATAATTATAATTGAGAATTATGGGTTTGTATAACATCTGAAATTTTGCAAACAACAATGAAGAAGAAAGTGTGCCACTTTGTTTTAATAAAATGAAATTAATTTATCTTGCTGGGATATTGGTTAATTGAACCATGGTTTCTTTTGTCTGGTATCTTATACAGCTTATTCGGCAGTAACCTGATAGTTTTCTTTCCCAAAATGGATTGGATCCTTCTGGTCCTGGGCAACTGCGTAGAGACACTGCCCTCTGTACCAGCCAAACCTGGTCCTTGAACAAGCAACTAATGGGAACATCTTCCCTTTACTTTAGACTTTAGCCTTTTGAGATACAGGTTGGAAACAGGCCCTTTTGCCCACTGAGTCTGCGCCGACCAGTGATCACCCTGTACACTAGCATTATCGCACATGCTAGGGACCTGACTATTTACAGAAGCTAATAACCTACAAACCTGTATGTCTTTAGAGAAAACAAACTGTATAGACAGCACCTGTGGTCTGGATCGAACATGGGTCTCTGGCGCTGTCAGGCAGCAACTCTACCGATGCATCACTGTGCTTCTTCTTCTTCTTTTCGTGTCTTTGAAGCTGGTTGGTTATATGACAGTTTCCCATTCCTTTACACAGTCCTTTGCGTTTTTATTGAACACTGCTGCCCTAATGTAATTGAACTAAACCGGGCATGATCTTGTGGATCTCTTTCAAATCTCTCAGCCTTCTTTGCTTCATGAATAACAACGGCAAAAGTCAAATCTTGCAGCTGAAAACCCTTATTTAGTTTAGTTTCAAGATACAGCATTGTAACAGCCCACCAAATTCCTGCAGACCATCGATCACCCATTGCATGCTCATACTACTGCTAGGTTATCCCACTTTCCCATCCACTCCCGACACATTATGGGCAATTTCACAGAGGCCAATTAACCTACAAACCCTCACGTTTTCGGGACGTGAGGAAACTGGGATCTGAATGCATCAGTTCAATAGACAAAGTCCAATGTCCGCAACGGACTTCTTGAAAAGGACAATCTGGGAACGTCAGCATAGACACAAAGAACAGCTTGTGGACTCAAAGTTACAATTGATAAGAATCTAGACAGGACAGTGAACAGCAACACTTTCTCAGGATGAAGGTACTGAGATAATGCCAACCTGCCCATTGGAATCAGGACCAATAAGGAAGGAATGCAACATGGGTGATTGGTTTTTGAGCCAGTGAGATGTACCACAAAGATCGACAGCCAAATACATCCTAATCATCTTATATAGATAAGGAAACCTGTTTTCAGCTGAATGCTCAAAATCTTTTTATCTGTTAGTTAAATTCAGTCTTTAGTCTTAAGTTGTGAATCTGCAGTCTTTTGTCTGTTAGTTATGTTATGTTCACTCTCCTAATGAAACTCTCCAGATCTTTTCATGCTTCGCCTTGCAATGCCTTGTAACCACTGAGCCTGAATAAAATGTTTTAAAAGCTAACACTGGACTGGACAAATCGTTGAGAATTCAGTGATCAAACAGGTGGCACAGTCGGCAGAATTGCTGGAGAACTAACAGGGAAACTGCCGGACACTGAACCTACACCTGCGCCCAAGAGCACTTGCTGATGAAGTCATTCAGGGCAGAGGCATACTCATTCAAATTCGCTGCAGAATCCCAGAATATGGCGCAGTCCACTGACTCTAAACCGCTGAGGAATGTTTCACCCGACGCCCAAGTTCCATCTTCACGGCAAGAGGGCCCTGAAAATCATCGGACTGGCTGCACGGCCACAAATGGGCCCCGACCTCGGGTGTTTCACGGAGGAAGAGGACTTAACTTTCTGGTGCCTTTCCCCACAGTGGAAAGTTTTGATTCTGCGGTGGGGGGATGTTTGTGTTGAACACTATAATGTGTTGTGTCCATTTTATTCTTTTTAAAAAAAAATTTTTTTTTAACCTTTTTCTATGGTTTGTAATGGAACTTATTATTTAATTTATGTAAAGCACTTTGGTGTCAATGCGAGTTGACTTAAAACGTGCTATATAAATAAAACTTACTTACGTAAGATGTCATCCGTGTCCCCTGACCAGCATTCAGTTTAGTTCAGTTTAGAGATACAGTGTGGATACAGGTCCTTCAGCCCACCGACCAGCGAACCCCGCACATTAACACAATCCTACACGCACTAGGGACAATTTACACTCATACCAAGTATACAAGCCCAAGCCACTTTACCTACAAACCTCTACGTCTTTGCAGTGTGAGTGGGAACCGAAGATCTCGGAGAAAACCCATGCGGTCACGGGGAGAACGTACAAACTCCGTACAGACAGCACCCGTAGTCGGGATCGAACTCGGGTCTCCAGTGCCGTCAGTGCTGTAAGGCAGCAACTCTTCCACTGCACCACCGTGCCACCCCAAATCTCTTTAACAACTCTCTGTACCGGCCCTCCCAATAACCTGCAGGTGCCAAAGGCACAGATATGCAGACAGATCATGAAAGATGTAAAAACAACAGGGTTATTGTAGTGAGTGAATTTAACTTCCCCAATATTGATTGGGACTGACTTAATGTCAAAGGCTTCAATGGGGTTAGAATTTTTCTTGCATATCCAAGGAAATTTCTTGAAATAATATGTAAAGGTCTAACGAGGGATGGAGCTATACCTAGACCTAATAATGGGGAATGAGTTTGGCCAGCTCATAGAAGTATTAGTGGACAGTTAGTTTGATAACAGTGACCATTCTGAGAATAGAGACCATAATTGTGCAACTTTTTGAGGCAGTTATAGATAAGGATAAGATTGGCTGGAAATGCTAAACTGGTATTGGGGAAAGTAGATCTGGAGTAATTGTTAGAGAACAAATCCACATCTGACTTGTGGGAGTCTTTTAAAGGCCAGTTGATTAGACTTCAGGACCTCCATGTCCCTGTGAGGATGAGGGATGGAAGTCGAATCAAGTGGCAGAGTTCAGGAACCTTGGATGACTAGGGCTATTGTAAGTTTGGCCAAAAATAGAAAGGAAGCATATGCAAGGTTTAGGAAGCTGAAATTGGATAAGGTCTTAGAGGAACAGTAAGGAAACAAAAAAAAAAAACACAATTAGGAGGGCTAAAAGGAGCCATAAAATGCCCTTTGCAAGTAGGATTAAGGAGATGCATAAGGCATGTTATGTATGTTGGAAGCAAACAAGTAGCTGGGGAAAGGATGGCACCATTCAACCAGAAAGGAGGGAATTTATGCATAGAGGCAGAGGATGTGGGTGGGGTCCTTAATGAGTACTTCACGTCAGTATTCACCAAGGGGAAGGACATGGATGATGGTGAAATTAGAGGAGAACATATTGATATTCTAGTGCATCTCGATATCAAGAAGGAAATGCTGAATGTCTTGACAAACACCAAGGTTGATCAGTTTCTAGGGCTTGACTGGATCTATCCCATGATACTAAAATAAGCAAGGGAGGACATTGCTAAGGCCTTGACACAGATCATTGTATCATTTTTAGCCACAGGCATGGTCCCAGAAGACTGTAGAATAAAAATGAATATGGGTTCCGACCCAAATCGTCACCTGTTCATGTTCACCAGGGATGCTACCTGGTCTGCTGAACTACTCCAACACTTTGTGTTTAGCCAATGTTTTTCCGTTGCTAAGATGGGCAGAAGAGATAAGCCAGGAAATTATAGTCCAGAGAGCCTTGCATCAGCTGTAGGGAAATTATTAGATATGATACTAGGAGACTAAATAATGTCTTCACTAAGGAGGACACAAACAGTCTTCACTAGGGAGGACACAAACAATCTTCCTGATATAGTAGTGGCCAGAGGATCTGGGGTGACGGAGGAACTGAAGGAAATCCACATTAGGCAGGAAACGGTGTTGGGTATACTGATGGGACTGAAGGCTGATAAATCCCCAGGGCCTGTTAGTCTGCATCCCAGGGTACTTAAGGAAGTGGCTCTAGAAATTGTGGATGCATTGGTGATAATTTTCCAATATTCTATAGATTCAGGATCAGTTCCTGTGGATTGGAGGGTAGCTAATGTTATCCCACATTTTAAGAAAGGCGGTAGAGAGATAACAGGGAATTATAGACCAGTTAGCCTGACACGGTGGTGGGGAAGATGCTGAAGTCAATTAAAAGATGAGATAGCCGCACATTTGGATAGCAGTAACAGGATGGATCCGAGTCAGCATGGATTTACGAAGAGGAAATCATGCTTGACTAATCTTCTGGAATTTTTTGAAGTTGAAACTAGGAAAATGGACAAGGGAGAGCCAGTGGATGTAGTGTACCTGGACTTTCAGAAAGCATTTGATAAGGTCCCACATAGGAGATTTGTAGGCAAAATTAGGGCACATGGTATTGGGGGTAGAGTGCTGACATGGATAGAGAGATGGTTGTCAGACAGGAAACAAAGAGTAGGGATTAACGGTCCCTTTCAGAATGGCAGGCAGTGACTAGTGGGGTACCGCAAGGCTCGGTGCTGGGACCGCAGCTATTTGCAATATACATCAATTATTTGGATGAAGGGATTCAAAGTAACATTAGCAAATTTGCAGATGACACAAAGCTGGGTGGCAGTGTGAACTGTGAGGTGGACGCTATGAGAATGCAGGGTGACTTGGACAGGTTGGGGGAGTGGGCAGATGCATGGCAGATGAAGTTTAATGCGGATAAATGTGAGGTTATCCACTTTGGTTGCAAAAACAGGAAGGCAGATTACTATCTAAATGGCATCAAATTGGGGAAAAAGGAAAGTACAACGGGATCTGGGGGTCCTTGTACATCAGTCTATGAAAGTAAGCATGCAGGTACACCAGGCAGTGAAGAAAGCAAATGGCATGTTGGCCTTTATAACAAGAGGAATCGAATATAGGAGCAAAGAGGTCCTTCTGCAGTTGTACAGAGCCCTAGTGAGACCACACCTGGAGTATTGTGTGCAGTTTTGGTCCCCTAATTTGAGGAAGGACACTCGTGCAATTGAGGGAGTGCAGCATAGGTATACAAGGTTAATTCCCGGGATGGCGGGACTGTCATATGCTGAGAGAATGGAGCAACTGGGCTTGTACACTCTGGAGTTTAGAAGGATGAGAGGGTTTCTCATTGAAACATATAAGATTGTTAAGGGCTTGGACACACTAGAGGCAGGAAACATGTTCCCGATGTTGGGGGAGTCCAGAACCAGGGGCCACAGTTTATGAATAAAGAGTAAGCCATTTAGAACGGAGACGAGGAAACACTTTTTCTCACAGAGAGTGGTGAGTGTGGAATTCTCTGCCTCTGAGGGCGGTGGAGGCAGGTTCTCTGGATGCTTTCGAGAGAGAGCTAGATAGGGCTCTTAAAAATAGCGGAGTCAGGGGATATGGGGAGAAGGCAGGAACGGGGTACTGATTGGGGATGATCAGCCATGATCACATTGAATGGCGGTGCTGGCTCGAAGGGCCAAATGGCCTACTCCTGCATCTATTGTCTATTGTCTATTGTCTATTGAGACAGGATTTAATCACATTTAGTAATGTATGGACTTATTATACAACCCAGTCCAAACTGCCTTCTTTCCCGAGATGCTGCCTGTTCTGCTGAGTTACTCCAGCATTTTGTGTCTACCCACAGTATTAGATATACTGGATGTCGGAAACTGTAGCAAATGAAAGGGAGCAGCAAGAGAAACTCCATGGGCCAGGCGGCATCTGTGGAGGGGGGGGGGGGGGGGCAAGAGCTGGCAAGGTGAGTAGGAGTTAATCAGCTCAAAGGAACGATTTTCTATGCATCTATGTAAATTGTGTTCAATTCTGGGCAAAAAGTTCAGCCATGATTGAATGGTGGAGTAGACTTGATGGGCCAAAAAGCCTAATTCTGCTCCTATCACTTATGACCTCCTCTCCTACCTTCACCTTTATTGTGTTTTTTTAAACAGATGAGCAATTATTAAATGTGCACATTTAACACTGTGAAGGTGAAAGGGAATAATGGCATGTTGCAGTTTCAGGCTTGCCTCATGTACATGTTGTTTATCCAGTCTCCTGTGTGCTGCACTCATCCCAAACTGTATAATGTGAGGTGACATTCGGTCTGATCTTGTTGATTTCCTGTACCACTTCCTTTTTTTTCGGGCGGTAATTTAACTGTCATTTATCACCCGCAGATTGCAGACTTCTCTCTGAATCTACCGCGGCTAATGAGATGCTGATTGGCAATTCTGAATTCACTTGCTGATGATTATGTGTTATTTTAACAAGAGCATGACAATAATTTCCCGTAATGTCACTTGTTAAAGTAACTATGCTATAATTGGCTTATCAAGGTGTCATGAAAGGAGAGGTGGGGAGGAAAAGAACATCGGACATTTTTTTCCTCACGTGATCATGCTCTTATAAAGTTAATTGATATCTTGAAAATGCATTATCATCCATCAAAATTACATTCCAATAACAATTTGCAAGAATTAAAATCCTATTTGAGGTGTTTTGCACATTCTGTTCCTCAGGGCATTCCTCTTAATTACACAATTCCTTTCCAACCTTTAAATCTGGACTTAAATTGGATAACGTGCACATTTTCCTAAAATGTGCACAAAGTGATGTTTTTAACTAACAGTTCAAATTGCTCCTGTCTTGTCAGTTGATCCAATAAAGATATTTGTTATTCCAGCAAATAAAAGGGAAGAGAAAATACACGGCAGAGTAAATACGACATGGAAATCAGATGTGAATGTACATTCCTGCTTCCACATGTGTAGGCTCCGATATTTTGGAGGTTTGGGAAGGGGTATGTTGAATTTCTGTTCACTTTTTAGTTTAGTTTAATTTAGAGACACAGTGCAGAAACAGGCCCTTCAGCCCACTGAGTCCGTGCCGACCAGCGATCACCCTGTACACCAACACTCTCCTAAACACTGGGGACAATTTACAATTCTTTACGGAAGCCAATTAACCTACAAACCTGTACTCTCTGGAGTGTGGGAGGAAACCGGAGCACCCGGAGAAAACCCACGTGGTCACAGGGAGAATGTACAAACTCCCTACAGCTCACTACAGACACGATCAGGATCGAACCCGGGACTTTGGTGTTGTAAGGCGACAACTTTACCGCTGCACTTGAAGGAAAATGTTCTCAGTGCAAGTTCAAAATGGTTCATTTGCAGATCAGAAAATTCGCAACACATTGATATAGCTTCACTATAGCTCACATTGACATACACAGTTAAATATAGCTCTTAGAGCTAATAGAATGAAGGGATACGGGGAGAAAGCAGGACGGGGTTACTGATTCTGGATGATCAGCCATGATCATATTGAATGGCGGTGCAGGCTCGAAGAGCTGAATGGCCTACTTTCTATTATTTATATTCTATGATTCTATGATCTAAAATATATCAGGACAAACTACATCATGCAGGTTGTCCAGTGAGACCACATATCAATATAGAGTGGGTTGTGAATTGCTCATATTTGCAGACCCAATTCGGTAGCCTTAACTCTTTACCTTTCACAAAGAGCTCCAGTAACTACCCAGCTTAGCATTAAAAATTTGGATCTATGGATCTTTGGATCAGAGGTCGCCTACTTTGAAGAAGTTCTTGTCCTCACTCCGATGAGAGTTCTGTAACATCCTCTCTCGCTGCCTCCCCTCTGTGATTCCTCCTGCACGGCCACATTTTAACCCAGACTCGTTTGTTTTCTCTTCTCAGAGCTAACAGTGATCTATTCTACATTTTCCTTGACTCTCATCTCTTTTCATGTCTCACTTTTATACCTTACCCGTCCTTATCTTTGTATCTCCCTCTCCCCTGGCAGTCTGAAGAAGGCTGTTGACCCGAAACATCACCCATTCCTTCTATCCAGAGATGCTGCCTGTCCCATTGAGTTACTCCAGCACTTTGTGTCTATCTTCGGTGTAAACCAGGATCTGCAATTCCTTCCTAAACCACATGTCATAGAATCTTAAATGTGCTGTTTATTAGCATGAGTACCCTTCTGAGGATGTGATAATTATTTTTGCAATGCTAATTAACCTCACTGAAAGGGAGCAATATAACTATTGAGTTTTATTTTGGCTTGAAGCAAATACTTTATAGATTAAAAGATATTGTTACTTTTCTCCTACTTTATTCCCCAATTCAGTTTTTTATTTTCATATCTCTTTGGAGAGGTACAGTACTTTTGTTCTAACTGTATAGGCTTTGAGGGAAATGGACCAAATACGAGAAAATGCAACTAACTTACAATAGATGGGACATCTTGGTCGGCATGGACGAGTTGGGACGAAGGGCATGGTTCCGTGCTTTATGACTCCATGAGTCTCTCTCTCTGACTCATCCATTCCGATTTACTTGCGTTTCTGCATTGGTTCTTCAGCCTTCCAGTCTCTACGCTTAATTCTCTAATTTAAAGTAACTTTCCCTTCTTTTCTGTTTATATGAGCACTGGCCAATTTTGCCAGTCACCCATCTGATTTTGTAGACATAAAATACGGCAGATGTTGGAATTATGAGCAAAACACAAAGCACTGAAGTAATTCAGAGAATCAAGCAGCATCTGTGGAGCGAATGGGCAGGCGGCATTTCTTCTTCCATCGGAACAAAGAGGAAGAAGCTTAAACTTTATTCCCTTCCATCACAGTGAGGAATGTGGAATCCACTGTGGTGGATGTTTATTTTAACTTTTATGTGGTTGTGTGTCTTGTTGTTTTTCACTTAGTATGGCTGTATGGTAACTCAAATTTCATTGTACCTTAATTGGTACATGTGACAATAAACTGACCTTGAAACCTTGATCTTCTGTCTGAAGGAGGGTCCCGACCTGGAACGCTTCCTTCCATTCCTTCCACAGTGAGGAATAAATCGGGTAGATGCACAGAACCTCTTGCCCAGAGTGGGGGAATCGGGGACCAGAGGACATAGGTTCATGGTGAAGGGGAAAATATTTAATAGGAATCTGAGGGGTAGCTTTTTCACACAAAGGGTGGTGGGTGTATGGAACAAGCTGCCAGCGGAGGTAGTTGAGGCTGGGACTATCCCAACATTTAAGAAACAGTTTGATAGGTACATGGATAGGACAGGTTTGGAGGGATATAGACCAAATGCAAGCAGGTTGGGTTGAAGGCCTGTTTCCACACTGTAACACTCTATGACTCGAATATGCTGCCTCATCTGATGAATTCAACTGGCACTTTGTCTTTTGCATCAGCTCTTGGATCAGTTTTTCATCTCTCCATTAGTAGAGCCAGACCAGATGGGCATCTACAGGCTATAGCCCTAATATTAACAATACATAATCCAGATAAGAAGTTCAGTTTTGGTGCAGTTCAACATCACCCCATTTGACTGCCTTTCAGAATTTGCTTGTATCCCTCCTTCTCCCGCCCCTGCCCCAACCATCTTGCAACTTAAACTTTTTTTCTCTCTCTCGTTTCTGATGACGGTAACTGTTTTCTTTCCACAGATGCATGTGGGTTTGTAGGTTAATTGGTCGCTGTCAATTGGCCCTAGTATGTAGGGTGTGGATGCGCAAGTGGGAAAATAGCACCAGTGTGAATGGGTGATCGATGGCTGGCATGGCCTCGGTGGGCCGAAGGGCATGTTTCAATGGTGTATCCCCAAACTAAACTAAACTAAACAAATGCTGCCTGGCTTGCTAAGCATCTCTGGCATGTTCTGGACCTGTACATCTTTTTCTTTCTCAACCTTTAACGTTTAAGTGGTTGTAAGTCTGGCCCATTGGCTCCTTCATGAAGATCCTAATTGTTTCATTACAAATCCACGCATTCCACAGGGCAAACCAGAAACATTTAGAATGTCAGAGGTCGAGAGGGGATTTGATAGAAGTATAATAATAATAATAATGGATGGGATTTATATAGCGCCTTTCTAATACTCAAGGGGCTTTACATCGCATTATTCATTCATTCCTCAGTCATACTCGGTGGTGGTAAGCTACTTCTGTAGCCACAGCTGCCCTGGGGCAGACTGACGGAAGCGTGGCTGCCAATCTGCGCCTATGGCCCCTCCGACCACCACCAATCACTCACACACATTCACACACAGGCAAAGGTGGGTGAAGTGTCTTGCCCAAGGACACAACGACAGTATGCACTCCAAGCGGGATTCGAACCGGCTACCTTCCGGTTGCCAGCCGAACACTTAGCCCATTGTGCCATCTGTCGTCCGCGAAGTATAACACATTTTGAGAGGCAAAGATAGGGTAGACAGTCTGACCCTTTATTACCCAGGTTGGAAATGACAAAGACTAGGAGGGGCAGCATTAAGGAGAGAGAGGCAAAGTTTATAGGAGATATATGGGTACATTTTGTTTACACAGAGGGTGAAAGGTGCTAGGAACGAGCTGCCAGGGGTAATGCTGGAGCCAAATATGATGGTGGTGTTTAAGAGGTTTTTAGATAGGCACATGGATATGCAGGGGAATAAATGGATCACGTGCAGGCAGGTGATTAGTTTACCTTGGCATCATGTTCGTCACAGACATTGTGGGCTGAAGGGCCCGTTCCTGTGTTGTACTGTGCTGTGTTCTATTTGGAGCCAAAACACAGAATACGCTGAAAGCACATACAACACAATCCTGCAAAATCTCATTCATTGGATCCAATGATCGTTAAAAAATATACTATTATTAATGATGACAACAAAGAAGTTTGGGTTTTGAAGTTCTCCAGATGTGGGTTTGTTGAATGGTTTATTTCAGTGAAACCTCTGCTCACCTTCAAGGAAGGGAAATTCTGAAAGGGAAATAAAAACTGAATTAAGAAAAGAAAACCAAAGTGTAGGATGAGTATTAATGCTTACATGAAATGTAATGTTACACATAAATAACCCTCACTTTCCAGCCAATCTCTTCATGTCATAGTTACAACATTGGCATCTGCCTGACAATGTGGAACATTTCCCAAATATACCTTGCTCATCTAAATCCAACCCAAGAAGGCCATTTCCAATGATTACCAAATAATGGAATGGGCCATGAAAGTTTCTATCTATCAGCACTTAATCAGCCATAATCTCCTCACCAATGCCCAAATGAAATTTGCCTGGATTATTTGGCTTCATCCCTCACTGTAGCCTTGGGCCAAACATGGACAAGAGAACTGCATTTCAGAGAGGAGGAAGAGTGTCTGCCCTTTAGTCAGAGGGTGGTGAATCTGTGGAATTCTTTGCCACAGAAGGCTGTGGAGGCAAAGTCAGTGGATATTTTTAAGGCGGAGATAGATAGATTCTTGATTAGTATGGGAGCCAGAGGTTATGAGGAGAAGGCAGGAATGGGGTTAGGAGGGAGAGATAGATCAGCCATGATTGAATAGCAGAGTAGACATCGACATCGAATTAGTAGGCCTAATTCTACTCCTATTCCTTATGACCTTTACGTTAAGGAGTTCCGCGAGAAGTGATCTCATATAACCATATAACCATATAACAATTACAGCACGGAAACAGGCCATCTCGACCCCTCTAGTCCGTGCCGAACACATAGTCTCCCCTAGTCCCATATACCTGCGCTCAGACCATAACCCTCCATTCCTTTCCCATCCATATAACTATCCAATTTATTTTTAAATGATAAAAACGAACCTGCCTCCACCACCTTCACTGGAAGCTCATTCCACACAGCTACCACTCTCTGAGTAAAGAAGTTCCCCCTCATGTTACCCCTAAACTTCAGTCCCTTAATTCTCAAGTCATGTCCCCTTGTTTGAATCTTCCCTACTCTCAGTGGGAAAAGCTTTTCCACGTCAACTCTGTCTATCCCTCTCATCATTTTAAAAACCTCTATCAAGTCCCCCCTTAACCTTCTGCGCTCCAAAGAATAAAGCCCTAACTTGTTCAACCTTTCTCTGTAACTTAGTTGCTGAAACCCAGGCAACATTCTAGTAAATCTCCTCTGTACTCTCTCTATTTTGTTGACATCCTTCCTATAATTAGGCGACCAAAATTGTACACCATACTCCAGAATTGGCCTCACCAATGCCTTGTACAATTTTAACATTACATCCCAACTTCTATACTCGAAGAGAATCAAGGCGGGAAACAGCGGTTAGAGTCATACCAAGGAAGGTTTGTTGTATGATAGGATACAATAAAAATGTATTCATCCCTGGAGGGAAATTGGTCTGCCGACAGTCACAACAAACAAGGTACACAAAAACTAAATTAAAAGTGAAAACATAAAGAAAAAGACAAGCTACTGTAGTCTGGCTGCCGTGTGCACAGCGCCTTCACTGGAACAAATGAACAAACAAACAAATGAACACAGACCTATCCCCTGGGCAGAGGATTCTAAACTAGAGTGTCTCCCACACCGGGTCACCCTTTGTTCTCCCACCATTCCTCCCTCCAACGCCCCCTCACGCTCATCGACTGTCGATCGTGGGTCGATCGCGAGTTTCCTCCACCCCTGTCGAGGCTCACGCTACAGCCGAGACACTTGCTGCCGCTGCCGCTACCGCTGCCGCTGCCGCTGCCGAGGCTCTTCTCGCCGTCGTTGTGCCTTCGGCCCAGGCAGGCCTCACCGCCCGGCTTCTCTGGCCAGTCGGGCCTACCGGGGCACATTCCGGTCGGCAGTGGCACAGTTGTTTGCCGGGTGGATCGGGCCCACATGACTCCCCGGGACACTCCCGCCACACGCGCTACTTGTAGTTGTTAGAAGTAAATCATCACAGCTCTGGTACATCGCAACTGGAGCTCTGCAGGATCATGTCCTAGACCTCACCCTCTTCAGCTGATGACTCAATTTACGACAACTTCATAAATCAATGTTGTCAGAAGGAAGGAGAGGCAGTAGAGACAAAATGACAGAATTCTGAAGGGTATGCAGAATTAAATAGACCTGGGTGTACATCGATAAATGTTTGAAAGTGATAGGGCAAGCTGAAGGTGTGATTCATAAAACATATGCAATCCTTAACTTCATAAATGGAGGCATATGGTTTAAAAAATGCTGGAAAATTATTGTGAGGCTGTACATAGCAGTGGTTTGGACTACAAATAGAGGAAACCATCCAGTTCTAATATTCACACATTAAGAAGTGTGTGAAGATCATAAGGATCAAAATGGTCCAGGGATGAGTGAATTCAGTGACTTGGTTGAGCTGGGCATACTGGAGTTGTTTCCCTTTGAGCCAAATGTGATTGGATGAAGGTGAGCAAGATCATGATGGGTAGCGTAGATGGAGAAAAATTGTTCCATAAGTCGATGATGGCAGGAATCAGAGTTTAACATTTTAGATGGCCGATACAAGGGGAAAATGAGAGAAAGCCTCTTTAGTTGTTGGTGTCTTGAACTCACTGCCTGTAAGGTGGATGGAAACGGAATAGATAAATTCATTTAAAAGGAAATTGCATAGGCTGGTGAGAGAACAATTTACAGGGCTCTGGAGAATGAGTAGGTAAATGGACTAAAGTGTTTACTTCTCAAAGAGCCTGCATTGACCTACTTCAATAATGTAGCATCCTATGAACATACATTTCCTGCATCTTCTTCTTCTCTCCAAAACTGTTGCAACCTCAACGATGTTTTTTATTTCTGATCGCGGAAGGACAAATCTAACACTGTTTGAGCCACGTGCTTTAGGTTGGTGTAGAGTATTATGAGGGGAATTAACTTGCCAAATTATTCATCCGATTCTTGAAACTTTGGGCAACATTAAAAGACACCAGATGCTGTATGTCCAGAGGACTTAAAACAGTCACACTTCTTTGCTAATCATAAAAACTGCTTGAGCTTACGAGTATTTCCAGAATTTTATTTTCAACTAGCAACATAAATATTTATACCATATTCAGAACAGCTTATTCCCCACTTTTCTCAGACTACTGAATGATTCTCCCCTAAACCTATCTAATGACGGACCTTGTAATATTTTTCAGTAACTGCAACACGATAATGCTGTGACACTATATTCTGCACTTTGGTATGTGTATGGCTTGATTGTTCTTGTGCATAGTATGATCCAACTACATAGCATGCAAACAAAATATTTTCTCTGTAACTTGATACAAGAGGCAGCAATGTACCAATATCTATATTTTGCTTTTGTGTCAGGATGAATATGATTGGTTTGAGAACTTCAAAATGATCAACATTTCCAAGACCTGCCATTAAACCATGAACAAAAGAGATGTAAGAATCCATTTAGTAAGTAAAAAAATAACTAAAACATTGTTTAACGCACAAATCTGTAATTAGTATGTAGGCTAATATTTAGACAGAGTTGAACTGTTAGACTGAATTTGATAAACCAATCTTTCTCTATCAATGTGAACTCTCAAAATATTGTTATCAGTAAGAGCTGTGACTAATCACTTTGTTAAGAAATAGAAGTTAATTAAATTACTAGGAATAGCTGGGGGAGATGGAATGTTCCATCACTCCCACATAGAACCACACTCATTATTGTTTCTGACTCATCAAGATGATTTACACGCTTTAAATGTGATATTGTATCTTAATGCATTTCAGCACGTCTTGAATGCATTTTTCAACTATCATGGCAAAACTTGTTCTCAGATTTGTTCCTGCCTAGACTAGGAAGAATGTCATTTGCAAATAGAAAAATTTGCACATGGAAAATTGTTGACTAATTCTCCACAGCAGTTAACGAATGAGCCTCGATTAGATAGCCAGAGTTTTCAATAGAACCAGGCAGCAAGCAAAAGGAAACTAAACATGTTTGTGGCGTGGACTCCTATATATCAGCGAGACCAAGGGCAGACTGGACGACTGTTCCACTGGACACCTACGCTCAGTCTGCCTTGGCCTCCGTGATCTCCCAGTTGCCAAACGTTTTAACTCCCCTTCCCATTCCCAAATTGACCTTTCTATACTGGGTGTTCTCAACTAGCAGAGTTTGGCTATATGCAAATTGTAGGAACAGCACCTGATATTTTTCTTGGACAGCTTACAACCCAGCGGTATGAATATTGATTTCTCTAACTTCGTAGCCATTGCATTCCCTCTCTCCGTCCATCCCCCACCCTAGTCCTCTTGCTAATTTCACCATTTGTATCCTTTAACTATAAATTCATCCCCAGCCAACAATGGACCATTGTGGGCTCCACCTTTCCCGAGTCATCGATGTAGGCTCTGCTTTGTTCAGTACCTTCTCAAACATTTAGTTTGCCACTCCCTGATTCTTACTCTGATGAAGGGTCTCGAAACGTCACCTATTCCGTTTATCCAGACATGCTGCCTGACCCGCTGAGTTACTCCAGCATTTTGTGTCTATTTACCTTATTGTGCTTGTCAGCTTTAAACGGTTCATTACTGTTGCCATGTTTCCATATTCCCTCACTACTTAAATGGTGAAATTTCGTGAAAGAATGTTAAAATCACATTTTCTTTGCCCTCACCCAAATTGTATTGAAGTTCAATGGTCCCAACGGTTCAAGGAAGCTTTTGTTGTCAAATGCGCAAACGCATTTCCTTACATCCATTAAATACATACATACATACAGTCCAGTAAAATGTTGCCATACCTAAACACATACTCAATTTGCAAAGTATACAGAACTAGTCTACTAAGCCCGCATGTAAGAGGTGTCAGGTTTTTAGTGCCGTTCTCAAAGTCACGTCCATGCTCCAGTTTCTATGAATGGTGCCCGATCCAGGAAAGCCCCAGGCTGCTGCGGGCTTCCAGCCATCGCCTTCCTTGGATTATTAAACGCCTTCTTGAAACGCCTTCCTTCTTGAATGCCTTCCTTGGATTTGTGGGTCGACCTGCGAACTGACTCCCTCTCCACGTCCGTCCACCTTTGTTCCCCCGGGGGCACCTGCCATTTATGAAGGGACTGTAAGAGGCTTGTGGATATCTCTCGGCAATGTCTGCCAGTCTGAAGAACAATTGAGTGTGTATCTCGACTTTGTCCATTAAGTACAGAGGTCCCAGTTAGTATAAGGTACACAAAAATGCTGGAGAAACTCAGCGGGTGCAGCAGCATCTATGGAGCGAAGGAAATAGGCAATGTTTTGGGCCGAAACCCTTCTTCAGTTAGTATATTCCAGTTGTAAATTGCTGGAACTAATCTGAGGCCAATTATCACTTTGTATTGTTGAAATAGTGCATCAAAAAAGGTTTTTATTTCCTTTCTTTTAAAGATTGCATTACATCCATAACACAAGACACTTTGAATTATTTTCTCTGCTGTGTGATATGTGCTTGTTCCATATCATCATGTCTTTCTTATATTCCTTGTTATGCTTGCTTTGCAACTGATAAGAGCAGGGGTAAGGAACGTTAAATGAATTTAAGACACACATCTTAAAATAATGCATGCATTTATATTATGGTTTACATGACAGAATATCCTAAAACAGAAAACTAAGTACTATTGATCTGTTATACTGTTGTAATGTTGGGAATGTGGCAATCAATTTGACCACAGCAATGTTGCACAAATGTGATAATGATCAGATAATCTCTTCTTGTGATGTTGGTTGAAGTATAAATATTGGCTAACATGGAAGAGATAGCCTCTTTGTCCTTCTTTGAAATAGAGTTATGGGATCTTACAGGCCCATCTGAAGGTGTAGATGCCACCTTGATGTATCGTCTTATTCAAGGGACTTCCTTAGAACTGCTCCATGCTGAAAGGTAATTGTTAACCGAATCCATTCTTGTGTCAAGCAGAGATGGGGTACAAATACATCTTGTGCAGTATGTGCAAAATGGGTGATGAAATAATACATGAACATTGCACTCTATTTCTGAAACTTAGAAATGGACTGCAGCAACATCAATGTCTTGTTACAACTGGCATTTCCCACTAAATAATTGTCTTTAAAGTTCACTATATGACTCCTTGTGTTTCACACTTAACTGTAGTATCAAATGCGAGCTTATTACTTAAACAACACAAAAGTAACATCTTGTTGCTACGTAAACTCATATAAACCTGATTTCTTGCAAACCCAATGTGGCCAAACTTGATGTTTGACTTGTGGTGTCCAATGAGTTCTCTCCCAAAAATTGCTGAACTTTATGAAGAGTCCTTTCTTATTCTTCCCACAAAAGTCTAAAACTTATTTTGATGTTGTCTTCACAAGCGGCTCTGAAATATGAAATGTTCCCACCCAAGTTTATTCTTCTTAAATAGTTATCTAGGAATCGAGGATGACTTGCTTTCACCTGGGTTTTCTGGGATCTGAGGTGGGTAACAAGGTCAGTGGAGGAGTTCCAGGGCTCTTCTACACTCTTCTACACTCCTAAACTCTTCTACACTCGCAAATTAGGTTCCCGCAGTGGGACAGGGCCTTAACTTTGTGCATTGGTGTACAGGAGAATCTATCATGTTATGGTTGTGCTTGTAGTCAGAGTAGCGAGCCAGAACATGTTTAGATGGGTGGCTGCTAGATGTGGATTACTATTGTTTGGTGGGCAGCTGGAGTATAGGTAGACCAGGATTGGAGGACCTAGGTGGTTAGTTGTGTGGGGGAGTCAGGGGCTAGCATAATCAGGAATGTGGGCAGAACCAAATCTCTAGACAACAACAGTTATGTCATTTCCATGTTACAAAGGGATAGATACATATTCATTCAATGTCTTGCTTCCACTCATCCATCTTCCTACTACTAAGACATCCCCATTACCCAATATTGTTATTTCAACCGAACTGTAATAGTCAGTGCTATTCGAACCTGATGAGGTCCCTGGACACAAAATCTCAAAATAGAAAACCTGAGATTGGTTTGATTAGGAAATGCAATAAATCAAATTCTAACAGTCACATTGAAAAGAGGACACTTTTTTTTACTGCATAATCCTTTCTCAAGCATTATTGTAATTTGAGATTTGCTTGTCAGTGTCAGGATTATTTAGGTTTCATTTTCATCAGATGTTTGATTGAAACCACAATAGACACATGTGGATGGCTGAGTTGATAGAATCATCCACAGTTACAGAGAAAGTAAAATTGTTGGGTTAAAAAAAGTTGCAAACAAAATTTGGATTTATTTTGACTGGTGTCCTTAGCTATTAGATGTTTCTGCTCCTCCCCCCCCCCCCTCCCCCCCTTTTAATCCTTTGTTTAATTAAATTGATGATTACTGGTTTAATTCCTGCCTGTTATTTTCTGATCACTGCATTGTCTATCAGTTGTGTTGTGAGTCATGACCACAAAAAAACAAATAATAGGTTGTCACAGCTTGGTTTAGGAACAGTTCCATCCAAGACCGCAAGAAATTGCCGCGGATTGTGGACGCAGCCCAGACCATCACACAAACCAACCTCCCTTCCACTGACTCCATTTACATCTCACACTGCCTCGGCAAGGCCAGCAGCATAATTACGGACGAGTCACGCCATGGCCACTTCCTCTTCTCCCCCTTCCTATCTGGCAAATGATATTGAAGTGTGAAAATGCACACCTACAGATTTAGGGACAGTTTCTTCCCAACTTATCAGGCAACTGAATCATCCCATCAGAACCAGAGAGCAGCACTGAACTACTATCTACGTCAGTGGTAATAATAATAAATAATAATAAATTTTATTTATGGGCGCCTTTCAAGAGTCTCAAGGACACTTTACAAAAATTTAGCAAGTAGCGGAAAAACATGTAAGCGGAATGAAATAAATAGTAGAGACATGACTAGTACACAAATTAAAGACAGAATTCAATTCAAAACACAATATGAGGCAATTCAAGCACAGATGAAAAGGGAGGGGGACGTGGGGCTAAGGATAGGCAGAGGTGAAGAGATGGGTCTTGAGGCGGGACTGGAAGATGGTGAGGGACACGGAATTGCGGATCAGTTGGGGGAGGGAGTTCCAGAGCCTGGGAGCTGCCCTGGAGAAGGCTCTGTCCCCAAAACTGCGGAGGTTGGATTTGTGGATGGAGAGGAGACCGGCTGATGTGGATCTGAGGGACCATGAGGGTTGGTAGGGGGAGAGGAGGTCAGTGAGATATGGGGGGGCCAGATGGTGGAGGGTTTTGTAGGTGAGGACCAGGATTTTGTAGGTGATCCGGTGGGAGATGGGAAGCCAGTGAAGTTGTTTGAGGACTGGAGTGATGTGATGCCAGGATTTGGTGTGGGTGATGAGTCGGGCGGCTGCGTTCTGGATCAGTTGGAGTCGGTTGATGTAGGTGGAGCTGATGCCAAGGAGAAGTGAGTTGCAGTAGTCCAGTCGGTGACCCTCGGCCTATCCTTGATTGGACTTTGCTTGCTTTACCTTGCACTAAACGTTATTCCCTTATCATGTATCTGTGCACTGTAAATGGTTCGACTGGAATCATGTATTGTCTTTCCGCTGACTGGATAGCACGCAACCAAAGCTTTACACTGTGCCTCGGTACACGTGACAATAAACTAAACTGAATAACAGAAGTGTGTATCGATATGTTTGAAGCATTAGAAGTGTAATGGGCCAGAAATGCTTGAAGCCATAAAAATTATTTTGCATAAAAGTCATGACCCCTGTGAGTGAGTACCTGTCCTGCAAATCATGGCATTTCTCTAGATATCAATAAACAAGCAGGCAGGATCTCAATCCAACATGTTGACCATCCCATTGTCTCCACATCTGCTGCCAGACCTGCTGAGTTCCTCCAGCAGTTTGTTTTTTATTCCATATTATTACAAAAATTCTTGACTTTGTAGGAAACGGACCTTCCAGCCCAAAATCATGGTTAAACAATAATTCTGAAAAATCAGATATTTCTGCGTCAGAATTTGTAGTCAAGATGGAGGAACCAAGTTAATTTCTTGCAAATAATTGAGAAATACATACGTCTTGCCAAGGATCCACAGGATATGATGAAATATATTATTTCTTAAATAAAAATACTGGAGACAAGACAATGGCTATTCAGCATAGCTATAGGTGCCATGTAGTATCATAGCATGATATGAGAATATTATATCATTGAAGTGTGGCTTTGCTGTGACCACTGCCTTGCAGTTGAGATACATTAGTTGTATCATCATGGAAGTAAGGGCTGGTCCTTTTAAACTGAGATGCACAGGAATTTCTTCTCTTAGAAGGTAGTACATCTCTGGAACTCTCTGCCTCTGGGGGTGGTGGAGGCCAACTCATTAGACTTAGGAAGATAGATAAATATCTGGGTGGTGCCAGCAAGTGGCTGCCTCGCCAACAGTCTGTCTGTCCTTTCTTCTGTTTTTGTTCTTTTAAGTATGTGTTAAAGAGTATGTTTTAGTGTTCCTTGGTTTGTTTTATTTGGGGGGGGAGCTGGGGGAAACGTTTTTCAATCTCTTACCTCGATGGAGATGCAATTTTTTTTCCGTATCGTATCTCCGTCCCCACTGCGGCCTAACAACATGGAATGGCTTGGCCTTTCCTGGAGACTGACCTGGCGCTTTAACCGCGGGCACGGCACGGATTTACCATCGTGGAACTTGCGATCCCTTTGCCGGGGATGGACTGTGGAGAGCTCCAACCGTGGGCCTGTGGACTTGAAAAAGGAGTGATACAGATCCAATTTCCCACATGGTTATATAATTCCAAAGAAACCTGCAAGAAAGCTTGACGAGATAAAACAATGCACAACTAAATTCAGGGCAGCACAGTGGCACAGCCATAGATTTGCTGCCTTATGGCCAGATCCCCAGGTTCGATCCTGACTATGAATGCTGTCTGTACGGAGTTTGTACGTTCTCTCCGTGACCTGCGTGGGTTTTTTCCGGGTGCTCCGGTTTCCTCTTACGCTCCAATTAACCTCCACATTCAGGTTTGTATGTTAATTGGCCTTTGTTAAAAAAAATTGTAAATTGTCCCTATTCTGTAGGTTAGTGCTAGTGTATGGGGTGATCGCTGGTCAGCGTGAACTCAGTGGGCCAAAGGGCCAGTTTCTGTGCTGTGTCTCCAAAGTAAAGTCAAGAATATCAACCCCGAGTGACCGTAAATAAAATTGTATTATCACCATCCCTCTACCCTGACCTGTAACTCCCCAACCCGCAACCTTCCCTCCACTACCCACTACTGCCTTCGCACTTTGGAAAATGTCCAGTTTTGCCATTTTTTGTTAAAAATGGATATGAAGACAATAATACATGCTTTGGCCATGTGGCATCATTTCTATTACAAGTGTAAGCCAAGCTTTGTTGAGCAACCTGAAGAAGGGTCCTGACCCAAAACGTTGCCTACCCATTCTCTCCACAGATGTTGCTTGACCTGCTGAGTTCCACCATCACTTTGTGTTTTGCTCAATATTCCAGCATCTTGTACCTTCGTTGAGCAGTGAAGTGAGTTCCAACCTCTGAATAGTGGCTGCATATCAATTCGGGATAAAACAGGTGGGTTTTTCATTCTGGAAAAAGCCTGATTGTGATCTGCCAGCTGTATAAACTTGTGGATTAAAGCAATCAAACAGTCCTCTGTGCTGTTTGATTCTAGAAATTAGCACAAAGACCATCGAACAGTATAGCCCAAGAACTGGACCTTCAGTCTACAATGTTTGTGCTGAACATGATGCCAAGTTTTATACATTTTCACTGACTGCACATGATTCATATCCCTCAATTCCAGCATATCCATGACCCGAAACGTTCCCATTCCTTCTTTCCAGAAATGCTGCCTGTCCCGCTGAGTTACTCCGGCACTTTGTGTCTCTCTTTGGTGTAACCCAACATCTGCAGTTCCCTTCTACATATCTAAAAGCATCAAAATACGACTTCATATCTTCTTCCACTATCGCCCCAGGCAAAAGATTCCAGGGACTCTCTGTATTCTCTGTATAAGAAAAGTGCCCATGCATCTATTTTAAAAATTGCACCTCTCACCTTCATGCTATGTCCTCTAGTCTTTGAATTGTCTACCCTGTGGAAAGCTTTACCCTCTAGACTCTGGCATTTCCATCCTGGCTCTCTCTCGTACTTTTATAAACTGCTATCAGATCACCCCTCAGCCTCCAATTAAAACAATCTTAAGATGATTTCCTTAAGTATGAATATAAGTGTTCTACATTCATTTTCACCTCTCTTATGCCCCTGTCCCACTTAGGAAACCTGAACGGAAACCTCTGGTGACTTTGTGCCCCACCCAAGGTTTCCGAGCGGTTCCCAGAGCTCCCTACCTGCTTCCACAACGTGCAACCTCCGGCAACCACCTGCAATCTCCGGGAACCGCATGGAAACCTTGGGTGGGGCGCAAAGTCTCCAGGGGTTTCCGTTCAGGTTTCCTAAGTGGGACAGGGGCATTATTCTCACACTTAATATCTTAATAGCAAAGAAGAACTCGAGTCTAGTCTAGTTCAGAGATACAGTTCAGAAACAGGCCCTTCAGCCCACCGAGTCTGCACCGACCAACGATCCCCACACATTAACACTATCCTGCACACACTAGGGACATTTTTAAAATATTTATACTAAGCCAATTTACCTACAAACCTGTAAGTGTTTGGAGTGTGGGAGGAAACCCACGTGATCACAGGGAGAATGTACAAACTCCGTACGAACAAGCACCCTTAGTCGGGATCGAACCCGGGTCTCCTGCGCTGTAAGGCAGCAACTCTACTGCTGCGCCACCGTGCCGCCCCTAACGTTGTTCATCTGCTATCAGCTTACCGTGTGATATCACAAACGGACCTCGAATGGAAAGTGGGAGGCCGAGGTCACCAGAGGAGGGGTGCCGGGCTGCTCAAGTTATAATTTTTTTTGCACAATTGCAGTCACGATGACAGACAGTTCCTACAATAATTAATGAGAAAGCTAAACAAAGGAGCTTGATTGCTGTGTTATTATTCATTCACGAGTGTGGCGTAGGCCATGTGGAATGGCTTAAATTAGCAGCCATTGGGACAAAACAAAAATCATTTAAAATCTTTATGTAATCACCGCATGAGACCATTTTAAGTCTTCAGCTTATGATTGGTGAGTCTTACTGTATTTTCTCTTTTAAAAAAATGATTATATAGCACTGGCAAAAATGTTACAAGAGGCATACCAGATGTTCAAATCTTTCAAATAATTAATTACCACATAGTCTGCTGCTTCAGTTTGTAGATAATTTACAAAAGTGAATGCAATGCTGATAGCTAGTTGAAAAGCAACATTCTTTAGAGCTAAAATAACATCTATTATCATTTTCAGAAGTCCATGACCAGCTGAAAAACATGTCAAAGTGAAGCAAAGAATCTAACGGGTGGATAACTCCAATGATCTGAGGATCGTTTCATTAGGTGCCATTGTTGTGACTGATTCTTGCTACAGCAGTTACAGTAATAGAACATGTTCGCTAGAACTAATACCTCTGCACTGAATCTATTTCCTACTGCCCTGGGAGGAAGATGAATCTGATCCTCTCCCTAGTCTGGGAGTTGTGCATTCAGTTTCTGAAGTTCTATCACATTCATAAGTTATAGGAGTAGAATTAGGCCATTCGGCCTATTCAATCATGGCTGATCTCTGCCTCCTTATCCCAGTTCCCTGCCTTCACCCAATAACCCTTGACACGCTTTCTAATAACGAATATGCTTTAAAAATATCCACTGACTTGGCCTCCACAGCCCTCTGTGGCAATGAGTTCCACAGATTAACTACCCTCTGCCAAAAGTGGTTCCTCATCATAATCATCATAATCATAACAGTCCTTTATTAGCCAAGTATGTTTTGCAAAATACAAGGAGTTTGATTTGCCATACAGTCATCATACCAATAAAGAGCAACAAGACACCTAAATACATTTTAACATGAACATCCCCACATTCCTCACTGTGATGGAGGCAAAAAAAGTTAAATCTCTCCCTTCTTTGTCCTCCCGCAGCTGGAGGCCTTGAACCTACCGTTGATGGAACGATCTTGGCTCCCGCAGCCGGCGGTCAAGTTCCCGCATTGGGGGGGATCTCAGCCCCCCCGTGTCAGGCGATCGGACCCGGGGTCGGACTGGTCGAACCTTCTGCATCTTGGAGCTTCCCGACATCAGTCTCTACCCGAGACTGCGAGCTTCTCGATGTTGAAACCGGCAGGGTAGCGCCATCGCAGGCAAGAGTGAAAAAAGTTTCCCCTTCCCCCCTCCCCCCTCCCCCCCACCCCCCACATAAAACAAACCAGGAGAAAATTAACACATACTTTTAAAACATATTTATAAATAATAAAAAGACAAAAAGACAGACAAACTGTTGGCGAGGCTGCTATCGTTGACGGCGCTACACTCACATCCTTTCTAAAAGAGCAACCTTTAATTCTGAGGCTATGACCTCTGGTCCTAGACTCTCCCATCAGTCAAAACATCCTTTCCACATCCATTCTATCTATGCCTTTCATTATTCTGTAAGTTTCAATGAGGTCTCCCCTCAACTTTCTAAACTCCAGGGGGTGCAGGCCCAGTGCTGTCAAGCGCTCATCATATGCTAACCCACTCATTCCTGGAATCATTCTTGTAAACCTCCTCTGGAACCTCTCCAGAACCAGCACTTCCTTCCTCAGATATGGGGCCCACATTTGCATTCATATTCTATTGCTATTTAGTCGAGAATGATTTTCAAAATCTTAAACATGCGTAGGTAAAACTCAAACCATAATAAAATCAGTATGTGTAGGAAGTACCAAGCAGGTCAGGAAGAAGAGGGGACAACAAAATGTAGCAATGTTACAAAATTTTGAGATTTTAAAAATCAAGTCTGCAATTTATCCCATCAGATAAAGCATAAAAATAAGTTTAATTTGACACCTAATTCACTTTCATATCTCAAGTATTTAAAAAGTTATGGCCATTTTCATACTGGGAAATGAGCATCTTGTTCCCTATTGATTTTCTATGGACATAACAAAAAAGCTGTGATCGTGAACAGTCAAAAGCCCATAACTTTCTTAAAAATTAAGAGAACTGAATGAAATTTTCAGTTATCATAGATTGAAGCATTCTGAAACAAATATAAAATAATCTTACTTGGATGACCTGAAATTAAAGCATATAATTAGTTAGTTACCTAATTGTAGCTAATTTCAGACTTCAATTACTAGATCTAAACATCTATCCATTTCTTAATAAATGATTAACATTTTTAAATAGCCTAAATGTCCAAATAATATTCACAAATAATTCACAATAAAACATGATTTTTAAATCTCATTCACATTAATTTATAGACCAAATGGAAGGAATTTAGTGTTCAATTGCTGTAAATAAATGCCCATTTAAATCAGCTTTCCAGTGGGTCCCTGTGGAACGCGCTGGTTTAGAACGTTCACATTGCGGTAGATTTGTGCCCCAAATGCCGAGAAAAATACTGCGGGATATAATGGGCCCAAAATGAGCTACTCGCAATATTAAACTTTGTATAAAGGGATCTTTAGAAGCCCTTTTTAATGTAAAAATAAGCTACATACCTTCAATTATTTGCTTTATGAGACCCTGCGGTTGCTGGTGGTCGCGGGTTTAGAGATTGATTTTTAAACTACTATAACTATTATACGAGGCCTTTAAAACTAATAATAGCTTTTGCGACGGGGTCTTTCAGCGATTTTTCGTTAATAATTAACTAGGCTGAACATCTTCGATTTGAACAGCCTAGAGAAAATCGCGTTTTAAACCCGCCCCCCTCTAAACGGCGCCAAAATCGCGCACACCCGCAGCGGCAGATTTCCAGCGACGCTTCAGGTAGGCTTTGCAACATACCTACAAAATGAGAGAAAAAAAGAAAATCAGAACATGTTATCCTCTCCTCTCCTTCTCCAAATATTTTTTTATCATTTGGCATTTTTCCCACAAATTAAGGATTTTCCTTTTCTAGAAACATTAGTCTGTGTCTCTCTGCAGAAATGCTGCCTGACTTCCTATGTTTGGTTCTTTTTTTCCAGAGTTGCAGCATTTGTATTACTTTTCCTATTTGCGAGGCTACTGTAGCCGGAAAACTCACATTTCCCTTTCTCCAGTGCAAGCACATTTTTTCTCAGGTTCCAACTTTGTGCATGTTTATTTTTTTGTTAAATTGTGGTTTGCCTGGAACTTCTAGTGGTTTCACAATTTTTTGCCTGAACAATGTCGAGCCTGAGATCACTAACTTATATTCCTTTTCCAGCTACCTGCTTATTTCCATCAGTGTGGTGCAACCATAATCCCTTTTTTCCTCCAAGAACCGAGCTTCAATACTGAACATCAAAATGCCAACTCACACCCACATGCAACACTTTCCTCGTTTGTCTAGACTCTGGAAATCTCCTCTGTGCCTTTTGCTATCTCCAGGCTCACTGCATTTATCTTGGGCCACAACTGAAGTTGAGAAAATTGCGTTGGAGTCTGGAAATCTTAAGGACAAAATATAAAACTTTGGAAGAGACAGGCCAGGTAGCATCTCCAGAGAGAGAACAACAGAGTGAGTGCTTCACATGAATGATTGAGTGATCTCCTTCTGTGTTTGTAGCATCACCTCTCGTTTTCTCCACGGACATTGGCAATTCTTGCAATTTACTTTGAAATAATTCTCCACATCTATGTTTCACATACAACCTATTAAACTTGTATACATCCCTTTCAGATCATCTCTCAGATTCTTCTATTCAAGCATTGTATTTTTTCCACAGAACTCAGACTTCGAGCACAGAGTATCAACCTTCTACCGCTCCCAGCGCTTAGAACGTCTTCCGTTTCTCTCAAGTGGTTTGGGTGGAAGTAAGAAATAAAAAATGTAGAAAGTTATTTCTGTATGTCCATAAGTTCATTCGATCTTGGAGCAAAATTAGGCCATTTGGCCCATCAAGTCTATTCCGCCATTCAATCATGACTGATCTATCTTTCTCTCTCAACCTCATTCTCCTGCCTTCTCCCCATAACCCCTGACATAGAAACATAGAAACATAGAAAATAGGTGCAGAAGTAGGCCATTCGGCCCTTCGAGCCAGCACAGCCATTCAATATGATCACGGCTGATCAACCAAAATCAGTACCCCGTTCCTGCTTTATCTCCATATCCTCTGAAGAAGGGACTCAACCTGAAACGTCACCCATTCCTTGTCTCCAGAGATACTGCTTGGCCCGCTGAGTTACTCCAGCATTCTGTGTTTCCCTTGATTCCGTTAGCCCAAAGAGCTCTCTCTTGAAAACATCCAATGAATTGGCCTCCACTGCCCATTGCGTTCCGACTTCTGTTCTCGGAAGTTTAAAAAAAAAATTTGCGGGACAATTTAATCGCTGGAGTAAAATAAAAAAGCGACTTCTAACGCCCTCAACGCCTACAACGTGACGGATCTCACGTAGGGGACAAAACACAGGGTAAGTCGTTTATTTTACATATAAACTTGCTTCTTAGGATGACTTTAATCAAAATTTCCTTGGCGAAAATGTGATTTTGGCCCCATACGAACCGGCAATGTTTTTCCTGCCGATATGGGGTTCAAATTCACTGCAACCGCAACGTTCCAATCGATCGCGTTACACAAAAACCCACTCGCAAGATGATTTAAAAGCTCATTAATTTACGGGAATTAAACATTAAATTCCTTCCATTTGGCCTATAAATTCATGACAATGAGATGTAAAAATCATGTTATATTGTGAATTCTTGTGTGAATGGTATTTGGACACTAAAATGTTAACCTTTTCTTAAGAAATTGATAGATGTTTAGATTTAGTAATTGAATTTTGTAATTAGCTACAATTAGGTAACTAACTAATTATATGCTTTAATCTCAGGTCATCCAAGTAAGATTGTTTCATATTTGTTTCAGAATGCTTCAATCTATAATAACTGGACATTTCTTTCAGTTCTCTTAATTTTTAAGAAAGTTATGGGCTTTTGACTGTCCTCGATCACAGCTTTTGTCTTAAGTCAATGGAAAAGCAATAGGGAACAAGATGCTAATTTCCGAGTATGAAAATGGCCATAACTTTTTTAATACTGAAGATATGAAAGTGAATTAGGTGTCAAATTAAACTTCTTTTTGTGCTTTATCTGATGGGATAAATTGCAGACTTGATTTTTTAAATCTCAAAATTTTGTAACATTGCTACATTATCTGTATTGGAACATTATCTAAGGAGCCTGCTGGGTGAGGATCAGTGTGCAGTGGCACAGCAGGCCCACCAAACATATGAGGAGATTGCTGAATGTGCTGAGCGAGCCCAAGCCTATTAGCCATGGCTTGGTATCCCCATGTGGGCAACAGTCAGCACAGGAGGGAGGTGGGGTCCCGACTGGCTTAGCCAGCAGGCAGGAAGGAATGGCATGACCACACCTCACGACCAGAACCCAAGGACGAGCCCATGTCTATGGACCCAGGGCACCCCTCGACCCAGTCCAAACCGTGGCTGATGGGCTGCACCATACTTGGCGGCCAGGAGAGAGGACAATCACCCCAAATGTGCACCCTCTATATTGACGCCCAGACTACACCTGCTTTATTATACTCTGGCAGCTATATTACTCTGTACTGGCCAGAACTGTTAAACACAGGCCAGCAGCTATCTGAGACTCTAGTACTGGCATGTGTGCACAGTGATGTAGGCCAAGTTACAATTGCCTGTATATCTATTGCCACCAAGCAGCATAGCTGGGCACCCACTGTAGGGGTGGTTAAAGGACTCCTGGTTCTACTCCTCGTTGGATGTGACTGTCCAGGGTTTAAAGACCTATTCGCTAGGCTCTGGAAGGTCCAAACCCCATGTTTAATTTAGTTTAGTTTAAGTTTAAGATACAGCACGGAAACAGGCTCTTCGGCCCACAGAGTCCGCACCGACCAGCGATCCCCGCACATTGACACTATCCTACAAACACTTGGGACAGTTTACGCTTATATCAAGCCAATTAATCCTGCAAACCTGTACATCTTTGGAGTGTGGGAGGAAACCGAAGATCTTGGAGAAAACCACCGCAGATCACGGGGAGAACGTACAAACTCCGTACAGACAAATCTGGGTCTCCGGCGCTGCAGGCGCTGTAAGGCAACAACTCTACTGCTGCGCCATCGTGCCACTGTAGCACCATTCTTGGAGAGGATGCAAGGAAGCCTGGGAGTTTTGCTTGCAGCCAGTGTACCTGGCTGAGCGGGACATGCAGGCCAGAGATGAGCAGAATGAAGAGTAGAGAATGTTGGTTAAACAGGTTCGTGAGCTAGAGGCAGAGCTGGAGGAAGAATGGAAGCAACGTGCACATGCAGCCTCCACGAGGGAGAAGTTGGTGATGGACTCTCAAAGGCCCGGAAGCACAAATTGAGGCAGCGAATTAAAGTCGTAATGAGGCAATTAAATAACTCTGTAGACTTCAGGCACAGACGAACTATCAATGTGAGTTGGAAGAGGCTCATGTTTCCAGAGACGAGATCTTTACTCAGTCCAAGGAGAATGCCTCCTGCCGTTATCCTTTATCCCTACTTAATCTCACCACTCGCACTCATCTCTCTCTACTGACTATCTCCCCTCTCTTAGTCCTGATGCAGGCCCTTGACCTGAAACCCTGTCAATTCTCTTCCCCCCACAGATACTGCTCAATGAGCTGAGTTGTTCCAGCATAATGATTTCTGCTCTGCATTCCAGTATCTGCAGTCTCTTGAGCCTCCCGAGTAGTAATTTTCAAAGCGCTAATATCTTTGGTAATTTTAACTAGCAATGGAAAGAGGAAGAGAAACAGGACAATTTGAATTTTCGTTATTGTGAAGATATATTGGTACATTTGGAAAACAAGGTCACAGAATTATTCTGTTGGTGTCGCCTCTTTGAAAGGACTATTTAATTAGTTTCACTTCATTGCTTTTTGTTCTAGGCCCTGCAACATGCGATACGATATGCTACGATACAATATGATTGAACTTTATTTATCCCAGGAGGGAAATTGGTCTGCCAACAGTCATAAAACAAAAGATACACGAAACATGAAATTAAAGTGACGAGAGGAAAGGATTGGGGAGGCGCAAACATTGGGGGGGGGGGGGGGGGGGTGTGACGACTCATGACAGAAGGGCTAGATTGACCCATTAATTATCCAATTCTCTTTTGGAAGTTCCAACTGGATATTCTTGCACCATCTTTTCAGGCGGTACATTGCGAATCTTAATGTCTCTTAGTGCAAAAATAATTTTCACCATATTGTGTCTAATTATTTGGTCAATTACCTTAAACATGCTAATCACAACAGCCAATTTGCACATAGCAAGGTCTGATTAACAGTAAGTATTCCACAAAGTGCAATCGTATGAATATTCATTGAACTTTGTTTGTACTGGAGGCTGTTGAGGAATATTAGCCAGAAGACTTTGTGAACGCTTAGATTTTCATAGAATAACAAACAAGCTAATTAACTTCAACCAAATTCACCCCAATTTAACAATATCAGTAACAATGATGCTTTTTATTTATAAAAAGCTGTTAATGTGGTAACACATCATAAGAAATTTTACTTTAACCTATAGCCACATAAAGAGACATTAATCTAGATGATCAAAACATCTTGGATGAAAGACAGCACCTTCAAAAATTATTATCAATGTTACCAAATTGGCATAAATGCAAATTGATTGAATTATTCCATTATTTATATTTAAATTCAGTAAATTAAAACGGTTGAACCTCTCCAGTCTTGGAACCTCTAGCACTCATGGAACCAGAGAAAGTGCTGGACCGCAGAAACTGTCCCCCAAAAAAACCCTCCGACATAAACATATGTCTAACACCTCAGCTTGCCATTTCACTCCATATTCCTTAAGACTCAAGAATGTTTAATTGTCAGGCAGCATCTCTGGAGAGAAGGAATGGGTGACATTTTGGGTGGAGACCATTCTTCAGACTGAGAATCAGGGGAGAGGCAATCTAGAGATATGGAAGGGTAAGGTGTGAAAATGATAGTTCAAAGCAGACGTTGACAAGGAAATGTAGATAGACACAAAATGCTGGTGTAACTCAGCGGGACAGGTAGCATCTCTGAATAGAAGGAATGGGTGACGTTTTGGGTCGAGACCCTTCTTCAGACCTCCTTCAGTCTGAAGATGGGTCTCGACCTGAAACATCACCCATTCCTTCTATCCAGAGATGCCACCTGTCCCGCTGAGTTACTCCAGAATTTTGTGCCTATCTTTGATCTAAACCAGCATCTGCAGTCTCTTCCTGACATAAGGAAATGTAGAATGGTTCATTGTTAGCTGAGGGGAAGGTGACAACAAGGCATACAATCAGTAAAATTAATTAGGACAGTGAAATTAGGTGGATAACTAGGGTTGGGGATGGACGTAAAGAGAGGGAAAGCAAGGGTTACTTGAAGTTATAGAAATCAATATTCATACCGCTGGGTTAATTTTAATGATTGCATGCCTCCTTGTCATCATCCCCTCAGGTAACAATGAACCATTCTACATTTCCTTATCAACATCTGCTTTGATCTGTCATTTTCACACCTTACCCTTCCATATCTCCATACTCCATACTCCCTCTCTCAGTCATTCCCCCTGATTCTCAGTCTTAAGAAGGGTCTCGACCTGAAATGTCACCCATTCCTTCTCTCCAGATGATGCTGCCTGTCCTGCTGAATTATTCCAGCATTTTGTGTCTATCTTCAGTGTAAACCAGCATCTGCAGTTCCTTCCTACACATGTTTAATTGTCATATGTTCTGACATACGACAATTCAATTTTTACCAGCAACAGCAATAACAGGCCTATGACACAATACACAAAATGAACTGAATTGAAATACAAATAAAAGTGTCAGATTTTCAACTTGCATCACAATAAACAAAAAAAATTATCCCCAGTATGTTGTGGGAAAGTCTGTTTTCTGTCTTCTGCAATTGTAAATTGTCCCTAGTGTGTTAAATAATGCTAGTGTACGGGGATTGCTGGTCTGAGCGGACTCGGTCAGCCGAATAGACTATTTCCATGCTGTCTCTAAATTAAACTAAATGAATGACTAACTGAACTAAACTGAACTAAACTAAACTAAATTAAACTAAACTAAACTAAATGAATCTAAATTAAATTAAACCAAATAGCCCAGCAAAACTCTAGTTTAAGCACAATTTGGGTCAGGCATTAAATGCTGACCTCGTAACGAATGTCGACCTCCAAGCAAACAAATAAAACAAATAAAAATGATGTGGTGGAGATTCAATCTGGCTTATGTGGTTATAGGTTGGAGATGCATCTAAATTATTCAGGCGCAAAAATGAGAATACTCCTCAGATTTGGAAAATAAAACATAAAACAGTACAATGCAGGAATTGGCTCTTTAGCCCACCATCTCTTTAGCGATCATGATGTCGATCCAATTCCATCTACTTGAACATGATCCATATCTCTCTATTCTCCGCCTTTCATGGGCCCGTCTAAATGTTTCAAATCTTATTATCATACTGTATCTGGTTCCACACCTCCCCTGGGAACATGGTTTAAAGCACCTCGGCTGAAAACAAAACTTGCCTTGCAAAACTTCTTTGAACTTTCTGCCTCTCATCTTAAACCTTACACTATCTGGTATTTAAAATATTCATGTTGGGGAAAAAACACTCTGACAATCTACCTTTTGTATGCCCCTCATAATTTTACCAACTTCCATCAGGTCACCCTGCAGTGTCTGACGCTCCCGGAAAAAAAATCCAAGTTTGACTTGTAGCTAATACTCCATTCCAGGCAACATTCTGATGGATCTGGGAGAAGATGCACCCTTTTCATAGTCTCCACATCCTTCCTGCACTGTGGGGACCAGAACAATAATCCAGGTGCAATAACCCAAATACAGTACACAATATATTCCATTTCACAGCAGAATTTAAGACATTTTGGAATCAGAAGGTGTGATTCTGCCCATTGATTTCATCTAATATGATGTCCATTTATTACTACCCAATCTGCCTCATCTCCTAAGAGAAGGTACTGAATGTTGATGGAACTCAAGAAAGCGAAAGATACAAGAAATGTATTTTCTAATTGCAAAACTAATGAAAGTTAGATTCAGGAAACTAATTTCATACCTATTGGCAAAATTCGTCATGGTCTTACATCTCCTGATGTCTCTTGTGAGTTTGCCAATTACCTGATGCAAGATGACTTTTTGGCCTCGAGAGTATTTAACAAAAAATAATATGAAAATATGTTTACTTCTGAATCTGATTATTCCAACAAATAATTTCTAATTTTAAAGAAGCTTCTCTCCTCAACATTACTTCACAGCTGTCATTGACAGCAATACTAAGTCGACCATGTTTAGATCTCGTAAGCTGGAGGATGTTATGATCACAGCCCTCCCATTCTGCTTTCCTTACTCAAAGACGTTACAGTGCGATCCTTAAATCTTCTGCTTCTGATTTTTGACTTTGATCTCCTCTTGTATTCCTATCTAAAAAGACAGATGCCCTTTCCGTGAAACCATGTTGACAAGTTGAATAACCGCCCAGGAATTGGAGTCGGCATGGTGGCCAGCTGCTGCCTTACAGCGCCAGAGAACCGGGTTCGATCCTGACCTCAGGTGCTGTCTGTGTGGAGTTTGTACATTCTCCCTGTGACTGCGTGGGTTTTCTCCGGGTGCTCCGGCTTCCTCCCACACTCCAAAGACATACAGGTTTGTAAATTAATTGGCTTTGGTAAAAATTGTAAATTGACCCTGGTGTGTAGGATAGTGCTAGTGTATGGAGATCGCTGGTCAGCGTGAACTCGGTGGGCCGAAGGGCCTGCTTCCACGCTGTATCTCCAAAGTTAAGTCTTAAGTCTGTTAATTTTCAGTACGCTGCTTGCCCACTTTAGTTAGTTACGGAATAAAGCATGAAAACAGGCCCTTCAGCCCACCCACCAAGTCCATGCCGACCATTATCCCATTCATACTAGTTACTATTTACATGCTAGGGGCAATTTACTGAGGCCAATTAGCATACAAACCCACACACCTTCAGGATGTGGGAGGAAACCGGAGCACCCGGAGGAAACCCACGCAATTACAGGGAGAACATGCAAACTCCACACAGACAGCACCTGAGGTCAGCATCGCAGCAGCAGCAGCATCAGCAGCTCCACTGCTATGCCACTGTGCCCTTAGAGAAAGATGAAAAAAACATTGCCCAGTTATGTATAAGGACAGCTCTACATTCCAGGCATTCGCTGAATTTTAACGTGTATGCTTTAGGTCGGATTTTGATCATCTTTTGCACTGAATGCAGCAAACTGAAACTTCATTCATCATTGGATGATTTAGATTCAGGTGAGTTTATTGTCATATACACCAGGGTGCAATAAAATATTTAATTTACATGAATCTCATGGAGTAATCAATGAAAACAGTAACTGCCCAATAAATAGAATGATGCAAGAACAGCAAAACAGTGCAAAGATGCAAACTGAAGCAGTACAACAAATACTAAAGTATAGCTACAGAATATTTGAATGAGGTACAGTTAAGAATCAAAGGGTGTGGTCACTGGGAAATGGGTGTGAAAGTGGGGATTGATTCAGAAGTTTGAGAGCTATGAGGAAGAAGCTGTTCTTAAGTCTGGATATCTGAGCTTTCAAGTTCCTGTATCTTCTCCTAGAAGGTAAAAGGGAGAGAAAGGAATAACCAGGGTGGCAACCTTGATGATACTTCCAATATCTTTTTGCTGGTTTCATTCATTTTGTGTCTCCCTACTCTTTCTTTTCTGTCTGTGGGTTCCTGCGTCATAACAATGAGCCGCAACACAACCTCGATCTGGACATATTTTAACCCTCCGAACTCAATATTGAACAATTCAATTTTAGGAACACCCTCTTCCTATATCAGAACTGACCTTGTCCACAATGTAATCTAATGACTCCATTTTCCTCTCTTCATGAAAACAGCCTGACCTACTGGGCATGTTCCACACCATTGATATTAGCAATGCATTACACATCTTTATCTCATCCATTTAACTAGATGAACCCCTGCAGCTCATCTCAACAGCAAACATGAGCTCACCTATCACAGTTTTCCAGTAACGGTTAGAAATTTTGTTTTCTTTTACAAATGAAATATCTTTGTGAGGTTAAATTGCTAATCATCCTCTGGTACTTGATGAATGAATGAAATTTGCTACTGCGATTGGGCCGGCACGGTAGAGCAGCGGTAGAGCTACTGCCTTACAGCGGCAGAGATCCAGGTTCGATCCTGACTACGGGTGCTCTCTGTATGGAGTCTGTATGTTCTCCCCGTCACCTGCATGAGTTTTTTTCCAAGATCTTCGGTCTCCTCCCACACTCCAAAGTCATACAGGTTTGTAGGTTAATTGGCTTGTTATAAATGTATATTGTCCCTAGTATGTGTAGGATAGTATCAGTGTGCGGGGATCGCGAGTCTGTGCGGACTCGGTGGGCTCAATGCCGTGTTTCCGCGCTGTATCTGTAAACTAAAACTAAGCAGAGAGAGAGGGAGAGAGGGAGAGAGAGAGAGAGAGAGAGAGAGAGAGAGAGAGAGAGAGAGAGAGAGAGAGAGAGAGAGATGAGATGAGGATGAGAGAGAGAGAGAGAGAAAGAGAGAGGAGGGTGGCCAGTCTTTGGTGTGTGTGTGTACCCAGGTGGCGGCTCACCGTCTCAGGACTCTGCGGAGGTACGTGTACGCGGAGTACCCCTCCAGATGGCAAGCTATGGCCACATATTATTTCCACCGGGTGGGTTTCGCACTCCTGGTGGTGGGCATCAGTCGACCCATCATATGGGGTCTGCCTAGTTTCTATCACAATGTGTTGAGAGTGAGGAATTTGGTCGTCTTCAGCCAGAGTGTTTCTCCCTCAGGGGTAGGAGGGTGTTGTAACTGCGAGGGGGGGGGGGGCGGTCCTCACTCTGTCATGGCGGGTGTCAAGGAGAGGCGTGTGCTTGGAGTGGTTCTGACTGAGCGTACCCCCGCTCCGTCGGATTTGCTCATCAGGCCCAGGCTCCGGGATATTTCCCAGGTGCCGACCCCACACAACATGAGCCACCTTTCCGAGATGCCCAGCGTGCCGTTTCATGATGCGGGGAGACGCATACTGTACAGAATTCTGAACCTCCTTGCCTTCTTCTTCTGTCCGGACACGCCTTGGCGGTCTGTGTTATCACCTGAGTGCGGGGGCGGTCCCCAGTGGAGGTCTCGCTACAAGGGAGTCTTCCCCCTTTATGTTGGGGACCTGGGGTGGAGAGTGTTGCACAGAACGGTGGCGTGTAATCAACTTTTGAGTCCGTTCACGGGCTCGCCGGCCGCCTGCAATTTCAGTGGCGAGCAAGAGACCATGTTCCATGTGTGTATGGAGTGTGTAAGGTTGCTGTCCCTTGTACCAATACCTGAAGGGGCTGCTCCTCAAGTTTTGGCTGCATTTTAGTCTCACAATCTTGGTGTTTGGGCACAAGTGAAGGGTGGGGAGGGCCGATCGATCGGGGGGGGGGGGGGGGGGGGGAGGTGCTCCTGGACCTGGCCAAGATGATCATTTGCGGGTCCAGGCAGCGGGCGGTCGATGGTCACACCAGAGTCGGCTGCCTGCCCCTCTTCCGGGCCTATGCCCGAGCTCGCGCGTCCCTGGAGAGGGAAGACGCGGTGTCCACGGGGATGCTGGAGGCCTTCCGTGAACGCTGGTTGCCACGAGGGGTCGAGAGCATTGTTAATAATAATTGTATCATTGTACTATAATGACTGATTGAGGTATTATATCATTGAACGTTTATGTAATTTGGGTTCGCTGTAATATGCAATTGCTGAATAAAGTCCTTGGAAAGGAAAAAAAACAAAAAAAACAAAAAAAATGTAATTGGATATATTTGATCCGGCCTCGATGATTTATCCACTTAAAAATGACAAGTAACTGCAAGTACTAAATATTTGCAAAAGGGACGTTTAAGGTTTCAGATCCTGACCCGAAATGTTGCCTGTCCATGCCCTCCATCGGTGCTGCCTGACCCGCTCAGTTCATTCAGTTTGATGTTTCCAGCATCAGCATTTCTCGTGTCTCCATTTATTGTTTCTCTTGCATTGGATTGAACTGGACTTCTTCTTTTCGTGTCCATCTTGTTACAAATGTTGACCTCGCTGTCATCGTCCATCCTGAAAAGGACGCAGGCTTCCGGCGACAATCAGTGGGAGCCATCACTTGTCGCATACAGATGATGGTGGTCGCAGAATTAGCTCTGGATACTGAGTCTGAAGAAGGGTTTCGGCCCGAAACGTCGCCTATTTCCTTCGCTCCATAGATGCTGCTGCACCCGCTGAGTTTCTCCAGCAATTTTGTGTACCTTAGCTCTGGATACTTCTAATTTCCAGCCCCGCGATGTGGACGCTTCTGCTATGTGGCCTGAACTGGACTGAAATCACAGGTTTGTCATTCAAAGATGGCTACATCAAGAAAGGAGACATTTTGACCTATCAAGTTTGTAACAGCTCTACAGAAGCGCATTTCAGATAGTTCCCCTCTCCTCCCTCTCCCCACAACCCTACATTTTTTGTTTCCTTTAATTAAAAAAGCACAGAAAATATTTTTGGTTACACCAGTTATAAATCATGAGTACAGAAAGAAACAAATATATTAGTTCATTACTGACTAAACATATTTTTCTTCACAAGTGATGATATTTATTTAAAGATCACAAAAAAATCACTTGCATGGACAGGTTTATTTAAATTCTAGGAGGCCCTTCAGTGGCCGCATTCTGATTGTTGATGCAAAGATCTGCCCCGCGAGTATTCTCAGTGACCACATACTGTTATTGCATTCTCACAAACCTGCTGTGGCAAAAGGTCCTTCCAGCCTCCAGCCTCCTGCCATTTCACTCAGGCCTTTGGCTCAGTAAAACAGATAAGATGTAAATGCTTCAGACAAGCAGTCCATAGACACACTCAATCGATACAACATCCACTGTTCCATTGTACTGTCACCACTCTAAAAGCCCGGCAGGTTGCTTCCAAATGTGTTCTTTTCTTTGAGCCAACGGGCTCAGAAGACACACTGCATTTTTTTTTCAAATATCTCGTCCTGTGCAAACAAGCTTGGTCACTTTACACTGCAGAATGACCTTAAAACGTATGGAATCCACCTTCCTTACCCCAGGGGTCACATATAGAGGGAATGAACAAACATCAGAAAGAATCAATAAATAACATTCACTTCCATGATGTTTTCGTAAGTACAGAACATCCCAAATCATCTCAAGCCATTGATTTAGTTTACATTTCAATGTTAATATTGAATGGCACCCACCTTAGGTCATAAGGTCATAAGTGATAGGAGCAGAATTAGGCCATTCGCCCATCAAGTCTCTTCCGCCATTCAATCATGGCTGATCTATCTCTCCCTACTGACCCCATTCTCCTGCTTTCTCCCCATAACCTCTGACACCTGTACACCAGTGACATCTTACACAGAACAATGAGATAAATAATCATCCTAATTTATTTCCGTTGAGGTTTTGGTTTAGCTAAGGTTACTTTTTGGTTCTTGGTAAACAGTGCCTGATGTTCTTTTCTAACCATCTGAGCCACATTCACTTTAACATCTCATGGAGAGAACGGACATCACTCTGTGTTTTGTACTGAAACAACAAAAAAGATTGTCTCTCATGTGAAGCTTCATGGGGCTGTCCCACTTGGCGATTTTTGAGGCAACAGCCAGCGACTGTCATAATCATCCCAGGTCGCCGAAAAAACGCGACAACCTACATCATCCTGGCGACAACCTACGACAGCACCTACGTCAGGAGAAATCAAGCTATGGTCATTGGCGGCAAACCCACCGTCCCCAAAAAATGTTCATCATGTTGAAAATTTAGCTGCCACCAGAAAGACCCTACGACATTTTGCGTGACTGAGGAGACTACTCCTGGTGACCATCGGTGAACATGTGGCGACAAACTAGTCGCTTGTAGTTGCCTAAAACATTGCCTAAATGGGACAGGCCCATAACAGTCCTCTCACCACCGCGAGTGCTGTTCTGACCTCCCACCTACTTCATTGGAGACCTTTGAATGATCTTTAATCAGACTTTATTGGACTTCAATGTTATATCTCACAGAAAATATTGTACCCTTTATCCTTTATCTGTGCACTGTGGACAGCCTGATTGTATTCATGCATTGTCTTTTCTTTGACAATAATAACTAAACTAAACTAAACTAAACTAAACTAAACTAAACTAAACTAAACTAAACTAAACTAAACTAAACTAAACTAAACTAAACTAAACTTAAACTAAACTAAACCAATGGCCTCAGGATTCATAGTCATAGAGTCACAGAGTGATACAGTGTAGAAACAGGCCCTTCGGCCCAACGTGCCCACACCGGCCAACATGTCCCAGCTACACTCGTCCCACCTGCCTGCGTTTGGTCCACATCCCTCCAAACTTGTCCTATCCATGTACCTGTCAAAAGGGGCTGTCCCACTTGGGCGACCTAATTGGCGAGTTTAGAAGAGTTCAGGAGAGTTTGAAAAAATGTCATGTTGAAGACCTCCTTCGACTATGTAGAAGACCTCCTTCAACCATGTTGAAGACTAGCTTCGACTAGCTACGATTAACTACGACTAACTTCGGGAAAATTGGACACAAAATAGTGGAGAGTGAAGATGACCTCCTTCGATCTCCTTCGACCTCCCTTCGATCTCCCTTCGACTATGATGAAGACTATCTACGACTACCTTTGACTACCTTCAATAACCTTCGACTACCTTCGATTATCTACGACTAACATACCGACCACCTACGACCTACTACGACCTACTACGACTAAACCCACGAGTACAAAAAGTATCGATTTTTTCCATGGCGACCTTTTGTTACATGCGGGCATTTTTCAAAATGTTGGAAAATACGCCGTAATCTAGCTGGGGCCTCCAATACACGGGGACTACTCTTGAGCATGAAGGAGAGTTACAAAGACCTCCTACGACCTCGTGTCGACCATGCTGCGAGTATGAGTCAAGGGCAAACTCGCCAGAACTCCTTGATTAGGTCGCCCAAGTGGGACAGCCCCTTAAGTTTATTGACAATAATTGGACATTGCAGGTCAGAGACAGTATGGACCTTTGGTAGATTTTGCAAATCCAAAAGGACACTGGGTTCTATAGAAACTCAGCAGTTCAGGCAGCATCTCTGGAGAACTTGGATAGGTGACAATTCGGGTCGAAACCCTTCTTCAGACTGATTGTAGGGTGGAAGGAGAAAGTTGGAAGAAGGGAGAGGCAGGATAAAGTTTGGCAGGTAATAGGTGGATGCAGGCAAGGGTGGGAGGGATATTGTTGATAAGCAGATGGTTGGATCAAAGGCCAGAGATAACACCCTTTTGCAAACCCATACTGGCAGCGAATCAGGCTTAATAACAGGAGAAGGGATAAGAGGCAATGATGTTATAGTTCTAATTCCTCTCGTACCCTCTGAACTCATCCCCTCAGTCAGACCTCGGGGTGGATGAATTTATCATTTTACGGTTTGTAAAGAATAGCTGGCTAGATTGAAAATTGGCTTAGTAATAGGAACCAAAAGATGATGATCAACTGAAAGCGTTCTTTCTGTGTGGCAGTGATGAATGGCATTATATTATGCCCCATAGCTTTGACTCCACCAGCCTTCAATAACCTTGGAGTTAGCACCCTACACCATTCTGGAATCTGCTGATGATATCAAACTACGTGGCCTGGTGACAAGTGGAAAGGAAGTGAACAATGCTCGATGTAATCTAGATCAATTCATCAGACATGGGTAAGGAATGACAAACGTCCTAAGGCTATGATTCTGGGAACAGGAGGGAGAAGCAGAGAAAGGGTATTCATCAGCAAAGTGGAAAAGGGAAAAAAAAAATATTTTTTGACTGTTCACCCACCAAGCAATTCCAGTAAATAGAAAAACTTTATCAAAAAAGTCAATCAAAGGATGGGATGTTTTCTAAGGCCATCAACCTCACTTCAATCATCAATGAAGACCATTCATCATCCCTTCTTCACAAGTCCTTCAATTGAATAAAGCATAAAGAAATCCTGTTTATGTAACACCTTTCATAATTACAAGCGCTCGCTTCTCTGCAGTTCAACTCTTTTTTGACGTTCTTGGCCAAGATGGTGAAGTAGTTCATGTTGACTGGTTCAGCAGCCTCAGCAGGGCCAGCAGCATAATCAAGGATGAGTTGCACCCTGGCCATTCCCTCTTCTCCCCTCTCCCTTTGGGCAAAAATATAGAGGTATGAAAACGTACACCTCCAGATTCAGGGATAGATTCTTCCCAGCTGTTATCAGGCAACTGAATCATCCTACCACAACCAGAGAGCAGTGCTGAACTATTATCTACCTCATTGGTGACCCTTCAGTCCGAAAAAGGGTCTCGACCCGAAACGTCACCTATTCCTTCGCTCCATAGATGCTGCCTCACCCATTTCTCTAGCATTTTTGTCTACCTTCGATTTTTCCAGCATCTGCAGTTCTTTCTTAAACACTCAGACTATCTTTGATTGGACTTTGCTGGCTTTACCTTGCACTAAACATTATTCCCTTATCATGTATCTATACACTGTAAAAGGCTCGATTGTAATCATGTGCTGTCTTTCCGCTGACTGGATAGCACGCAACAATAAACAAAACTGAAATTGAGTCTTGCCAGTGGGAACCTGCCCTTAAGGTGTTGCTACTCCCTCCTCTCTCTCGCTCCACCCGCACCCATCATCCACCCATTTGCCGATCTCACATCAAAGCACATCTCATGCAACATGAGCGGCTGGTGAGCTGGGTGTTTGAAACAAAGTGCCAGTGTCTCGTCTTTGTGGATTGCCTCCAGACCCTTGCCAGGTCATTCTTCCTCAGAAGCCAAAAGGAAAGAGGACCAAGGAGAAGGGATGAAAGAAGAGTTTGAGTTTAGTTTATTGTCACTACATGTACGATAGGACTGTGGGATGGGGAGAAATGAGATGTGAGAGGGAGCATTAGTAATGGGAAGTTGTCTATGGATTGAACTCCACTGCTAACCAGGGCCTGAGTGTGGTCCTCCCTACAATGGTGGGATCCATCTCTTCCACGGAGATAAGAGATGGATCCCACCAACTGCCGCTTTCAAGCTCTGGAAAAAATGACACTGGATATGTGCCCTACAAGAGAGAAAGGAAGTTTAACCCAAACAGTGTAGGAATGAACTACAGATGCTGGTTTATATTGAAGATAGACACAGAATGCTAGAGTAACTCAGTAGGCCAGGCAGCATCTCTGGAGAAAAAGAATAGGTGATGTTTCGAGTTGGAACCCTTCTTCAAACTTCTCCAGAGTCTGAAGAAGGGTCTCGACCCGAAACTTAACCTATTCTTTTCCTCCAGAGATCCTGCCTGTCTTGCTGAGTTACTCCAGCATTTCTTATCGGTCTTCGGCTTAACCCAAATTGTGCTGGACTCAAGATGTTCCTTATGCTTGTTTTTCACAGGATGCCGACCTGCGCATTTCTCTTTGTGATTTTGTGGCACTCATTCTTCTGCCAGCCTTTCGTTCAGGCCGAGTGGTTCTGTGTGGTCCTGAGCTGAGGAGAAAGACAACCTTTGTGTCTGTCCTCTCAACTTTATGCCATCCATATTCTTCATGACAAACATAAAAAATAAATTAAATTTAAAAATATATTAAAAATATAAAATATTAAAAAATAGTAAAACATTGAAAAAAAACATATAAATACAAAAAAAAATTAATCTGGGTCGCAGCTTTCATTAAAATTGTAAATGAAGGTAAGTGATCTGCTTTGTTAACTTTATTTCAATTAACTCATCTTTTAATTGATTTGAATAAATTGCATGCTCTTAAATGATTTTTGTTACTGATATTTTTCACTTATTGAAATGTTTTTCAGCTGTTTCTCAATGTTTCTATCAAATAGAATAATTCGGAAACAGTAAGAAACACTTTTATTCTACATATTCCTCTAAACTATCTGTAAACTAAACTAAACAATACTATAGACACAAAAAGTTGGAGTAACACAGTGGGACAGGCAGCATCTCTGGAGAAAAGGAACAGGTGACATTTCGGGTCGAAACCCTTCCTCAGATTGAACTAAACCTAGTCTATTTTAACAATACCTCTAAATCACTGATGTCTATTTCATGAAGGAGAAGGACAACAGATGCACGTATCACCTTCATCGAAGGGCTCTCCCCTAATTTAAGCAGAATGAAGACTTACGTGTATCAATATCTTTTTATTGTCAGTGGATCCAATCTGGAATTCCTTCTCCAGTTGAAGACCACAGAAGTTAGTCTTAGACTGCTGCTGTAGACGTTGAAATGGTGACTCACCATCACCTTTTCAGGTACAATTCATGACGAGCAATAAGTTCTCATTGATCTACCGTGACGCCCCGATCTCTTTGAATCTGCACTTCACCGTGAATCCCTGGTGAGAAATCGGGGCGTCACAGTACCGCAGCGGTAGAGTTGCTGCCTTACAGCACCAGCGACCCTGGTTCGATCCTGACTACGGGTGCTGTCTGTATGGAGTTTGTACATTCTCCGCGTGACCTGCGTGGATTTTCCCAAGGTGCACCGGTTTCCTCCCACATTCCAAAGATGCGCGTGAATGTAGGTTAATTGGCTTCTATAAATTGTCCCTCGTATGTAGGATGGAATTAGTGTACAGGTGATTTATGGTCAGCGGGGACTCGATGGGCCGAAGGGCCTGGTTCTATGCTGTATCTCTAAATTAAATACCAAATTAAATTAAATTAAATTAAAGAAATTACAGAGTGGGAAGGCTGTAGTCAGCACAGCATGAACTGAACATTGAGAATAACAAAAATCTACAAATGCTGGAAATATGAAATGTAACCAAATAAATGCTGGAAACACTCAACAGGCCAGACGGTTTTTATGGAAAGAGACAGAATTAGCATTTCAGTTTCAGGACTCGTCGTTGGAACTGGGATATGAAGTGAATTCACTTTGGTAGAAAGAATAATGAGAAACAATACAGATGTAATGGAACAGAGGGATTTGGGTCCGCAGGTACATTCATCAACATGGACAATTATCCCGTTTTGTGCTCTAATGACGACATATAACATGTTGAGTGATCAGTATATCCTGCGATTCAGAAACAGATACTTGGACTCCTGAGGAGGGAAGTTATGAAACCAAAATTAGACCACAAATGGAACAATCCATCCATTTCTGCTCACCTGCACAAGGTAGTGATGATTCTGGAAAAGGTTCCCAAAAGATTAACTGGGACTTTTTCCAGGGCTAAGGAGTTTCAGTTATAAGTTTAGACAGAAATAAATTAGGGTGGCATGGTGGCACAGAGGTAGATTTCCTGCCTTACAGCGCCAGAGATAGGGGTGAGGTGCTGACCACATGTGCAGTCTGCACGGAGTTTGTATGTTCTCCCCGTGACTATGTGGGTTTTCCCTGGGTGTACCAGCGTCCTCCCACATTCCCAAGATGTGCAGGTTTGTAGGTTAATTGACTTCAGTAAAATTGTAAATTGCCCTAGTGTGTAGGATAGGGCCAGTGAGCAGGGATCGCTGGTTGGTGCAGACTCGGTGGGCCAAAGGGCTTGTTTGCGGGCTGTATCTCTCAAATAAACTAAACTAAATTGGAGTTATTCTCTTTGGATCAAACAAGGTTGAGAGGAAGATGTGACTGATTGTCACTTTGCATTTTAATTCACATCCCAGGTACAAAACCTCACTAGCCAGGCCTTCACAAGGAGAACATTACTGGTGTGATCTTCATGACCTTCAACTCATCCTCAGATATGAAAGTGTTATTGCAGTAGCTGTGGACAAATTTCCACTTGCCATACTTATAAAAGGGTGGTGAATCTGTCGAATTATTTGCCACAGAAGGCTGTGGAGGCCAAGTCAGTGGATATTTTTAAGGCAGAGATAGATAGATTCTTGATTAGTACAGGTGTCAGAGGTTATGGGGAGCAGGCAGGAGAATGGGGTTAGGGGGGAGAGATAGATCAGCCATGAATGGTGAAGTATACTTGATGGGCCGAATGGCCTAATTCTACTCCTATTCCTTATGACCTTATATAAAATGGCCTAATAAACTACAAATATAAAGTGATCTTCAATGAATCAACACACTGGCACAAGAGTGGCACAGTGATGCAGTTGATAGAGTAGCCGCCTCATAGCGCTAGAGACCCGGGTTCAGTCTTGGCCTCAGGTGCTGTCCGTGTGGAATTTTCACATTCTCCCTGTGACCATGTGTGTGTTCCCTCCGGTGCTGCAGTTTTCTCCCACATCCCAAAGATGTGAGGTTTGCAGCTGAGCTTGCCTCTGTAAATCGTCCCCAGTTAGTAGGGAGTAGACATGAAAGTGGGACAACATGGAACTGATGTGAACGGGTGATCGATGGTCAGCATGGTCTCAGCAGGCCGAAAGGCTTGTTTCCATGCTGTATCTTTCAATCCATCAGTGCTAATAAGGCATTCAGAAGAAAGCTCTTAACCCAGACAGAGTAATTAGAACGTGGAAGTTGTCATCACACGGAGTGATTGGGGTAAATAATATAAGATAATTTAATGACAAGTTGGGTGAGTAAGTAAAGAAAAAATCAATAGGAAATTATGCTGCTAGAGTTTGACAAAATAAGCTTATTTGATCAATTCTGGTCAATGGTGGTCTTCAGAGATCCATATTCTGTGAGATTTTATATAAAAACATTGAAATATAGAAAATAGGTGCAGGAGTAGGCCATTCGACTCTTCGAGCCAGCACTGCCATTCAATATGATCATGGCTGATCATCCAAAATCAGTACCCCGTTCCTGCTTTTTCCCCATATCCCTTGATTCCGTTTGCTACAATATAATTACAATGTAATGGCTACAATGACTAGGGAGTGCTCAACATGGAGCCTTGGGGTAAAAACGTACCCTAGCGCAGACCATTCCCCGTCTTCATTCATTTAAAATAAATAAAAAATGAAATTGGGCTAAATAAACTTGTGTAAATGTGCAGAAATGCAACCCAATAGTCTGCTGCATTAAGGAGATTATTTTAGCACTCATGTTATTCAAGCATGCACATGTTCTGACACCAGTGTGTGAAACTGCATGCCTTCAAGCAGACTGTCATGAACAAAGATATCAAAATCACTCTAGATTCATGCTGATACCGAACAAGACTCCCGAGGGCATCATGATCATGTCAGACCGAGGACACAGCCAAATGACCCTACTTCACTGGAAAAACTAAATCTTCTTTGAAAATTACAAGTGACAAAAGAACCGATTCTAAGTAAGTAAGTAAGTAAGTAAGTAAGTTTTATTTTTATAGCACGTTTAAATCAACTCGCGTTGAAACCAAAGGGCTTTACATAAAATAAATAATTAAGTTTCCGTACATCGATAGAAATGTTTAAAAAAAAAAAAATGACACAACACACTATAGAATTCAACACAAACGTCCCCCCACAACAGAATCAAAATTTTCCACTGTGGGAAAAGGCACCAGAAAGTTAAGTCCTCTTCCCCTGTGATCACCCGAGGTCGGAGCCTATTTGTGGCCTCCGTAGCCAGTCCGATATTTTCAGGCCCTCTTGCCGGGAAGCTGGAACTCCGGCATCGGGTGAACACTCCTCAGCGGCTTGGAATGTCTGGAGCGGCCGCTTCCTCCCCGGAGGCCGTGGCTCCCGAAGTCCTCAGGCCGCGCTGGTTGGAGCTCCGACTCTGGCAATCTCGGAACCCAGGCTCCACGGTGTTCTAAATCCAGCGCCACCCACGGCCGGATGCTCCGCAGCCACAGCTCCTCGGATATCGGTGCCGGCGGTCACAGCACTCCGGAGCCCACCGTACGGCAACCCAGTAAGGCATCACCCGCTCCATGATGGTGTCCCAGCGCTGTGCCATCGCCGAAGATGTAGTCCCGGCCGATCCCGACAGGAAACGCTGCTCCAGTCCAATGGTAGGCCGCGAGGAAGGGGCGAAGAAGCAGCTCGGAGGGAAGCCGCCTCTCCGACCAGGTAGGGACTAGGAAATAAAGTTTCCCCCTTCCCCTCCCCCCACCCACCACATAAAAGAAGACCTCCAACAAACATTTTGTTTTTTAACAGGACTAAAAATAAAAATAAAAAAGGCTGAAAGGACAGACTGCAGGCAGAGCAGCCATACACAACGGCGCCACACTCCTGCAGTTCATCATCCAAGATGCTCAAAATCTCTTGTCATTAAAATGGAATTGGATAGTAAAACAATAAAAGCCAAGAATGTTAATTAAAGAGTCACATGAGATCCTGTGTGCAATTTTGTTGAGTCCATTACAGCCTGCGGAGAACAGATTGCATTACATTTGCACACTTGGCTAAGAATAATTCGGAATAATGATGTTACCTCTGCCTTTAATTGGGGGATCACCGTATGCACACATCAGCTAATGGCGGCAAGTGTGAAAACATAGAAATAGCCATACATGGGAAGATACTGGAGTGAAACATTTTGTATCTATCTTCTATTGCTTTAATAATGCTTACTGAGAACTAAATATTAATTGGGCCATCTCCCTGCCTTCCCAACAGGGTGTATCATTTATGACTTCATTAAAATTGGTGAACACTGCCCAGTCCATCACGGGTAATGACCTTGCCACCATCGAAGTGATCTACAGGAGTCACGTCCAAAGATCATAGAGCGGAGCAAGATGGTACACTCCTGCAAAATCCAATGGACTAACATGTGGTACGGAACGGGGCGGGACGGGACGTCGCCATTTTACCAAACCCGACCCGATTTCCGTGGAATGTGTAATCAGCAAAGATCATAGAGCGGAGTCGGGTCGGGTTGGTTTCTTTATTAGAAAATAGAAATGAGAAAAACTATCAAGGGAATGATTTGGTCTGGCATTGAAAAGTTTCTGAAATTGTCTGAAGAAGGGTTTTGGCCCGAAACGTTGCCTATCTCCATAGATGCTGCTGCACCCGCTGAGTTTCCCCAGCAATTTTGTGTACCCTCGATTTTCCAGCATCTGCAGTTCCTTCTTTAGCTTACAATAGAATCAGAGCATGCAACCATTGTCTTTTTTGAGGAGGATGGATGAGAGCTATGGCTTACAGCCCAGGATGGAATTAATTTTAGCAAATGTTTGCTTGCTGTCAGAGTAATATTTTAATGGCCTGCATTCTCTGCAATTCGAACATTAAAAATGGCATGAATGAGAGGGCAATGCTTAGGAAGGAACAGCAGATGCTGGTTTAAACTGAAGATAGACACAGAATGCTGGAGTAACTCAGCAGGACAGGCGCCATCTCTGGAGAGAAGGAATGGGTCACGTTTCGGGTCGAGGCCCTTCTTCAGAATGAAAGTCCCTTTCCTTCAGTCTGAAGAAGGGTCTCAAAGTGAAACGCCACCTATTCCTTCTCTCCAGAGATGCTGCCTGTCCTGCTGAGTTACTCCAGCATTTTGTGTCTATCTTCGGTTTAAACCAGCATCTGCAGTTCCTTCCTATACACACATCAGTCTGTCCAGTCGAGGGTACAATTGGCGATTGAAATACAATAGCAAGTGTACAAGGATGCACCTGGCTCCAGTTTATGTACTTAACTTCATCGCACTTTGAAACCTATCCTGGGGTGTATTAATCACCAGTAAATACACGCTTCATTCCCCTCTTTTCATTACTTGTATGACAGTTTCCAAAAGCGGTGCACACAATGCTTTGGGGCCTGTTTGAATGGGTGAAAAATACAGCTATTCCAAATCTCGCTGCAATTAGCCCAGTAGAGTAATTTCTTTAGGTACACAAAAAAAATGCTGGAGAAACTCAGCGGGTGCAGCAGCATCTATGGAAGCGAAGGAAATCGGCAAAGTTTCTGTTGCCTATCTCCTTCGCTCCATAAATGCTGCTGCACCCGCTGAGTTTCTCCAGCTTTTTTTTGTGTACCTTCGATTTTCCAACATCTGCAGTTCCTTCTTAAACACAACGAGTTATTTTCTTTACTCGTTTCAATGCGCGTAAAAGCAAATGACAATAGAACATGAAGATTCTTGCCACAAACAAGCAAAAAAGCTTGTAATGTTTTGTGTTCTTTTTCTAGGTCTGCACAAAATTTGAGTCTTCAATTTACACCAGAAGTCTTTAATGCTTTATTCAATGCTGGCAACAAGACAACTCAAAATGTCACATGTCCTTTTGTCCTGTGCAGCGCCACTTGCTGCACGGGATGAGCAATGGGTTATCCCACCCCACACAGTTCACCAAACATCACATTCTCCCTTTCCAGTTTGAACGTCTCCATTTGGCTGGACCTCACTTCACTCTTTTTTTAACCAGCCTTTTTTGCGTTTCACAACTCTTGCTGAAGGCTCAGAATCAAGAGAGTTTTCTTCAGTGTTCTCTTTTGAAGAGATATCAGTATTTGCTTTATCTGTATGCTGTTCTTTCTCCACCTGGCTGTAGTTTTTCTCGGCAGTAGTCAGCGTTTTGGATGCGAACGCTATTGTTTCTTCCTTGCCGTTCGCCGCCGTTTGTGAGATTACAGCTCCATGATGCATCGGCGGCCAGCGAGATCGGCTTCAATGGGTCATAGTGGACCAAATGCATCTTCTGGGCGAGCATCTCCTTCAACCTGGTGAATGAATGGTCACACTCTTTGGACTAGTGTCATTTGATGTCCTGTTTTCGCAGGTTATTCTCGCACTTGCACTCGCACTCGCACTTCTGCGCTGAGGCCTAATGGCGGAGCTGGCGGCCTCCAGCCTGCGACTGACCCCGAGGCTCCGGAGGCAGAGCCAGCCAGGACTCACCAACGAGAGGCTGGCCATCTTGGGGGCTGAGGCAGCGGTGGCCCGGCTTGCTGGTGCGGCGTTCTGGCTTTCGGCGGCAGCCTGGAGCTGATGCAGCGGGGCTCGGAGCTGAGACTGCGGGACCCGGAGCTGGGGCGGCGGCCTGGAGCTGGGGCGGCTGCCCGGAGCTGATGCTGTGGCGGGCTGTCTCGGAGCGGAGACGGCATTCCGGCTTTCAGCGGCGGCGACATCACCACGGAGGTCCGCTGGACTGGAGGGCGGCATCTCCATCCTGGATCGATCGCCTCAGCGCAGAGGGAGAACAAGGAGGGAAGAGACGGAGACTAAGACTTTGCCTCCATCACAGTGAGGATGTGCTTGGTGAACTCACTGTGGTGGATGTTTAATTTGTGTTTATTGTATGTTTTGTTTTTATTGGTTCTGTGTATGACTGCAGGCAACATAATTTCGTTCAGACCGAAAGGTCTGAATGACAATAAAGGAATCTAATTCTAATTCTAATTGCTGACCATGTTGCAATCCGTGGTCGATGACAATGCCATAGTTGATCCATCATAGATCAAGGCATTCATGTCAAGCTTGAAAGCATGGATCCAGTCGATGGCGCACAGGGATGTACCTTCTTTACCAACGACGATCAGCGGCAACATCTGTGTCATACCTTTACAGGAAACGGCGACAGTGCATTTGCCTTTCATGGGAATGGGCTGCCGTCCTTATCCGAAAAGGCGGATGTTGGCCGGTTTCTGTTTCGATGATCTGATCCTCTCCCAGATGTCCTGACCCACTAGCGACACAGTTGCACCAGTGTCCACCTGGAACTGTAGATCGACGTTCGAGACCCGCAGCAAAATCCTCGTCTTGTTGGTGATCATAGACACACCGAGCACTTCTATAGGAATGGTCTCCGTGCTTTGGTCAACTGTATTTTGCCCTTTCTTGCCCTTCCTCAGCTTTCCTACGGATTGACATACTGCCTGGAGATTACCTTTTTGGTAACAGGCATAACAAAGGATATACGGGCACTCACGGTGATGATGAGCAGTCGAGCCGCACTGGTAGCAGAGTTTCGATCCCCCCCCACAGGGGAACGGCTCTTCTGAAACTGTCCCACCTTCTCCAGATTTGCTCTGGGTCGATCAAGTGGTTTCTGGCATTGCGGACGAGTCTGACGAACTGTATGCACCTCCTGAGGGAGCTTCAACGCTGTTTTTCCGGTCATTTTGTGCAGTTCTTTACTCAGCAGCTCAGCTATGTTCGCCCACTGCAGCACATTCTTCAATGAGGCGTCCGATTCCTTGAGAATTGCCTGCTGGATGAATGCGTGCCTGCAGTCCATGACCAGTCTATCCCGCAACGCATTGTCTTGACACTTTTCGCAGCATTGAACTTTAAAATCACATGCCTTTGCCTTGGTGTAAAGTTCGGCAAGAAATTCAGTAATCGATTGCCCTTCCTGTTGCACCGTCCTGTAGAAATCAAGGCAGACTGCGAGGAAATTTCGACTTTCTTCGAAATTCAACTGCAAAGCCATTGTGATTTCAACATATGAGGCTTCAGTTACCTCTTCTGCAAGTAGATTTAGAAGCAGTGCAAAGGTTTCTGGAGACATTGATGAACACGAGAGCCTTCTTCCTCTGGTCAGTCATAATTGCCATACTTTCAAAATAAAACTCAGCGCGCATTAAATACGATGACCACCTTTCTCGCTCGGGATCAAAACGATCGGATTGCCGAGACATATTAGTTTGAGTACACTACAGAACTCAAATTTAAAAAAAATTTTTTAATTGTAAATTAGGCCTTAATCTGGGTCTTTGGACGCCAACTGAAGTATCCCACTTCTGACACCACTTTCGTGTTCTTTTTCTAGGTCTGCACAAAACTTGAGAGTCTTCAATTTACAACAGGTCTTTAATGCTTTATTCAATGCTGGCAGCAATACAACTCTAACTGGCTGCACACACACACACACACACACACACACACACACACACACACACACACACACACACACACACACACACACACACACACACACACACACACACACACACACACACACACACACACACACACACACACACACACACACACACACACACACACACACACACACACACACACACACACACACACACACACACACACACACACACACACACACACACACACAGGATAAACTATATACAAAACATCTCCCTCTGTCCTATGCAGCACCATCTGCTGCACAGGAGGAGCAATAGATCCTCCCACCCCACACAGTTCACCAAACATCACATAATGATTAGCATTTTATTAATATTTCACCTTTTCATTGTGGATCGAATAAATAAAAGTATAGACGTTTACACAGAATTCAAAATATTTCTTTCATTATGGGTAGTATTTTGGAGATTTGTAGAGAAATGGAACACTTAATGCTGAGGCACAGTTACTGTAATCCGATGCTTAAAATGCCTGCGTTTTAAAATCTAAATATTTCTTTGCTGTAAAATAAATAGTTACACATGGTCATAGCTGGTTACCCTATATTCTGCTAATTGGTATTCATATATGTTTTTAAAAAAACGCGTAAATGATAAATTGCCGGAACAGAGTGTTTTTAAAAGAGTTTACTTCAGTTGTGATTAGTTAACCGTGTAAACCATGTGAAATAGAAACCAATTATATTTTCCCAAAACCAAAAATGTCCTGAGTGCATAAATTCCTAAAGGGTCTGTCGCACTTGGGCGACCTAATCCGCGAGTTCTGGCGAGTTTGCCCTCGACATACTCGCAGCATGGTCGACACGAGGTCGTAGGAGGTCTCCGTAACTGTCCTTCATGCTCGAGAGTGGTCTCCGCGTACTCAAGGCGTCAGCTAGGTCGCGGCGTTTTTTTCAATATGTTAAAAAATGCCTGTGAGTAAAAAAAGGTCGCCATGGAAAAGATTGATACTTTTTTACTTGTAGGTTTAGTTATAGTAGGTGGTAGTAGGTCAGCATTTTAGTCGTAGGTAATCAAGGGTAGTTGTAGGTAGTCGTAGGTAGTCATAGATAGTCTTCATCATAGTTGAAGGAAGGTCGAAGTGAGGTCGAAGGAAGTTGTCTTCACTCTCCACTATTCAGTGTCCAATTTTCCCAAAGTTTGTCGTATCTAGTCAAAGCAAGTCTTCAGGATAGTCAAAGGATGTCTTCAACAAGTCATTTTTTTCAAACTCTTCTAAATCTCCAATTAGGTCGCTCAAGTGGGACAGCCCCTTAATTCACAATTATGAAACTGCATCAAGAAACATCGGATTATAATTTGATTTTAGTCTCCCAATACGATCGATTAGGAACTGCGACATTTCTGCGTGCAGCACGCACTTGGGCAAGGGAAATACATCGGCCTTTAGCGATTCAGAACTGTGTTCTGCATTGCAACAATTTCATACATATTCAGCTAGGAGCTGAAGCGAGCGTCTGTAGTGTTAGAGCACAGCACAATTATAGTTAATCAAAAGAAAAATAATTGACTTTATCTAACACCTGGGTGAGAAGGGTCTCGACCCGATACGTCACCCATTCATTCTCTCCGGCGATGCTGCCTAGCCCGAACCGCTGAGTTACTCCAGCATTTTGTGTCTATCTTCATAGCAAGATAGTCCACTCCAAAGATCATAGAGCGGACACCATGACCAAAGATCATAGATTGGAGTGGAGACGGAAGTCAGTTACGGAAATGGCGCTGAGGATTACCCAAGATCTACTACGGCTTTTTCGATGAGTGGACTATCTTGCTCCTCACTATGATCTTTGGTCACATCATTAGAGACCCACACCACCCTCGCCACACATGCATTTCACTCCTGCCTTCGAGATGAAGTTATAGGAGCCTGAAAACTGTAATGTCCAGGTTCAGGATCAGCTTCTTCCCTACAACCATCAGACTATTTTACTTCGGAGTCACGTGAGTGACTACGTGAAGAACCCGCTCAGCGCGCATGCGCGGCATTGCGTTCAGCAGTGCAACAGCGGCCGCAGTGGGAGTCAGGCTCTCCCGCTGCAGTTTAAAAGACGGACCGTCAGGTAAGTTACTCTGAGGTCGGCTTTTCTTTTGCAAGGAGAGCCTTCTGATTTGTTTTTCAGACATGAGTTCGATCAAGAAAAGGCTCTCGAAGAAATCTGTCCCCCGCTCGACTCCGACGGAGGAGCATTCCATCTGTGGGGGGCAGCAGGCGGTAGGACCGCTTACCCGGTGCTCCGCCATCCCCGACACCGGGCCGAGCCCAGTCTCGCTAGCGCCTGAGCAGCGGACTGGATGCAAAGCCACCAGGAAGAGCATCCGGCCGGTGGTTTCCGACTCGTCGGACGGGGACGTCTCACCACCCGTTCGGGGGAGAGACAGCCGCCTGAGCCGCATGGAGCGGCTCCTGGAGCAGGTGCTCCAGCGAGACTCGCTGCGTGAGGGGCAGTCTCGCAGGGGGAGTTCAGGCACTCCCTCCACAGTGCCTTGTGCACTGGCCATCGCTTCCTCCTCACCCGAGGGCAGCTTTGTCGACCAGGACTGGGCTGGTCAGGAAGAGGGGACGCTGGCTGAAGAAGTCGGGAGTATGCCAGGGGTGCAGGAACAGGAAGAGCTGCTGGGTGTAGTGGACCGCTACGTGGCATCCCCACGTGCAGGAAGGCCATTAGAGCCTAAACTAGCGGCCAGCATTAACCACCTCTCCAACAGGGCCCTACAGGAGCAGGTGGTTAATGAGGCCTTAGAATTGTACACAGCTCCAGAAAATTGTGAGTCTCTCAAAGTGCCGGCTGTCAACAGCCAAATCTGGGGGCACGTCGGGACAAATATTCGGAACCAGGAGCTGAAACTGCAGCGGATCCTCAGGCTCCTGACGTCAGCCATCACATCATTTGCTCATTCTGTGGACAATACGGAGATGACCACAAACCAACAGGACACTCTCGCGCTGTTGTGCAACACACAGTTCGAGATAAATAACCTCCGTAAAGAAATTATAAGACCTGCCCTAAATCCAAAATTCGCGGGGTTGTGCAAATCACCAGCCACTGAGCCAGACATACTGCTCTTTGGCAAAGACCTCACGAAAAAAGTAAAGGATATGGAAGAGGCCTCTAAAACTTTTGGTCTCATGAGGACAGGCCCCGGGACGAGCAAACCCAAAACAACAATACCCAAGCGGCAGCACCCCATCGCGTCCACCAGTCGACGTCTACCATATGGGACTGGTGAAAGCTCGGGGTCCGCATATTATCACCGGAAGTCTTTTTTAGACCAAGGCCCAGAGCAGACCCCATGGAAAATGTGCCACCCCCAAACATCACCGTCACATCAGACAATGCGCAAGACTCGCTGGTCTGGGAAGAGACAGAAGAAACACCCATAACCATGGAGGTAGGTGGGTCTGGTTCCTACCAGCATATAGAAAGTAGGGGTGCAATACTAACAGGGGGGAGATTACACCTGTTTAAGGGAGCATGGGAGTCTATCACGAGTGACAAGTATATACTCAATAGCATTAGTGGATACCAAATACAATTTATACTAGAAAAATTGCCACGTTCAACATTCACCCCAGAGGGTCTTTTCCCTCTCAGTTAAAGAAAAACAAGAGGGACAAGCTGAACTGGTGAGGCTAATCACTAAGGGTATCATCGAAAAAACAAAACATGAACCCTTGGAATTTGTATCAAATATATTCACTAAAACCAAAAAAGATGGTGGATATCACATCATCATTGACTTAACTTCACTAAATATGTTTGTTAAGTATATACAAAATGGAAACGTTTGTTACTGCCAAACAACTAATTTCCAAAGGATACTTCATGGCAAGCATTGACCTCAAAGATGCTTACTATTCAGTACCCATTCACAAGGATCATCGCAGATACCTGAAATTTACCCGGATGGGACAGCCATGGCAGTTTAAAGCGTTACCCAATGGCTTAACATCAGCCCCAAGATTATTCACCAAGATACTAAAACCAGCCCTGGCAATATTAAGAAGACGAAAACATATTGTCATGGCATATCTTGATGATATCTTAATAGTAGGCAAGACCATGGAATTGCCAATATCAGCTGTGTCAGCTACCAAACAGTTGTTCGAAACCCTGGGATTTGTCTTACATCCAGATAAATCTAAGTTGAAGCCATCCACAACCATGGACAACTTGGGCTTCACAATTAACTCAGTCTACGTGACTGTAACATTGCCAAAAGACAAAACAGTTGAATTGGCACAATCATGCAACAATTTAATGGTCAACAAGCGACCAACTATCCGACAAGTAGCAATTGGGAAAATGGTAGCAGCATTTCCGGCTACACAATTCGGACCTTTGCACTATCAAAACTTGCAAAGAGCAAAGGTACAGGCACTAAAACGACATGCAGGTCATTATGATCGCATCATGAAATTACCCACCGAAGCAATATCAGAACTACAGTGGTGGGCAGAAAACGTTTGGCATAGTTTCAGTCCTATCATCATCATTAACCCTACTTTAGTTATCCAAACAGATGTCAGTGCTCAAGGCTGGGGAGCGACTAACTCCATATCCAGCACAGGTGGTAGATGAACTAACCCAGAGTCATCATTACTACTTACACTGGGCATTAACTATCTAGAGATGTTGGGTGCCTTTTATAGTTTAAAAGCATATGCATCAGATATGCATCACTTGCATGTACGGTTACAAATAGACAATACTACGGTGGTGGCCTACATTAACCATATGGGCGGCATAAAATCGATATCATGCGACAAATTGGCCAACACAATTTGGCAATGGTGTGTCGAAAGACATATTTGGCTATCAGCAACTTACCTGCCAGGTAAGCTAAATACAATGGCAGACACCAGGTCACGCAAATTTAATGACAACACCGAATGGATGTTAAACCCCAAAGTGTTTGCAAAAATTATTAAGCAATATGGCACGCCAGATATCGACCTATTTGCATCAAGGCTAAATCACCAGGTACCTATGTATGTCGCTTGTTAACCAGACCCTGAGGCAGCAGCGGTAGATGCGTTCGCGCTGGATTGGGGAAATTTCTTCTTCTATGCATTTCTTCCCTTCTGCCTCATCAGCTGGGTACTATGCAAAATACAAATGGACTCTGCTTCAGGTATTTTGTTAGTACCCGACTGGCCTACACAGCCATAGTTCCCATTACTCCACGACATGGTTGTTGAAACCCCGATTATATTTCCCAGTGACCCAGAGTTATTAACACACCCAGTGTCTGGCATAAGCCACCCGTGCCATGAAAAAACCAAACTCCTGGGTTGCAGATTCTGAAAAGACCGTTACTGGGACTGGGATTGTCAGAACAAACCGTCAACACCATGTCAGCATCCCTCCGAACATCCACTAAAAAACAGTACTTGTCCAGCATCAAAAAGTGGGAGAAGTACTGCTTGGATACAGGGACCACCTACTCAACCACTACAGTCACCAACGTACTGGAATTCCTGGCAAACCTTCACCACGATGAAGGACTCAGCTACAGTGCCATCAACACAGCTAGAAGTGCCCTGTCTGTCTATTTAAAACAAGCACCAGGACAACAGGCCATGGGGTCCCACCCGCTGGTGGTCAAACTAATGAAGGGTATTTTCAACTCTAACCCCCCCTAGACCAAGGTACACCCATATATGGGATGTCAGTGTGGTCCTGACATACCTCAGGGGATGGCCACCAGCCGGATCCCTCAACCTGGAACAATCTACGCTTAAAACCCTCATGTTGATGGCACTTGTATCCGCACAGAGGGTCCAGTCACTACACCTATTGCGACTGGACAACATGATAACAGCTCCAGACCAGGTCTCTTTCATTATCCAGGGACTGATCAAACAGAGCAGACCAGGAACACCTAATCCAGTCGTGGAATTCCGGGCTTAACCGCCAGAACCACGGTTATGTGCCATGACCCACCTACTGTCCTACATAGACACAACCAAAAATATTCGAGGGAGTGAAAAAACCTTATGGGTCAGTCATAAAAAACATTTTGAGATGGCTCAAGCAGGTGCTAAAAGCTGCAGGGATTTTGTAAACTAACATGTACAAACCTCACTCCACCAGGGCAGCATCAACGTCGACGGCCAAAAGAATGGACGTGCCTATAGACCACATCCTGGCTACAGCAGGATGGTCGGGGGAAAGAACGTTCCGAACTTTTTATAATAAGCCGTTGGCAAAACCTGCTTTATTTGCAGAGAAAATTTTACAGACTGCAAATATTTAATTTAAGCCCAGGGGAGCAATTTAATTTCTTTGGTGTTATTGTTAATAAATACCGTTGTGTTTTTCTACAAACAGATTCATTGGTTGATTACGATACACACTTCCTCCCTCAAGGACTTCGGCAGTGAGTGAAGTAATAACTGTTACACGGTTTGAAATCACAGAGCTTTAAAATCTTCACGTAGTCACTCACGTGACTCCAAAGTAAAATAGTAAGATTAAACGAGAATTTACCAGTTTGAAGTTTGATCCGTATTTTATGAGGCGTTACGATGAGGGATTACGTGCCCTCCGCTCCCACCCTCAATAATATGGGTCAAACTGATAACTGATGTCTCCTTTTCTTTACTATGTTTATTTCAATAACTGTGTCTATCTGTGATTCCACACCGCTGCTTTGAAGTATGCCGCGCATGCGCGCTGAGCGGGTTCTTCACGTAATCCCTCAAAGTAACTCCTCATAAAATACAGATCAAACTTCAAACTGGTAAGTTCTCGTTTAATCTTACTATTAAACACTACAGCCTCCAAATAAGCTCTGAACTACGACTTGGGGGCATTAGTTGTGTGTGTGTGCTCGTGTGTATGTGTGTGTGCGTGTGTGTATTTATATATACATATATATAGTATTCTGCAAATGTATGTATATATGTGTGTGTGTGTTTGTATATACTGAACTATTTTGTTGTTTATTATGGGCTTGTAGAATACCATGTTTACATATCTGTTGTGCTGCTGCAAGTAAGAATTTAGTTGTTCATTTTCAGGACATATATCAATAAAACATTTTTGACTCTTAACTTGACTCTTGACTCCCTTTGGGTGGATAAAGCTTTGGTTTTACATCCCATTGTAGAAATAACACTTCTGACTGTATGTTTGCTCAATGGTATCGCTCTGTCAACCCGTATGCTCAATGTTTAAGTCTCCTGAGTGCATCTTGAACTCATAATCATTAGATGCAGAAATGTTGCCAGCTGAGTCACAGATGACAGCACCGTAAGCTGCTGCCTTTACCCAATCAATTAAATGAATTATGAAAGAGAGGAGGAAATCTCATCACTGCTTTCATTCTTCTCGACAAAAGCACATTTAGTAAAAAAGGGAAAAAAACCTGTCATTGATGGGTTGTGGTGAGCTTCGGTCGATGAGCTCTCCCAGAGTTGAAATTAAAAGGCAGTTAGAGCAAAATTGTCTTCACTGGCCATCAGCTGCATCCTGAAAAGCAGGGTTATTTTTCCATGGTGATTAATTGGATGCTGAAAAAAGTGAGGTTTAATAAAGCAGCTAAATAGCTTTTCAGTGACAGTATCACAGGTTAATGGACAATGGCTTGGCTTGGCTAAGTGTTATTGCTGCAGTCCATAATTTCATCTTGAAAATAGATTAGGGAGTGAATCTTCCTCTTCGTAATTGAGAATTGATTTGAAAATAAATGATAGCAAAACCCCCACTGAACTACAGGACGATGTATAGGTTGTGACAATAAATGGTTCCTAGTTGATGTGTAAGTCATGGCTCCAGATGATGCCGTTTTATATAAGGACTCTGCTGCAATCTGTTTCTCAGTGATACATTAATTTTAATACCCACCGTTTGAAGGGGAAGGCTGCAGAAAACTGAGAACCAAGAATAATTCAAAATGCCAAGGGAGCCCATGATAAGTGGCTGCAACATCAAAGTTTATTTTTCCTTGAATTTTTTTCCTCAAAAATATAAATGTAAATTGGATTTTTTAAAAATAAAAATGCTTTTGTTCTGTAATTTTCTGTGAATCAGTTATTCCTAGATACAAATCAGAATGGCAATCCAATTATCATACTAATAGTGTTTCAAACACTATTTCCCCCCATATGAAACAAAGTGCATTGGTTTTGCAAACTTGAGTAAATAACTAATCCAACCTATTTGTTCAGCACCATACAACTTACCCTATGAGGTTTGTTTATCATGTCTGTATAGTTGCTGTTCTGAGGATTTTTGTTTTCAGAAATTTCTTCCTTTATTAAGTATTTTTCAGGCAATAAATCTTGGGAACCAGATGCCACGAGCCACATGCATTAATATTAAGAACTGCTACACGCTTACTGTTCCTGGATAGTGGCTTCTTAAGTGTTAAAGGATACACTGAAAAGTGACTTTTCCCTCAGAGGCTTGTTAACCCAATCCATCTTACACTTAAAGCCGGGAGAATAGTTAATGAAATGAGACTCTTCTCTGTGTGTGCAAAGTGACAGACTTTGGAGAAAGGCAATGCAATATATCATTGCTGTGCAACTCATTTCAATTGTTTTGTCCTTAAAATAATTGTTTTGAAATTGATCCCAGGTGGTAGCAATGAACACACTACATAGTCTCATCAGCAGATTGGACTCAATAGAAATTAATTAAATAGAAATTAATTTTGGAAGCATGGTCTGATGCTCAGAAATGGCTGCGTAACACATTTACTATGGATTGGGATTGCATTTCTCGGGAAAGGCTTTTGTATTGTTACAACATATATGTAGGGTGGGGTGAATTTACTGAATGTCTATTGATTGAGGTTTGTGAAATGTAGTTCAGATACACTTGTCCACTTCCGATCTAAGATGTTCTCAGACAAAAAACAAACGTCTTATCTTAATATTATGCTGCATTGAGATGGAAATGAATATGGACACAATGTGGCAGGGTTAAAATGAAGTACTTGATCTGTCAACACTATCCAATGCATTAAAGGTTCTCATGCCTGACCTGACATGCACCTGTTTATTCATTCATAAAACACAGAACATGGAGCAGTACAGCATGGGAACTGTGTCTGTGCCGACCACAATGCCATCTTCTTGCATCAAATGTACTGACTGGCTGCACCACGGCCTGGTATGGCAATGCCAAAGTACAGGAAGGCAAGAGGCTGCAGAGGGCAGGTGGACTTATCTCCACCATCACAGACACAGTTCTCCCCCCACCAGGGGAGATGATGTTTCCAGTCCGAGTGGCGGTCACGTCGGTGGCTCCAATCCTAGAGATGGGACTCGGCCGACGAGACCGACGTCGGGCAGAGCCCTAGTGGTGGGTGACTCCATTGTTTGAGGAGCGGACAGGAGATTCTGTGGCGGCAGACGAGATGCGAGGATGGTCTGTTGCCTCCCTGGTGCCAGGGTTCAGGATGTCACGAGCCGAATTCTGAACATCCTCGAGAGAGAAGGTGAACAGCCGGCAGTAGTTGTGCACGTAGGCACAAACGACATCGGGAAGAAGAGGAAGGAGGTTCTCCAACATGACTTCAGAGAGTTGGGAAGAAGATTGAAATGCTGGACTTCTAGGGTGGTTATCTCTGGATTGCTTCCTGTACCTTGTGCTAGAGAGGACAGGAACAGGGATATAGGGGATCTGAATTTGTGGCTGAGGGGCTGGAGCAGGGAGCAAGGATTTAGATTTATAGACCACTGGGATCTCTTCTGGGGAATGGGTGACCTGTACAAAAGGGACGGGTTACAACTTAACTAGAGTGGGACCGACATTCTGGCAGGCATGTTTGCTAGGGCTACACGTGTGTGTTTAAATTAAATAGTGGGGGTGAGGGATTGACAAATTGGGAGTATAAAGATGGAGTTGAAGGGGAAGTGGCTACAGGGAAAATTACAAAAGATTCTTGAATTAATGGGAAGGAAAGCTCGAGAATGGTCAACAGAGTAAGGTCAGGGCCAATTGTGAGCGGTGCGAGGGGGGAAGTGAATACAGAGGTCAAAGTGCTGTATATGAATGCGCGAAGTATAAGGAATAAAGTGGACGAGCTTGAGGCTCAGTTGGAAACTGGCAAGTATGATGTTGTGGGAATTACTGAGACATGGCTGCAAGAGGGCCAGGGCTGGGAACTGAATATTCAAGGGTATACCTCCTATCGAAAAGACACAGGTGGGCAGAGGGGGCAGGGTTGCCCTGTTGATGAGGAATTAAATCCAGTCCCTTGCACGGGGTGGCATTGAAACAGGAAATGTGGAATCAGTATGGATAGAACTAAGGAATTGTAAGGGTAAAAAGACCCCAATGGGACTAATCTATAGACCCCGAAACAGTAGCCTGGGCGTAGGGCGCAAGTTGAATCAGGAGTTAAAATTGGCATGTAGTAAAAGTAACGCTGTGGTTGTTATGGGAGATTTCAACATGCAGGTATGCTGGGAAAATCAGGTTGGTACTGGACCCCAAGGAAGGGACTTTGTAGAGTGCCTTCGTGATGGATTCTTTGTACAGCTTGTATTGGAGCCTACCAGGGAGAAGGCAATTCTGGATTTGGTGTTATGTAATGAACCGGATTTGATAAAGGACCTCGAGTTTAATGAGCCATTAGGAGGCAGTGACCATAACATGGTCAGGTTTAATCTTCAATTGGAGAGGGAGAAGGGTAGATAGGAGGTGTCAGTGTTGCAGTTGAATAAAGGGGACTATGGGGGCCATGAGGGAGGAGCTGGCTAAAGTTGACTGGAAAGATACACTAGCAGGAATGACAGTGGAACAAAAATGGCAGGTGTAGGAATAATACAGAAGGTGCTGGATCAGTTCATTCCTAGGAGGAAGAAAGATTCCAAGGGGAGAAAGGGATGTCCATGGCTGACAAGGGATGTCAGGGACAGTATAAAAATTAAAATGAAGAAGTACAACGTAGCAAAGATGAGCGGGAAGCAAGAGGATTGGGTAATGTTTAAAGAACAACAGAAGATAAATAAAAAGACAATATGGGGAGAAAAGATGAGGTACGAAAGTAAGCTAGTCAAGAATATAAAGCAGGATTGTAAAAGTTTCTTTAGGTATGGGAAGATGAAAAAATTAGTTAAGACCAAAGTTGGACCCTTGAAGACCAAAAAAGGTGAATTTATTATGGGGAACAAGGAAATGGCAGATGAGTTGAACAGGTACTTTGGATCTGTCTTCACTAAGGAGGAAACAAACAATCTTCCCGACATAGTAGTGGCCAGAGGATCTGGGGTGACAGAGGAACTGAAGGAAATCCACATTAGGCAGACATTAGACAATAGACAGTAGGTGCAGGAGTAGGCCATTCGGCCCTTCGAGCAAGCACCGCCATTCAATGTGATCATGGCTGATCATCCCCAAACAGTACCCCGTTCCTGTCTTCTCCCCATATCCCCTGACTCTGCTATTTTTAAGAGCCCTATCTAGCTCTCTCTTGAAAGCATCCAGAGAACATTCCTCCACCGCCCTCTGAGGCAGAGAATTCCACAGACTCACCACTCTCTGTGAGAAAAAGTGTTTCCTCGTCTCCGTTCTAAATGGCTTACTCCTTATTCTTAAACTGTGGCCCCTGGTTCTGGAGAATGGTGTTCAGGAAATGGTGTTGGATAGACTGATGGGACTTAAGGCTGATAAATCCACAGGAAACAGGGAATTATAGACCAGTTAGCCTGACATCAGTGGTGGGGAAGTTGCTGGAGTCAATTATAAAAGATGAGAGCCGAACATTTGGATAGCAGTAACAGATTGGTCCGAGTCAACATGGATTTACGAAGGGGAAATTATGCTTGACTAATCTTCTGGAATGTTTTGAAGATGTAACTATGAAAATGGACAAGGGAGAGCCAGTGGATGTAGTGTACCTGGACTTTCAGAAAGCATTTGATAAGGTCCCACATAGGAGATTAATGGGCAAAATTAGGGCAGATGGTATTGGGGGTAGAGTGCTGATGGATAGAGAAGTGGTTGGCAGACAGGAAACAAAGAGTAGGGATTAGCGGGTCCCTTTCAGAATGGCAGGCAGTGACTAGTGGGGTACCGCAAGGCTCGGTGCTGGGACCGCAGCTATTTACAATATACATCAATGATTTGGATGAAGGGATTCAAAGTAACATTAACAAATTTGCAGATGACACAAAGCTGGGTGGCAGTGTGAGCTGTGAGGAGGATGCTATGAGAATGCAGGGTGACTTGGACAGATTGGGAGAGTGGGCAGATGCATGGCAGATGAAGTTTAATGAGGCTAAATGTGAGGTTATCCACTTTGGTAGCAAAAACAGGAAGGCAGATTACTATCTAAATGGCGTCAAGTTGGGAAAAGGGGAAGTACAACGAGATCTGGGGGTCCTTGTACATCAGTCTATGAAAGTAAGCATGCAGGTACAGCAGGCAGTGAAGAAAGCGAATGGCATGTTGCCCTTTATAACAAGAGAAATCGAATATAGGAGCAAAGAGGTCCTTCTGCAGTTGTACAGAGCCCTAGTGAGACCACACCTGGAGTATTGTGTGCAGTTTTGGTCCCCTAATTTGAGGAAGGACATACTTGCTATTGAGGGAGTGCAGTGTAGGTTTACAAGGTTAATTTCCGGGATGGTGGGATGTCATATGCTGAGAGAATTGAGCAGCTGGGCTTGTACACTCTGGAGTTTAGAAGGATGAGAGGGTCTCTCATTGAAACATATAAGATTGTTAAGGGTTTGGACACGCTAGAGGCAGGAAACATGTTCCCGATGTTGGGGGAGTTCAGAACCAGGGGCCACAGTTTAAGAATAAGGAGTAAGCCATTTAGAACGGAGACGAGGAAACACTTTTTCTCACAGAGAGTGGCGAGTCTGTGGAATTCTCTGCCTGTGGAATTCTCTACCTGGTGGAGGCAGGTTCGCTGGATGCTTTCAAGAGAGGGCTATATAGGGCGCTTAAAAATAGCGGAGTCAGGGGATATGGGGAGAAGGCAGCAACGGCGTACTGATTGGGGATGATCAGCCATGATCACATTGAATGGCGGTGCTGGCTCGAAGGGCTGAATGGCCTTCTCCTGCGCCTATTGTCTATTGTCTATTGTCTATTATCTATTGTCTATTGTCAATAGCATCCACATGAGGTGCAGCATCAAGAAGGCAGCATCTATCGTCAAGGATACCTATCTTCCGGGGATCTTCTTATTTGCCACCGCCGGGTAGAGAGACCTAAGACTCCACACCACTCGCTTCAGGAGCAGCCCCTTCCCTACAACTATCTAGTCCGTGTCTAACCCTGCTTTGAGAACTGAACACTATGGCCCACCTCTTGTACTACCATCAACTTGTTTTTTTAAATTAAGTTTTTGTACTAATGTATTGCTTTAGGCATAGTCATTTTTCTTTTTCAATTTTATGTGTAAGTTATGTATAATTTATTTTTGTCCGAGACAATGTACCCATGATGCTGCTGGATGCAAGATTTTCATTGTACATGTACGTCCCTTAGTATACTTGTGCATATGGATTGTTGGATTACAACACACACGCACATATAAACATATATATATATATATTATATATATATATATATACAAAGAGAGAGAGAGAGAGAGAGAGAGAGAGAGGGAGAGAGAGAGAGAGTAGCTATATAAATATAGTTTACCCCAATGCTTACCCCAATGTATATATACATATATTATACATATGTGTGTGTGTATTGAAACATAAAGATAAGTAGCATTATATATATATATGTATATATGTATATATGTGTATATGTATATATGTATATATATATGTATATGTATATGTATATATATATGTGTAAATATATATATATATATATATATATATATATATTTACACACACACACACATATATATATATATATGTGTGTGTGTGTGTAAATATATATATATACATATATATATATATATATATTTACACATATATATATATACATATACATATATATATATATATACATATACACATATATACATATATATATAATGCTACTTATATATATATATATGTGTGTATATATATATATATATATGTATATATATATATATGTATATATATGTATATATATATGTGTGTGTGTGTGTGTGTGTGTGTGTGTGTGTGTGTGTGTGTGTGTGTATATATATATATATACACATATATAATATTTATTATTTTATATAATAGCAGCATGCATTATGTGGCGCTACGAATAAAACGTGTTTGTGCTGGTGGCTCTATGGTTAAATGTATGACAAGCGGATAGTTTCACGGCACTGTTAGTTATATAACACCCTTATTTTTTTCCTTAGTCATTGCAAATTGAAATTACCAATGTGGGATTTGTATCTGCAACTGAATTAATTGGTATCTGAATGAATAGCTAGTCTATGAACATTACCATTATGGAAAACAAATAAAACCGCAGATGCTGAAATGTGAAACAGAAGAGCTGCCTGGTTTCCAACCATTTCAACTCCCCCACCTGGTCCCATACTGACCTTTCTGTCCTGGGCCTCCTCTATTGCAAGAGTGAGGCCAAACGCAAATTGGAGGAGCATCTCATATTTTGCTTGGGTAGTTTACAACCTAGCAGTATGAATGTTTAATTCTCTAATTTTAATTAATTCTGCTAACATTCTCCTTCCCCCTTGCCCCCCCCCCCCCCCCCCCCTCCACCCTAGCCATGTAACCAGTTCCACAGCTCACACCTTCTTGAGATCATGCCTTTCCTCGACAACAATGAGTTTACTAGGGCACCACACCTACTGAGGTCAGTGTTGCTGGCCCTGATTAGTCATGGTCTTTTCTTCCCTCCAGTTCTTCAACAACCACCCACCCCCCTCTGCCCCCCCCCCCCTACTTTCAGTCTGAAGAAGGGTCCCTACCCAAAAGGTCACCTATCCGTTTCTTCCAGGGATGCTGCTTGACCTGCTGAGTTACCCCAGCACTACTAGTCTATAGCTGGAAGAATTAAGTCAGTTAAGCAGCATCTCTGGGAAGAGGGACCAGTTAATGTTTTAGGAGTAAGACATGTAGAAGAAGCAGGCCAATGGAATTAGAGCAGAATTAGAGCAGATAGCTCTAATGTGAGCCAGCACGCGTACCAGCTCAGTGGGGTTAATGGCCTTATTTTCTGATATACCATCCATGATTCTACATGACATTGAATGGTGTGAAATGCTTTGGCTGAATATCACCAGGAGTGCCAAATGCCTCATAAGTGAATTCTGCACATGCTTTTGCTCAGAGGCCATGTCATGTTCTATTATAGTTGTCTAATGCAAATACGTCTAACATGTTTTTTGTCTAACAGAATGTGATTTTCAGACATGCACTGCTAAATGGCCTTGTTCAGTAAGTATAGGCTTCCAAATTATTTCACCATTATTTACCCAGAAAATGATTAGCACTCTCCTCAGAAACATTACTTTAGCTCAATGCATTTAATCACATTGGATTTCCAGCTTATTAGTTGTGAAATGCAAAAGTCCATTGCTCCTAATTTTTTTCCATTGTTAAATCCAGACCTTCCATGAAAGAAAATAATTATACAACAAAATGTGAATTAAGCAGCTAACCTTTGATAGTTAAAAAGATGTGCATATCTAAAGAACACTAAACGTCTCTAAAAGACACGGCCTTATGTGTTTTTTACAATTCTGTTGCAGTTTTGCTGTGTTCTGTGCGTTTATACTTATGGAGCTGTAATGCATGAAATACAGGCCCTCTGGCCTATTTTGTCTCTGCTGACCAAGTTAACATACTGGGCAAGTGTCATTTGCCTGCACTTGGCACATATCTCTCTCAACCCTGGCAGGTCATTCCAGATATTCCAGGGTGTGAGCTATAGTGAGAGGTTGATAGGCTGGATCTCTATTCCATGGAGCATAGGAGGATGAGGGGAGATATTATTGAGGTATACAAAATCATGAGAGGAATAGATTGGGTAGATGCACAGTCTTTTTACCCAGACTAGGGGAATCGAGGACCAGAGGACATAGGTTCAAGGTGAAGGGGAAACGATTTAATAGGAATCTGAGGGGTAACTTTCTCACACAGAGGATGGTGGGTGTATAGAACAAGCTGCCAGAGGAGGTAGTTGAGGCTGGGATTATCCCATCGTTTAAGAAGTAGATGGACAGGTACATGGATAGGACAGGTTTGGAGGGTTATGGACCAAGCGCTAGCAATTCAGACTAGGGCAGCTGCCGGTATAGGTGAGTTGGGCCGAGGGGCCTGTTTCCACACTGTATCACTCAATGACTCTATATTACTCTCTGAACAAGGTCACACTTCTATTGGGAAAAATCGATAACTGCACAGCACAATCTTTGGCCTATAAATTCTACACATGGTGGGCTTCCACTATTCCTTGTGCTCAAGAAGGAACTGCAGATGCTGGAAAATCGAAGGTACACAAAAATGCTGGAGAAACTCAGCGGGTGCAGCAGCATCTATGGGGCGAAGGAAATAGGCAACGTTTCAGGCTGAACAGCATCTCATAGTTTGCTTGGGCAGCTTACAGCACAGTGGTAAGAATATTAATTTATCTCACTTCAGGTAGCACCAACATTCCCTCTCCCTCTATCCCTTCCCCACCCAAGTCACACTTGCTTCTCGTTTTCACCCAACAAACAGCTAACAATGGCCTGTTTCCTTTATCATCATTTATTTCTTGCATGTCTTTCATTCATTGTTCTTTATCTCGCTACATCATCCTCTATATCTCTTGTTTCGCTTATCCCTAACCAGTCCGAAGAAAGGACTCAACCTGAAACGTCACCCATTCCTTCTCTCCTAAGATGCTGCCTGTCCTGCTGAGTTACTCCAGCTTTTTTTGTCTATCTTCAGTTTAAACCAGCATCTGCAGTTCCTTCCTATACAATATTCAAATGTGGCTTAACAAAAGTTTTAAACATCTGCAACATGACTCCCCAACTGTTACTCAATGTCCCGACCAATAAAGGCAAATATACCATCTTTTCAACCTGTTCCATTTATATCCACTCTAATGTTTTGTCAAAACACACTGCAGCGATTCCTTCTCAATATTGATTTGCCCAAGAACATTAACATACCCCTCTTACCATCATGAATGAATGAATAAGTTTATTGGCCAAGTATGTACCCATACAAGGAATTTGCCTTGGTGCTCCGCTCACAAGTAACAACCCGATATACAGTGACAATTAAGAATGACACATAAAACAGTAATAATAAAACATTATAGTTTAAACAAGTGAATGAAATAAAATACCAGAGCAAAAGGAGGCTACAGACTTTTGGTTATTGAGTAGAGCTACTGCTTGTGGAAAAAAGCTGTCATCTATGAAAACTGATGCAAAGTACTCATTAAGGACCTCACCCACTTCCACTGGCTCCACGCATTAATTTTCTCCTTTGTCCTTGATTAGACTTTTTAGAGCTAATCCTGTGGTTTCAAAATACATATAAACATTTGGGATTTTCCTCAATCCTACTTGGCAAGGACATTTAATGGACTAGTTTTTTGTTTACTTTCTCTCTTTCTTCCTTTACCTTCAATTTCAGCTTCTGAAGCCTGACGTTTTATTTTATTGCTTGAAGTCGATAACCGGTTTCACTCTCTTTCACCACATGTTACCTTATTACAATGGCCTTTTGTATAACTAAATCTTATTTTGTTGACTGCGTAATTTTCAGTTGCCACTTTGTTCCATTAATGTTTCCACCGACTGACATGACTTTTTTTCAATCAGTTCATCCTGAGGCTGCACTCTTACAAGCATTTTGCTCCATCAATTGATTTTTGTTGATCAGTTTGTCAATTAATTCTATGGTGTCAGTTGTTTGAGAAGCATATTGGCATCTCAGAGGATAGGTTGCCATTTCAACAGAAAGCAATCCCTTTCTTTGCAATATTTGAGCGCTCTCTCCTCAGGATATATTGTTTTTAGTTCAAAGGTTGGCTCACATTCTCTATTAAGCCTATTCACACACAAAAGTTATGAACAAGAATCTATCATCTGTAATACGCGTATGAATTTGGACTGAAAGAGGCAACATATATATGTATATATGTGTGTGTGTGTGTGTGTGTGTGTGTGTGTGTGTTTGTGTATGTGTGTGTGTTTGTTTGTGTGTGTGTGTATGTGTGTGTGTGTGTGTGTGTGTGTGTGTGTGTGTTTGTGTGTGTGTGTTTGTTTGTGTGTGTGTGTGTGTGTGTGTGTGTGTGTGCGTGCGTGTGCGTGCGCGTGCGCGCGTGTGTGTGTGCGTGTGTGTGTGTGCGTGTGTGTGCGTGCGCGTGCTCGCGTGTGTGCTTGCGCGTGTGTGCGCGCGCGCGTGTGTGTATATATCTATATTACTAAAAGTCTGTTCTTGACCGGTTTTGGCCATCGGTGCTGCAATTTCCGAGAGAATGCCGCCACCTACGGCCGTCATTTTTGGCCACCTTGCTCAGAGCCCCCCTCCGCCACATGTGTGCTGAGGATTTTGCCCGTCGATTAAAAATGACAAAGATATTAATGTTTTGCCAAAATTCCCCATTCTCTCTGCTGCCCCCGCTGGCGGCAGGGGGGAGGGACTATAAAACCAGGAAGTGGTGTGCCACACATCTCTTCAAGATGGAGGAAGGCAGAGGGTCACGTTTCTCTGAGCTGTGAATAACACTGAACACATGTCTACTCAAATGTAAGTGCCCTTAGTGGTTCTAAAATGCTTGCAGAATGTGTCTATTGGTTCTAAAGCTTGCAAAAAGTGTCTCTATTGGTTCTAAAGCTTGCAAAAAAATGTCTATTGGTTCTAAAGCTTGCAAAAAGTGTCTCTATTGGTTCTAAAGCTTGCAAAAAATGTCTATTGGTTCTAAAGCTTGCAAAAAAAAAGTGTCTATTGGTTCTAAAGCTTGCAAAACAATGTCTATTAGTTCTAAAGCTTGCAAAAAATGTCTATTGGTTCTAAATCTTGCAAAAAAATGTCTATTGGTTCTAAAGCTTGCAAAAAAATGTCTATTGGTTCTAAAGCTTGCAAAAAAATGTCTCGGTTCTAAAGCTTGCAAAAAAATGTCTATTGGTTCTAAAGCTTGCAAAACAATGTCTATTTGTTCAAAATCTTGCAAAAAATGTCTATTGGTTCTAAAGCTTGCAAAAAAATGTCTTTATTGGTTCTAAAGCTTGCAAAAAATGTCTCTATTGGTTCTAAAGCTTGCAAAAAAATGTTTATTGGTTCTAAAGCTTGCAAAAAAAATGTCTATTGGTTCTAAAGCTTGCAAAAAATGTCTATTGGTTCTAAAGCTTGCAAAAAATGTCTATTGGTTCTAAAGCTTGCAAAAAAATGTCTCTATTGGTTTTAAAGCTTGCAAAAAAAGTCTATTGGTTCTAAAATGGTTCATACTAGCGCTCGAAAAAGCGCCCCCGTCCCCCTCCCCTCCCCTGGTTGGCTTGGCTTGGGTGTGTCTTGAAATTGAAAGGCAGTACTTACTGCAAATGGTGGCATGAAGTTGAAAGGCACTACTTACTGCAAATGGTGGCTTGGGAGCTTTGGCTTGAAGTTGAAAGGCACTACTTACTGCAAATGGTGGCTTGGGTGTGGCTTGGGTGTGGCTTGAAGTTGAAAGACACCACTTACTGCAAATGGTGGCATGAAGTTGAAAGGCACTACTTACTGCAAATGGTGGCTTGGGTGTGGCTTGGGTGAGGCTTGAAGTTGAAAGACACCACTTACTGCAAATGGTGGCATGTAGTTGAAAGGCACTACTTACTGCAAATGGTGGATTGGTTGCTTTGGCTTGAAGTTGAAAGGCACTACTTACTGCAAATGGTGGCTTGGGAGCTTTGGCTTGAAGTTGAAAGGCACTATTACTGCAAATGGTGGCTTGGTTGCTTTGGCTTGAAGTTGAAAGGCACTACTTACTGCAAATGGTGGCTTGGTTGCTTTGGCTTGAAGTTGAAAGGCACTACTTACTGCAAATGGTGGCTTGGGTGCTTTGGCTTGAAGTTGAAAGGCACTACTTACTGCAAATTGTGGCTTGGGTGTGGCTTGGGTGTGGCTTGAAGTTGAAAGACCACTTACTGCAAATGGTAGCATGAAGTTGAAAGGCACTACTTACTGCAAATGGTGGCTTGGGAGCTTTGACTTGAAGTTGAAAGGCACTACTTCCTGCAAATGATTGCTTGGGTGTGGCTTGAAGTTGAAAGGCACTACTTACTGCATATGGGGGGCGTGGGTGCATTGGCTTGAAGTTGAAAGGCACTACTTACTGCAAATGGTGGCATGAAGTTGTAAGGCACTACTTACTGCAAATGGTGGCTTGGGAGCTTTGACGAAGTTGAAAGGCACTACTTACTGCAAATGGAGGCTTGGGAGCTTTGGCTTGAAGTTGAAAGGCACTATTACTGAGAATGGTGGCTTGGTTGCTTTGGCTTGAAGTTGAAAGGCACTAATTACTGCAAATGGTGGCTTGGGTGCTTTGGCATTAAGTTGAAAGGCACTGCAAATGGTGGCATGAAGTTGAACGGCACTACTTACTTCAAATGGCGGCTTGGGTGCTTTGGCTTGAAGTTAAAAGGCACTACTGTAAATGCACTTACTTCCTGTTTGCACTGTATATTGATTTTAGATAAAACGCTACCACTTACGGCTGTGATTTTTGGCCATCTTACTCAGTCGCCCTCCGCTGAGCAGGTGCAGAGAATTCTTCCCATCAATGAAAAATAAAAGTGTTATTAGTTTTTTTTTAAATGTTGAGAATCTCTCTCCTGTCAATCACTCCATGAAAGCCACACCTTTTCCGGTGGGGGGGGGGGGAGGGGTTATAAATCCCGGAAATGTGGGTGTGGCTCAGTCTCTGCAAGATGGAGGAGGGAGAGGTCACGACTCGCTGTCCTTAGTGGCTTTGCACCCTACTTCAAATGGTATGAAACTGCACTTGAATTTGGTGGCCTTGTACCCTGCTAGAAGTGGTAAGAAACTGCACTTGAATTTGGTGGCCTTATACCCTGCTTGAAATAGAATTTCAAGGATTAGCCGTGAGTCAACTACCAGCCCACCAGCCGTGAATGAGTGAGTTGCCAGCATAACAGACTTGATTGACTGAGACGCCAGTCCAAGAATCCATTTGGCGCACAATTTGCATACTAGCCCTCTGGAAACCAATCCCTTCAGCCCACAACACCCATACTAGCGCTCCAGAAAGCCCCCCCCCCAACTGGCCACCAATATTAGAATTGGTGGAGAGGTGGAATATTGCGTTGGATGACCAGCCCTCCTGTGTGAGGCTTGGACCCAACGGGTCCCACTTAGTCTAGTGTATATATATACAATTTGACAAAACCAAAGATGTGATCCAATGTGTGTCAATTCGTTTGATCTGAGTAGGTTTAATCAACCTATTTTAGGTTAAGTTGCATTTTTCGTAATTGATTTTTATCATTAATTTTGACTCAGCTAAACAAATTACATAATGATTTCTTTTGTAAAGCTAGTGCAATAATAATTTATTCATATAATGTATGGCTTATGTGGGAGAGCTCATGCAGTTTATTTGGTTGGTGAATTGGAATTAATAGCTGTAATTAACTTTGACTCAATACCAGTGAGGGGTAATTATTATTAACCTATACACAAAAGACAAAGGGCCAAAGAGGGGGAGGGGACAATGACTTAGATATACCCTGCAGCAAGTTAAACAGAATTACCAGCCTTTTTACCCTGCTATTATCCATTGATAATTGAAAATATGAAAAGGTTGCAAGGTGTTAGGGCTGTTGAATGAGGCGTTGTGAGCTGGACTGGCTATATCTTTTTACAAAATTGCATGAAAAAGTTAAATGTCCATATTATACAGGAACGTCCAAATGTTCCAGGCAGAACATCAAAAGGACAGAATGCAATTCAACTAACATCCGAATGAGTAGGAAGGAACTGAAGATGCTGGTTTACACTGAAGATAGACACAAAATGTTGGAGTAACTCAGAACAGGCAGCATCTCTGAATAGAAGGAATCAGACTGAAGAAGGGTTTCGACCCAAAACGTCACCCATTCCTTCTATCCAGATATGCTGTCTGTCCCGCTTAATTACTTCAGCATTTTGTGTCTATCTTTAGCCTCAGAATAACTTAAAAATCTTTCCTCATTCCATTCAATGTGTTAATGGATCTTCCCATTCTCTGGACCTTGCACTCGTTATATTGATAGATTGGCTTGTCGGAAGCCCTCAAAATGTTCACTTTTACTTCAGATTTCCACTATTAACTGTGGGTAATCACCACGTTTTCATTCCCCCATAAAGCATGCTTGTAATACATCAGCATGCTTCATTGAAGGTATAGAGACAATGGCATTATATTCTGTAAAAAAACACTCCAATGTATTTTGGATGTTATGTCGTGAGTTCTAAGAACTTTCACATGAGACACAATATCAGCTAAGTATACTCCAAGGTCTTTAGAGTTCCTAAACAATAGACATAGAAACATAGAAAATAGGTGCAGGAGTAGGCCATTCGGCCCTTCAAGCCTGCACCGCCATTCAATATGTTCATGGCTGATCACCCAATATCATGGACTCATATAATAAATGTGATCTTTTCCACCATCCAATAAGATTACATCTGAACTAGTTTTGGTCTAGCCACCAGTTTCCTGCCCTCTCTGCAAACTCCTCGAACCCCTTTTAATTTAAATTCCCTCAATCTCTGCCTCAGATAAAAATAAATGATGCCTCCTCTGCTGTTGCATGGGGAAAACAATTCCAAAGACTGATGATCTTTTGAGGTAAAACTAAACTGCTCATCTCCCTCGGAATCTATCTTGAGTCAAGTCAAGAGCATTTTATTGTCATATGTCCCGAAACGGAACAATGAAATTCTTACTTGAAGCAGTACAACAGATATGTAAACATGGTACTTGTAATCACCATAATAAACAACAAAACATGAGTTCAGTATATATATATATATATACTGAACTCATGTTTTGTTGTTTATTATGGTGTTTACAAGTACCATGTTTACAAGTGTATATATATTCAGTATACTGAATATATGTATGTAACTAAAAGTTTAATCTTGACCACTTCCTGTCTGGCTGTATATTGATTTTAGAAAAAAATGTTACCCTATATCGCTATGATTTTTGGCCATCTTACTCACAGTCCTCCTCCACTGAGGCAGCCCCAAGGAACTTTCCTATCGAAGAAAAATAAAAAAGTTATGAGTGTTTAAAAATTCTTGAGATCAGCTGATTGGTCCTCTCGCCTGTCAATCACCACAATGAAGGTAATGCCCCTTCCGGGGAGGCAGGACTATAAAACCTGGATGCCTGGACGTGTCAGTCACTCTGGAAGATCGCAAGGAGAGTCCACAACTGTGATTCGAAGTTGTGAATCAACTGCAATGTACTTGTAATAAATGATTTGTTAGCCCTTAATGACAATGCAATGAGTTGTTTGGCAATTTGGTGGCCAGCACTCTGCTT